>NW_020664447.1:17338656-17369453 GCF_002925995.2 Terrapene triunguis | reverse complement strand
CGTGGCTGGGAGTGGGAGGGAGGAGGGGGCGGAGTTAGGGCGGGGAAGGGGCGGAGTTGGGGTGGGGCTGGGGGTGGGGAAATGGGCGGGGCCAGGGCCCGTGGAGGGTCCTCTTTTTTTATTTGCTGGATATGGTAACCTAACCTAGTCATGAAAGAGATGCCAGGTGACCTGAAAGATGTACTTGACGAGACAATAAAAATTGTTAACTTTATCAAAGCACACCCATTAAATGCATATATTTTTTCAGCAATGTGTGCAGAAATGGGTGAATTGCATCACAATCATCTCACTGAGGCCACATGGCTTTCCAGGGAAAGGTTTTGAATTGTGTTTTTGAGCTTCGTGAGTCTCTGAAGGTATTTTTAATCAGCCGATAAATTCTCGGAGGAAAACTGACTTGCTCAGGGTGCTTATCTTGTGGATATCTTTGATCATCTGAGTCAGCTTATTATTAGCATGCGAGGGTGCCAGTCAATTTTTGTCACACTGTTAAACAAAGTGACTGCATTCATTGAGAAACTGGATCTAGGGCAGAAAGGAAACATGAGCATGTTTCTGCTTCTTCAAGAATCTTTGAACTTTGATGAAGTCAAGGCCAACTGCCTGGCTTTGTGCTATTATGACAGAACACCTGGATTCCCTTCTTTACCAGTTCAGAACATACTTCAGCGACGTGGTAAGCAATCCTGAAATGATGTAGATCATAAATCCCTTTTTATCTACTTATGTGGAATTGCTTGAAATGATTCCTAAAGAGGAGGATGAATTTATTGAGCTGAAAAACAACACTGATATGAAATGTACCCATGAAACCATGCCTGTTGTTGAATTCTGGTTGCATGTGTCTGGTAAATTTCCCAAACTGGCTAACCATGCTCTGCAAGTCCTCCTTCCCTTTGCTACCACCTACCTTTGTGAAAATGGATTCTTGGCCCTCACCAGCATTAAAAATAACACTGTTCACGAATGAATGTTGAAGATTACTTTTGTACTTGCCTAACTGAAATTACTCCTCAATTGGATAAGCTGTGTGCTGCCAAACAAGCCCAAGGATCATGTTAGTATCAGGTAAGATGTCAATATTTTAATTTGCTGTGTTTTTTTATTTATCTGTTCAAATAATATTAATTTCTCTACAGTAATATCAATGATAACTATTAAAGTAACGTGAAAGAAACAAATTATGAGCAACAAAATAATGAGGGAGGAGTTGGGGGTCTGCAAGTTTTTCTATTTAAGTTTACGGATCCCTGGGTAAAAAAAAGGTTGAGAATCACTGGTTTATATCAGGTTTCAGAGTGGTAGCCTTGTTAGTCTGTATCAGGAAAAACAACGAGGAGTCCTTGTGGCACCTTACAGACTAACAAATTTATTTGGGCATAAGCTTTCGTGGGCTAGAGCTCACTTCATCAGATGCATGAAGTGAAAAATACTGGAGCAGGTATAAATACATGAAAGGATGGGGGTTGCTTTACCAAGTGTGAGGTCAGTCCAATGAGATAAATCAATTAACAGCAGGATACCAAGGGAGAAAAAATAACTTTTGAAGTGGTAAGAGAGTGGCCCATTACAGACAGTTGGCAAGAAGGTGTGAGTAACAGTAGGGAGAAATTAGTAATGGGGATATTAAGTTTAGGTTTTATTCCATCAGGTACCATCCCCGATACCATCACGGCAATCCTGGTGGCTGAACTTTGTGACTTTGTCCTCACCTATAACTATTTCAGATTTGGGGACAATTTATACCTTCAAGTCAGCGGGACTGCTATGGGTACCCGCATGGCCCCTCAGTATGCCAACATTTTTATGGCTGACTTAGGACAACTCTTTCTCAGCTCTCATCCCCTTACGCCTGTATTCTACTTGTGCTACATTGATGACATCTTCATCATCTGGACCCATGGGAAGGAGGCCCTTGAGGAATTCCACCAAGATTTCAATGATTTCCACCCTACCATCAACCTCAGCCTGGACCAGTCCACACAAGAGGCTCACTTCCTAGACACTACAGTGCTAATAAGCAATGGTCACATAAACACCACCCTATGCCAGAAACCTACTGACCACTGTACTTACCTATGTGCCTCCAGCTTTCATCCAGACCACATCACACAATCCATTGTCTGCAGCCAAGCTCTAAGATACAACCACATTTGCTCCGATCCCTCAGACAGAGACAAACACCTACAGAATCTCTATCAAGCGTTCTTAAAACTGCAGTACCCACCTCGTGAAGTGAAGAAACAGATTAACAGAGTCAGAAGGGTACTGAGAAGTCACCTACTACAAGACAGGCCCAACAAAGAAAATAACAGAATACCACTAGCCGTCACCTACAGCCCCCAATTAAAACCTCTCCAGCTCATCATCAAGGATCTACAACCTATCCTGAAGGATGATCCCTCACTCTCACAGATCTTGGGAGACAGGCCAGTCCTCACCTACAGACAGCCCCCCAACCTGAAACAAATACTCACCAGCAACAACACACCACACAACAAAAATACCATACTAGGAACCAAACCCTGCTACAAACCCCGGTGCCAACTCTGTCCACATATCTATTCAAGGGACACCATCATAGGACCTAACCACATCAGCCACACCATCCGGGGCTCGTTCATCTGTACATCTACCAATGTGATATATGCCATCATGTGCCAGCAATGCCCCTCTGCCATGTACATTGGCCAAACCGGACAGTCTCTACGCAAAAGAATAAATGGACACAAATCTGACATTAGGATTCATAACATTCAAAAACCAGTAGGAGAACACTTCAATCTCTCTAGTCACTCAATAACAGACCTAAAAGTGGCAATTCTTCAACAAAAAAACTTCAAAAGCAGACTGCAATGTGAAACTGCAGAACTGGAATTAATTTGCAAACTGGATACCATCAGATTAGGCCTGAATAAGGACTGGGAGTGGTTGGGTCATTACAAAACCTAAACTTAATTTCCCCATTACTAATTTCTCCCTACTGTTACTCACACCTTCTTGTCAACTGTCTGTAATGGGCCACTCTCTTACCACTTCAAAAGTTATTTTTCCTCCCTTGGTATCTTGCTGTTAATTGATTTATCTCATTAGACTGACCTCACACTTGGTAAAGCAACCCCCATCCCTTCATGTATTTATACCTGCTCCTGTATTTTTCACTTCATGCATCTGATGAAGTGGGCTCTAGCCCATGAAAGCTTATGCCCAAATAAATTTGTTAGTCTCTAAGGTGCCAAAAGGACTCCTCGTTGTTTTTGGTTTATATCCGCTATTTTACACATACTGCCACCTAATGGCTGAACAGTATAATACAGTTTAGCATTCCCTTACATCTCCACCTTAGGTTCTATATTTCAACCATTTACAATATTTACACTATCACACTGTCTTTGAAGTTCAGAACATAGTCTGTTAAGTGTCTCTGAATCATACTGGCTTTCTAATTACATGACCCAAGCACATAACAGCTTGGTCATCTGGCTGGCTGTTAGTTGCAGTGATTGGCTGTGGGGTCTGGAATTCTTGAGTTGTCGTCTTGTTCTGCATCTGCCTGCCATCTGTAGAGTTCGCTCTGTTGATTGTTTTTTCTGAGTAACAAACTGCAGTTGTCAACGGTTTCTGTTGAACTCTCCACTGTCAGTCTCAATCACATATGATTTGGGCACTGAATTCATTTTCTTTACAAGAGCTAGAGTTGTCCATTGTTTTTCTCCATCCAATTTGACATGAACATGGTCACAGATTTTAGAACTGACAATTCTCTGAGTGGTGTTTTTTGTTTATAAGCTCTTTTAGCCTTTTTATCGAGTTTGGCTACTCTCTTCATGTCTTGCCACTTTGGAGATAGCTTCATTTCCAATGTTGGAACAGTAGTTCTGAGTTGTCTTCACATCATAAATTATGCTGGACTATATTTAGTAGCCGCTAGTGATGTCGATCTGTAATTCAGAAGAGCAAGGAATGGAGCTTCCTTCTGTAAGATTTTCTTGGCTGTCTGAACAGCTGTCTCACCCTTTCCATTCATATTGTGGGTAACATGGCCTGCTAGTAATATGATCAAAATCATATTTTGTTTGAAGTGACTTAAATTCTATTGCAGTGAATTGTGGTACGTTGTCCATCACTCGCTGTTCTGGAATACTGAAGTGAGCAAAAGTGCACTTCAGTTTCTGAGAACACTGTGACATGTTATGGCTTTCAAATGCATTATTTCTATATACCTGGGAAAATAGTCCACGATGACCAGGTAACGATGTCCTCTGAATCTGCATAAATCTCCAGTTAGTCTCTTCCAAGGTTGTCTGATAGAGGTGGTGTTACTAAAGCTTCTTATTGCTGTGTTGGTCTGTTCATTCTGCAGTGTTCACATGCAGATACTTTTTTTCTGTATGTCCTTTGTGGATGAGATTTAGGATTGCTCCTCTCATTTCATTTGGAATTGCATTGTAATTGCCTTTAATCATGAGTCCATTCCACTCATTTAATTGTCCACACACCACAAAGTAGTGTCCCGTCACTTCCATAGTATCCTTTAGATATGTGGGCCAGCTGCCCCTAATGTAACTTAGAAATCCCTGAAGCTGCACGTCAGTCAAGGTTCCTTTTGGTAGCTGGAGTAGTCTCTTTTCTGACTTTGGTCTGTATGCGTCTACAGTATCCACATATGCCTCTCTGTCATCATTGATCTCACTGGTAGTTGAGTGTGATGCTGGGGTCCTTGACAGAGTATCTGCAACTATCAGATATTTCCCAGGAACATATTTAGCAATTAGGTTAAATCTTATTAATCTTAGCAATAGATGTTGGCATCTCAATGGTGCTTTTCTGGTTTTGAGGGTTACAAACAGTTTATGGTCTGTAAATTAATCCAGTCCACACAGATAGCCATGAAAGTTCTCACATGCACATGTGCTTGTCACACTCGCCTTTTCAATCTGTGCATATTGTTTGTCTGCTTCTATGCAAGATCAAAATGCAGCTGGCTTCCACTCAGAGCCACTCACTTGCAACAATACACCTCCTAGGCCATTGCTGCTTGAATTTCCACTGACGTTTGTGACATCAATGAGAACTGGAGCTGTTAAGATAATTCCTTTTACCTTTTCGAAGGTGATTTCTTGAGTTGGCCCCAGAGCTAAGATGTGTTGGACTTTAACAGTACATTCAGTGGTTTTGGCACCGTAGAAATGTCTTACAGGTATCGGCCAAGGTAATTTACCGTCCCAACTATGTGTCTCCGTACTGGTACATTAATCGGTGCATTCAATTCTCAAATTGCTCTTACTTTCTCAGGGCTAGGATTGATTCCATCTGTGTCTGTCCTAAAAACTTGATTTGGGGGTAGGTGTAAAACACATTTTTCCTTGTTTAACTTCAGTCCAGACTGACTGATTAGGCTTTGGACTTCATGGAGGGTTTTGTTGTGTTCTTCCATCAAATATCCATATATCAGAATATCGCCCATGAATACTACAACTCCATTTGTGTTAGTAAAAATTCTGCTACCTTTCTTTGGAAATTTTCAGCTGAACTGGTGCTACCAAAAGATAACCTTTGAAAGCAAAATCTCCAAAAGAGCATGATAAATGTAGTCAGTTTGCTAAATTCCTTGAGCCAAAGACAGTGCTAGAATCCGCTCAAGGCATCCAGCTTGGAGAAAACTGTCACTCCTTTCACTTTGGGGAGGAAGTTATCCAGTGTTGGGAGGATATATTTTTTTCACTAACAAATGTTTCATTAAGTCTTTTAAGAGAGACACATTCATATTTTTCCACTTTTTTTTATAAGTGGTACATTAGGGCATACTATGCTGTTGGTCAAAGATTTTCTCAAATATCCCAACCTGCTCCATTCTCTTTAACTCAGTTTCTACTTTATGAAATATTGGGATAGGAATCCAGTGAAGTGTATGTATACTCTATGGTTCAGCGTGGTCTCTTAAGGTGTACTGGATCACCTTTCAAAAGTCCAGTATCACCAAATATTCCATTGAGATCTTCCACCTTGCTCGTTAGGCCTATCATGGCTTCCATGCTACGGCTATGAAGGCTGTTGGTCTGTGGTCCTTTGACCACACACACTCTGAACATATAGCTTTTGTCTTTTAAGTTGTTTCTGTGGTGAACTGGCCCATGCAGTTCCCAGGGCTAGTCAGAGCTGTGTCAGGTGACTTCATCTCGGGAGGGGTTGAAGATGATTGTAAGTCTCTTCTGAGATTATTATGATTGAGTCAATATTAAAGTCATAATCTTCCCATGAATATTCAGATTCACTCCAAGAGATAGATCCCAGAAACAATGGCTGTTGATTGTATCTAATATGAGTCAACTCCCTGACTGCAAACAGCTGCAAAATGTCCATATTTCATGCATGTATTACATCATGTGCCTTTGGCTGGACGTGCGTCATCTCTTGGGCTCTGATTTTTTTCTACACCTTGTGCATGTAGGCTGGAATTTGTCCCTCTTAACCTGGGAGTTCTCTCTCCTTGGGTCAGGGTTTTTTATGATAATGACTTTTTACACTTAAGTGTCTGTTCTATAGCTTCTAAGCTAGTTTCAGGTTTTTACAAGATGCTCCTGCCTTTTGTTCTGTTTGACTAATTTTGACTTTTGCTATCTGAATAGTTATGTCTATGGTTAAATCTCTTCAGTTGTAGCTGCTGTGAAATGTTTTCATCTGCTAACCCAATAACCAGCCTATCTTTGATATTTGCATGTTTTGCATTCCCAGAATCACAGTTTTAAGCCACTGTAAGCAGAGCTCTTATAAAACATTCAGCAGTTTCTCCTGGTTCTTGAATTCTCTTGTGAAAACAAGCTCTTCATAAACCACATTTCTCTGGGGTATAAAGTATGCATCAGACATAGCTAGACCTCTTTCATAGTCATCCTTGTGGCTGTCTTCAGTAAAGTCAAGGAATTTAAAGATACGCTCTGCTTGCTTCCCCATAGCATAAGTTAAAGATGATATATCTCTAGTTTCTTTGTGCAGCTTGGTAGCAATGCAAAATCTTTTTTCCAGTCTGTACATTCTGAAGGTTTGTCAAAGCTCAAGTTCTCTGGGGCATTGAAGAGTAGCCTGTGTGATAGAGCTCTTTCTCTGCCTCGGTGGGTTCCACACTCCTGCTTAGTGTGGGAGGGATAGCTCAGTGGTTTGAGCATTGGCCTGCTAAACCCAGGGTTGTGAGTTCAATCCTTGAGGGGGCCATTTGGGGATTTAGTTGGGGATTGGTCCTGCTTTGAGCAGGGGGTTGGACTAGATGATTTTCTGAGGTCCCTTCCAACTCTGATTTTCTATGATTAGGGTGACCACATTTCTCAAAGGGAATAACAGGACACTGCATGGGGCTGGCATTGCCGCTCAATTAGGGGTGGAGGGATAGCTCAGTGGTTTGAGCATTGGCCTGCTAAACCCAGGGTTGTGAGTTCAGTCCTTGAGGGGGCCACTTAGGGATCTGGGGCAAAATCAGTACTTGGTCCTGCTAGTGAAGGCAGGGGGCTGGACTTGATGACCTTTCAAGGTCCCTTCCAGTTCTAGGAGATAGGATATCTCCAGTAATAATTTTTTTTTTTTTTTTTAGTGGCGGGCTAGGGTATTCCGCTCTCCCTCTGAATTTCCCCGTGCCCCTAGTCTACACCTTGCCTGAGCAGTGTTCCTCCCGGCCTCCTTGATAGGGGGAGGGGAGCCTCTTAGTCTCTGGTAGCCCCTCCCGGCATGGGAATGACAGACCAGACACTCAGTTCAGTCTCTCCCCTCTGGCAGGGTCTCTTCCCTCAGACCTCTGGGCCTGGAAGGGCTGTTTGCCCTGTTGGGCAGGGTTTCTCCTGCTCTTTGCCTCTGTACCTGTGGGGTTTCTCTCCTGGTGCTTATCAGTGTCTGCACCATCCAACTCTCCAGTAGCATGCCTTCCTCCCACAGCTCCTATCACGTGTCCCTATCTGGTTGGAGGGGAGGCTCTTAACAGGTTCTGGCAGGCCCCTTGATTGGCCCCAGGTGTCCTATTAACCTGGAGTAACCCCTGTTCAGTTACCAAGGGAGCAGGGATCTGCTTATCCTGGGGCTAATATACCTGCCTTCCACCACTCTCCTTTAGCCATCTGGCCTGGACCTGTCAAACATGTTAATGTCACATGTGGAGAATTACATGGTATCAGGAATAAGAACAGGAGTACTTGTGGCACCCAAGAGACTAACAAATTTATTTGAGCATAAGTTTTCGTGGGCTAAAACCCACTTCATTGGATGCATGCAGTGGAAAATACAGTCGGATGTCAGGAGTAAACTAAGAACAGAATGAACAAAGCAACAAAGAATTCCCACTTCTAACACCATATCATGCTCCTGTACCAGATATGGACTGGATACAGAGCTTGCTTATACACACCAGATGTGTTCATCATAAGATCCTTTAATGATCTGCCAGGTATAGCGGAGGTTCCTTTAAATAAGGTATTTTTCACACAGTGCCACCTAGGGGGCCTGAACAGTATAATACAGTTTAGCGTTCCATTACACTTGGGAAATAGAAGTAGAAGAGCTACCAAATTCCTTTCAGGTAAGCCCTCATCGTTTGATGTTGGGGTTGAGGGAATCAGGTGAGATACTTTGAGATCCAAAGCTCTGCATTTCTGCAACCTTCCCACTGGCTGTAGGGTTCAGGAAGTGGTTCATTCCAGAGCAAGTCACCACAGTTCCTTTTTGTTGTCCTTGGTGAGAGAGAGAGAATTTTGGAACTCTGTATTCAACTTGGATAATGATCAAGGCAGAATTTCCCTTTCATACAATGGTCAACATGCTCTTGTTTTGCTTCTAATGATTAACATATGAGTGTCAGAAGCCTCACTCCAGTTCCCGAAGCAGGGACACCAGCCGATTGCTAACTATGTTGCAGATTTTTGGTGCGGGAGCATCAAAAGAACAAAGGAGACAGTCCCCTTGCTCTCCATGCCTGTGCCCAATGCAATTACAGGCAAAGTCCTGCTCCATCCCCTGTGGTCCCAGGCTGGAGCATGCTCAATGCAGATGGATTTTTGGTGAATTTAGATGCCATTCTCTAACAAGCCTCTACGAGCAGCTGTGAACTGAGATTTTTCAGAGGCCTTAACATATCTGGGCAAATTTTCACGGGGACAGAAAAACTCACATTCCTGACATTAGGGCCACTCTTCTGCCAAATGTCAAGTCCCTGCTTCAAAGCACAGAGTTTAGATCTTCTCAATGAAATAGCTGTACAGACTTTTTACCAAGGGTGAAACAATGTATTTTTTCCCAAATCTTGTTCTAGGAGGGACTGAACAACGTTAGCGGAAACATTCCAGAATAATTCAGCCTTAAGCAGAGACCTGGCATTGGTTGTTTCACCCCAAATGGTTAAAGTTTGGCAAAGTTACAAGCAACTGAAATCAGGGTCTTATAACGAGAAATATTGACTTACCTTAATTTTAGGTGGTGCTACCAACTCTACCTATAATGCTGCAGACTCTTTCCCCAGCAGTTAGAGAAAGTAACCTTCAAACAAACATCTCTGCTTTCATAGCCACTATTTTCTGGGGGGTTAACAGGCTGATTCCATTCCTTACAAACCCAGATTAAAAGGATTAAAGGGTATGTAGCCAGTGGGCAGAATCACCAGCTGTGGAAGATGATTAATGCTCTTACCACTAGCAGAGTTTGTGCCTTTCCTCAGGCCGTTCTTTTACCGAGTCATAAACAAAGGATAATAAACAAAAACAAGTTACTCAGAACAGTGGGTCTGAATTTCTAGAGATCTTTTTGGACAGCAGGGAGGGGAAAGGACTCGCCCTGCCACAGGTAACTGTTGCCGAAGCCTCTTTTCCTCTACCTTAATATCCTCACCCACGATCACTTATGTGACAAGCAGGTGTCCATGCATTGGGGTTTGTGGAGTGCCTTTCTTCCTCACCACAGGATCGTGCAATAGCATACCACTCGAAGCATCACTATATTGACATTATCACTGTGCGATGATGTTGCAGCTCATCAGTGATGTGGCATTGTGATGATGTGACAAACTGCAAAATGCTGATGCAGTTGTGATGCTCCCCATGGGTATCCACCTAGCCACTACTTGTTCTTAGCGTGAAGCAGTCTTGTCTGTGCCTGTAGTAGTTCCAACTCTCTGAAGTAACAGCCTCTGGGCACACAAGCACTGCCTTTCTGGTCTCTGCAGAATCAACCCTCTTTGTGCAAACTGGTAATAGGCACACACCAACCCCCAAGTCCTCAGAGTGTTCCGTGCAGTGTCCAGCCTTTAACCACTGGACACTCACAGAAATTACCAGGTAAGCTGTCCCCAAAAGGAACAGTGCATACAAAAGCTTATTTGTTTCAACTGATGTTCAGCTCCAATATAACAACCCAGCACTGAAGTACATGTATTGTAAAAACAGTCATAAGTTTATTATAGAGACAAGTGGATGAGGTAATATCTTTTATTAGACCAACTTGTGTTGGTGAAAGACAAACTTTCAAGCTACATGGAGCTCTTCTTCAGAACAACTTTTGAGCTGTGTGTAGTTTGAAAGCTTGTATCTTTCACCAACAGAAGTTGGTCCAATAAAGTATATCACCTCATCTACCTTGTCTCTCTAATTCCTTGGGGTCAATGCAGCTACACCAGCACTGAAAAAATAATGTTATTATCAAAGGCAAAGCTTAAGAGGGAGGGAATAATGGAAATAGAAATGGTTATATATAAAATAAAATACAAACCTGGATTTACACTTATCAAAGGTTGTCTTTCCTATTTAATAGAGTAGATTTCCCCCCAAGGATTCATTCTTTTGGAGAGCTAACAGGTTTTCATTCAAATCAGGATCCAAGCATTCATGAACGCCCCCTCCTTTTTCAAGACATTTTTTCAGTAACTGAAATAACAAAATGTCTCCTTGCATTCTATTTATATTCCTCAAAGTTCATTTTTTCTCCCAGAGAGAGGATAACCCCCCGTAGTTTAGTCTCCAGTGTTTTTCTATCCTCTTGCTTACTCCGTATGCAGATTTGGCTTACATTGTATTGGCTTGCTGTTTTAATTTATATAACTGATAGCAAGACAAATGAAGCAACTTCCTTTGTCTGACTCAAAACCTGTTTGTCAACCCTGCCTTGATTTAGACATTAGAACATATGTTTAGTACATGTATACGACGTCTTCAATATCATCCATACAGACATCACACAATGATTATGAGGATCTGTGTGATACTGGCTTTAATTTAAGATCTCACATGACATTCTTAATAGATAACTATTATGAAAGCAGTGTGCTAGATGCAGTGAGTTTGTCAGGCCTGATAGGACAGTTACAGAACAGTGAATTCTTTGCCAGCTGGTACCAGTGGGCCTCTATGTCACAGCAATGTCATCACATTTTACTGTACGCACCTCAGTACTGTGAGGCATGGTCTTGTCCCAGTGCCCAAAGCCTCAAAAATGGCAACCCTGTTCATAAACCACTTCCTCCTGGAGGAGGAGCATTCTTTGGTTAGCATGAAGGATAGCAAGAAAGTTAACCAGTTTCTATACAGATCTAGAAATAAGCGTCATTCTAAGCACCAAACATGTCATATTCAGACTCAATTATAGCAGTAAGGAAACACAAGAGACAATCCTTCCTAATTGAGGTTGTAGTCTACCTTCACTACATATGTGTATATCCCATTGGCTCTAATAAGTCTTATGTATGTGTATTATGAGTTATGAGCAATAAACCTCTCCACCTTCTCTTGTCTCTCCTATGTATTTGAATGATCTGTCACTTTTATGAAATAGTACAGTATATGCTGTTCATAGACTGTTTACTTTTTGATGGTGAAACTGATTGAAAAACAACAACCTGTTTTTTTCTTTTCTGTATGACTTTTGCTTTTTATAACCTCTGTGCTGCAAATACTAATGATCTTCATGCCACATAGAATTTTAATGTTACTTCCGTAAGGTCCCTACTTAGCTATCACTTTCAAGCAATAAAGATTAAATGTTTTAGTTTGCACTTTGTCAAGTGCTAAGGAATTTATTTTCCCTGAGAATGCTAAGATTGGAACTGAACACAATATTCTAGGAAACATTGCATAAGGAAATTCTGTAATCTCATCATGTTTTTCCTAGATTTACTGTCTTTGTAAGGCTGTGTGCCTTAATATTCCTTTCCGTCTTGTGCGAAAGTTCTTTTTTGTTCATATTTTGGAAAATATTCAGTGAGAAATCAAAATTAATGTTGCTCTTTAAACATCTCTCTGCCCTGTACTTATGCGTTAGAACATGACTGAGATGAAACTAGAGTAGATAAACTTCCAAATGACTAATACATGGAATATGTGCAGCAGGAAATAGCGGATATCATTCAGCAAGTGGTTCCCCCATTCCTAGAATTCCTTGTGTTCTTCCATTACCATTTTTATACATCATTTTAGGATTCCCCTTCCCACACATCTTCACCAAAACAGAATGCTGTGCTACAAGGTATAGTGATAGAGTGACAGATCATTTTAGCAATTAATTCAGTCAGGAGATATGATTTGCTTCTCTCACCTTCAAGCAGTTACAAATTACAAGATAAATTTTCTTAATGTTTGGTATTTTATTCACCTTGTTATTCTTGTTAGTACTTTGCACACACAAAAAAAATCTAAAACACCTCATCTGTTATGTAACACTTTAAGTCTTTTCATACTGTTTGTAACATCTCGTTGCCAACACTCCATCTGTGATTTTAGCTTGCAGATGCACTTTGTGCTTCTGTTATTAACACAGATGCTGAATTCTGTTTAAATATTAAATTTAGCTTCACTCACTAGTGGGGTTTAGTCCACTGAGTGCCTCAAGAACTGCAATGTGTGTTGAGGAAGGGGCAGGAAATATGCTCTTAAGAATGTGCTTCGCACTGGGACCATTCTTGCTCTCAATGAAGTCCTTGCCAAAGCTTTCTGTGGGGAGCAGAAGCAGGCTCATTTTGACTTCTCATTGAAAAAAGTAAGAATAGTTTTTGAACAGAAGGCCTGATTCTCTTCTCTTTTAGTGTAACTGCATTCAGTTGGTGGAGTTATTCCTTATTTACAGTGGTGTAAGAGAAGAACCAGAAGCATTGTTTATAAGAATGGGCCTGATACATTGGTTTTCTTAATCATAATTACTGGATAGTTAAGTTTAGGGCAGGGGTTCTCAACCTGTTTCATAGTGTGAACCATATCTCCATAGAGAAGTTGTCTCATGATCCATCTCCCTTCCTGTTTTCGACTGTGGAGCCCACTTAGCCTCCCTTTTGTGATTACATAACTTCTTTATGGCAACTGCTTAAACAGAAAAATGAGTTCAGGAGAGAGTTGTATTTTGATAGGCTTCGAATGAAATTTATAAGCTGGAAGCAAGGAGGAGGAGCCAATACCATGTGACCAGCCAGCTGTCTACCACCAAGTGCTGTGTGGATCAGTGCACCACAATTGCAGAACTCCTGCTGAGTTCACTTGAGCTAAGATCAGCTCATTAAATGTTGTTTTATACTCTATTTTTTCTCCTCTATCATTTGCAACAGGTGGATATTAATCTTTTATTGGAAAGGTGCTTTGCCATGAGGGCAGTCAGGTGACCTTCCATACCAGCTACCTGGATTCCCTGCTTCTTTTGTTTGCAGATGGGTTGGATTTTAACATTTTGAATTCTGTTTTCTGTTATACAATATTAGGAAGATTTTCTTTGGCACCTCACAAATGTATAATAAATGTAGAAATTGTGTTGTACAGTAGCCTGCTTTTCTCTTTCAGCATTCTGTGAAGAGGGATGCAGATACGGTGGGACGTGTGTGACCCCTAACAAGTGTGCCTGCCCTTCTGGATTCACAGGGAGTCATTGTGAGAAAGGTAAAACTCTCTTGAAACTGTTCTTTTGTAATAAGAAAAAGATTACTTTCAATGGTCAACTGTTGCTTCCCATTGTTTTAGATTCTGGATGTTGTTCTTTCTTCAGTGAGTGTGTAAATTTTGATTATTTGGTAATTGACTTTCCCTACCTGGAACACACTGTTTCATTTAACACGGGTAATTTTAAAAGATCAAGGCAGTGCCTGCCACTGTTTACAGTGGACTTCGTTAGTGCTTATTGGAAAAATAAGATGAACCAGAATTGCCACACCTGTCATGCCTGGGGTGTCATCTGAAGGTGACCTTCTGATTTTCTCTCAATCTGTTGCACAAATTAGATCTAAATTTGGACTGTTTGCTTGCTTGCTTAAATTGTCATTAAATAATCCCACTGGCAGTTTAACCTGTTGCACTCTTGGGATTTGATTTAAACATGAAGTTACTGAGATCATCATCACTCACAGAAGTGAAAATGTACAAATGTATCTGAGTGATGCCAGTTAGGCTTTTTTCAGCGCCATCCCAAGTCTTTTTCTTTCCAGGCTATTTGGTGTTTACACGTTGTAATATTTACTGCACTTCACTATCATCATCATTCCTCTCAAAATCCATCTCAGGGAGAGACCAATTTGGAAGCATCTGACGCATCTGATGTCTGTGCAGATATTGACTGACTCCAAATGCCAAGAAAGGGCTAGATTGTGCCAGGCCCTTGTGCCAGTCCATGGCTGAGGGAAGGCAGACTAGGCCTTCCACCCCTTCTTTTACATCCCGTTCAAAGGCTACCGACAGTTGCAGTCTCTGCACTCAAGAGGTTTCAGGTATTGTTCCCTCCTACTGGCTTTAGGGGTGCAAACCAAGCCAAGTGTGAGGGAGGGGCAAAAAGAAAGTATGGCAGTGCTTCTGCCATGCCAGCCAGAACTGTCCACATTTGCACCCTGCTGAGGGAATGTGCATGCTGGCGGAAAAATCCCTGCGGAACCCGCCGGGGTTGTATGATTCCACATCACACTTCCCAGTGTGGTTTTGTGTAATTTGCACAATCTGGTCCCAAATGTTTAGTATGGAAACTAAAGAACCTATCTGCAGAATAAAGATGATAGTACATGTACCTTTCTCGCTAAATAGATGTTTATTATAAGGGAAAAGAGAAGTAGAAAGAAGCAATAATCCAGAGACTGATAAGATGCGTACATTGATTTAGCTAAGTAAATGCTTTAAAATGTGTAAGAGATCAGTTGGGACAGATTCTATGCCCCATTCTGTTCTTTTTGGGCTGCTTAGATGGCACATAGAGAGCAGAGACTGGCGTCATCCCCCAACCTGGGGATTCCTTCAATTCCCTGTGGGTTCAGAGGTAGCATAGATGCTCCTACACCACTTTCCCCACAGCTCATGACTCAGGGAATAAATGTGTGTGAGGAGAAGGCCTGGGTGTAGTTGGCTGTGCTCAGCTGGCAGATGGTCTCTTGAGGGCTGTTGTCAGCTGGCCCATATTAGAGCATTCCCAGCTGCTCTGTTCTGCACCTTGGGCCAGAGTTGTTATTGGCTCCTTGACAGCACTCTCCCCTGGGCCCTTTTTTCTGTGCATTCAGCAGAGACCCTGGTTCATTTTGCCTGTTACTAATAAGAAGAAAGGGATGCCAGAGGAAGATGTAAACCTATTTGCTCAGGCTACCAAGACAATAGACTTTAGATTTTATTTTTTGTGTGTTTCAGTGTCTTCAGTGCAGCACATTATGTAGTAAATGCTGTGTGTTTGTTCTTCCAGTCTGAAGTGAGGCCAATACTGAAGCAGGCTACATTCTGCTGTTTTGGGTCATAATTGGCTGGGTTTAAAAACAACAAACAAATGGAACCATTTCTTGTATAAAAACTGTCCAGTAATTAGTGTATTGTTATTGTCTGTCTAATATATTGGCCGTGCTACTATAATGCAAAATGACTTAAATAATTTCTTGACAATGAGGCTTATCTTTTATCAGTTAGCTTTGACAGTGGATATATTTTATTTTTGATGCATATACTAAAACCAATTTTAGTGGACTATTAGGAATCCCCATAAAGATGTTCATATTTAGTTGATTCTATTGTGTCTACAGTCCACCAGAGAAGTCTCATTCCTGTAACTTGGAATTCTTAATCTAGCTTGCTCAATCAGTTCAAGCACATGAGCTCTCAGCTCTTGGCTGTGGTCATTATTCAGGCTTTACTCATTTGAAACTCCCATTGATTTGGGACTCAATTATAAAGTTAACATTTGTTGACATTCTTGTTTGGTACCTGTGTTGATGGAAATACAAAAAGATCAGATGACTTGCTTAAGGTTCACATGGAGTCAACTACTCTGAGTTAGCTCCTTGGGGCATGTCTACACTGCATCTGTGGGCAAACCTCCCAGCCCAGGTTCCACAAACTTGTGCTTCGCAATAGTGAACTAAAATAACTATGTAGATGTTTGACTTGGGCTGGAGCTCAGGTTTTGAAGCCGGGTGGAGGGGGGGAGCGGGCTTGAGAGCCCAAATCCCAACCCAAGCCCCAGTGTCAGAGCAATGTCTACACAGCCATTTTTAGAGTGTTAGCACAAGCCCTGCTAACACAAATCTGTGGACCTGGGCTGCAAGGCTCACTTCCAGATATAGTGTAGACATGCCCCTCTCTGTCCCTTTGTTTCACCAATGAATCTTACAGTTTCCTTCCTGTAGGGGTTTTAGGAGCCTCAGTGAAAAATTTTGATTAAGGACTATAGTCTTGAACTCTTAGATTTTACAAATGTAGGGTTTCTCAGCACTGCTAGAGAGGTCTGAATCCAGCTCTGCTGGAACCTATACTTTTCACCATCGCATCAAATAACAATATAAGAAAAGTCTTAACTATCTCTTGAAAAGAAAATAAGTAGATGAGAGAATGAATGGATGAACAAAATGCGGGTAGGTACAGGACAGGGAGGAGGCAGATCTATAATTCCATATGCTATCACCTTAAGAGTAAAGAGACCAAGTGGAGAAAGAGTGACAGTGGCAATACTCCCATTGTGCAGTGAAAACATGGTTATTACCTTCTACTGAACAATTAGGGATATATTTCAGGAGAGTGGCTACCGTTTTGCAGATACAATCTACACAACTGTGAGCTATGAAAGGGGATCCCTTTGTTGTGGAGATATGTAGGATGTGCCACTGGACTGTGGAACTGGGATCTGTTGCACAAAGCTGACCTAATCATGAATGAAGTTTATGAATCTGGTATGCAAACTGATTGCAGAATGAAATGGAGCTATGCATCTGTGAAATCATTGCATATATCTAATACTAGAGAGATGTCTGATTTTCAGATGTGGCCTCCCACATTGAAGGCACAAACAAATGTGTGCACATATCAAGTCACTTACATGTCTCGCTAACGGACTCTATGAAAATCAGGATTATGTAGTAATAATTTCACCCAGAAATATGTGTGCCTGAGAAAATTTCAAGCTCAAAATTGAAGGCTACATTGAGACTCTTTTACAAAACAGGCCTCCAGTGCCCACCTGCTTAAGGATCTTTGGAGAAAATAGCAGATTTGGTAAAAGGAGAATTAAAGGGAGCGGGGTTACTTCATTGAGAAGTTCTTCTCTTTCACCACAATTTTTACAGCATGATTTTTGAGTCTCCTCTAAACAAGCCTGTATTTTTCTGCTGCGTGTGATGCTAAAAATAGATACCTCTGTATACTTTAACATGTGGTATCATGCTCTCCATGACTGCTATATTGTCCAAAGAGAATACAATGGTCGTACGCTACTTTAAATTAAAGCTTAAATCTTTCTGGTGAAATCTTCTACGGAAGCTCATTGTAAACTGATACACATCTGAAACAAAATGACATATATCAATAATGTGTTCTGTTTGCCACACTGTGTTTGAAGATGTCCTTCAATAACACAGCAATCCCATATATGTTATTTGTAAGATGAGTGCTTTCCTCATTGGCTAAACTTGCTCTGACCCAAATTGTCTTTAGCACAGAGAAAAGTGTAAAATGAACGCAATTAAAATCCCCATTGAAAAGCAGGTGGCTTTATTTTTTGAATGTGGGTAGTCTATAATTTATGACTTTAGGCTGCCCTACTGAAGTGATGATATCAGATTCACTGGGAATTCGGTGATGTTGAAATAGTAGGATTTATGCTGATAATTGCCTCTGGTTAAAAATGAAATTAATACAGGCATTTAAGTCAAATATGCAAATGCATAATGCAGCATGATGTTAAGGAAAATGAACCATTGCTGCTGGCGTTTGCAATCTAGATCCAAATTAAGGAAATATGACAGCCCAACTGTGGGACTACGTGTCCATGTTGCAGTTCAGGTGTACTTGCAGATAGCTGCAGACATAGGTACTGTCAGATAATTTTTCTTCTAATGTTTAATTTTTGTGTTGGACATCCCATTGCTTATATTGTTGTATTAGAAGCATGGATTCCCCCACCCCCACGTTTCTATTCAGCAGTTATTGTCTGAACTGTACCTGTATTTTGAATAGAGATCAAATTTAATGGGGGTTTTTTGGTTTGCTATCAAGGGGGTAGACAAGATGATCCATATGCTGATTATCATCTGTGATCATCGTATGAAACACTTAAAGTCAGATTCTGAGACCTTTGCTCATGTTGAATAGTACCTTACTCCTTGAGTGGTCCCACTGAACTCCAGGTGAGAGAGGATGGCAGAATTTGTGTGTTAGATAGTGTCTTGGCATGCCGACGCATATTTGCATGCCAACACATATCTACTGTAGATGCCTTTTTATTTAATATTTAATGAAAAACAGATGAAATAAAATTATTGTGGATCCTACAAAAAATAGCTGCTATTGTGTACTCTTTCAGTATCTCAGTGGTGGAATGCTGAACTACATTTTTTTAAATGGTACTTAGAAATATAAGGGGATACCAATCTATTAAGTTAGTGGGTATGTGCCTTCATAGGCCAGGAGAGCCATGAATTTGGCTCCTTAAATATTTCATTCTCATTGAAGAGTAAAGATCTTTACAACAAGCAAACCAACATGAAATGCTTTCAGTATATCGGAAGCAGGAAGCCGGCAAGAAAATCAGTGGGTCTGCTGGACCTCCAGTAAAATAAAGAATAATTAAAGGCATAATAAAAAAGCTAAACAATTTCCTGTATCAGTCTCCACAGCAGAGGATTTTGGGAAGATACCTACTGCAGAGCTACTCTTTTCAGGTAATAAAGATGAAATACTATCGGGAGGAGGTGCTGAAACAAACTGATAAATGAAAGATTAACAACTCACCATGACTGGATGGTAAAGATTCAAGGGCAGCTGAGCTCCTAACAAAAAAAATGCAGTCTGTCATTACATTCAGCTACTGTACTAGAAGATTGGAGGGTAGCAAATGTTGTGCATTTTTAAAAGGTGCTAGGAATAATCCCAGGAATTACAGACCAGTGAACCTTACATCAGTGTGGATCAACTGATTTGAAATTATATTTAAAAATCGACTTAGAAAATGCCTAAATGATCGTGATGTGAAAGGGTCTAGCTAACACGGCTTCTGCAAAAGAAAATCATGGCTGTCTAATTTATTAGAGTTCAGTGACTGTATCAACAAAGTATTGGATCAGGAGAATCAGTTGGTACACTTTATTTGGTCTTTCAAAAAGCCTTTGAGAAGGTCCCTCACAAAAGGGACCTTGAAGAAAGTTGCCCAAACTCCAAGACCCTTAAGCAAAAGATGGCATATTCACTAGTTTTACTAGTCTTTTTCTAGAGTGTACCATTTAGGGATGCCATGTGTTCGGGCTAACACTAAGCTGTACCATGCCAAATGGAGCACTTGGAGGCATTCTCTCTCAGGATGTATCCTGGAACAAATTTGTGCATGACCTTTCCATGCCCATTACTCCACTCTGTAGCGGGGCAGTTACCCCACTCCTGAAAAACAAGGAGAAAAGGTAGGCTGATTGGGAACGCAGCCACAGCTGGGGCCGCGCCCAGTTAGGCCATAGCTGGCCCTATAAAAGGGCTGTGAGCCAGGAGCTGGGTCAGTCTCTCTCTAGCTTTGGAGAGAGATGGACCTAGCTGCCTGAAGAAGCAAAGGGTACTGTGGACAGAGCAGTGCTGGGGAAGGGGCAGGCTGAGCTGGGGAGCTCAGGCCTGGCGACCTCCCAGGCTGTGGCCTGACAGGAAGGCCTAGAGAGGTACTTGTCTGCAGGGAAAGGCAGCAGGTCCAAACCCCCCTTGCCAGTGTTGAGTGGCCATTACACTGCAGTCTGCCCCAGTGAACAGGGGCGGTAGCCACTGAGGCGAGGTGAGCTTAGAGGGTTGGGGGTTCCCCTGGGAGGGGAGACCCAGAGCGTGGGGATACTGCTGGGGCAGAACCCCAGGATAAGGGGCACCAGGGTCCAGGAGGGACACGGGGGCCTGAGACAGGTGAGCCACTGGCCAGCAGAAGGCACTCCGAGCTGGAATCAAGCTAATTCCCAGGACAACCAGCAGGAGGCGCCGCACCAGTGAGTCTCACTTCGCTACACACTCCTTTATGGGGTGTGCAGCTGCTGTGTTGCTGGTCAGTTATGCTGTCAGGTACATAGGAAATAGGAAGGGATTGATCCCTGTATTTCCCAGAGCATGGGGCTGCTGCACTTCTCTTTGACTCTTTTGCAGGCATGTGTCAAGGTTTGTAAAGCAACTTGTGTCCTCCTCCTTCCACTTTTCCTCAGCTTCATAGCTGTGCAAGGGCCAAGTATAATCTGGCCATTTAGTGCTTAAGGGCTAAATTATGCTGCCCCAGTTTGGATGTGCTAACTGTGTTAGAGGGCATGCCCAGACAGGGGGCAGCCATAACGTGGCTGGAAGATTGGAAAGCATGGCGGTGGGGCTGCTAGCATTCACGGACAAAATGAAGTTGTCTGTGTTTGGAAATGATAGAACCATGCTGCTCCCTTCCAAACACTGTCATGTTCATGCCATGAGGAACCTAGGCTACACCAGTTGAACAGATAAACAACCAGTGGGGCACCTGGACAATCGAGACAAAAAAGGAGCACTTAAAGACGATAAAGTCATTGTGGAGAAACTAATTCTTTGCTTCAGTCTTCACGACTGAGGATGTTGGGGAGATTCCCAAACCTGAGCCGGCTTTTGTAGGTGACAAATCTGAGGAATTGTCCCAGATTGAGGTGTCACTAGAGGAGGTTTTGGAATTAATTGATAAACTTAACAGTAACAAGTCACCGGGACCAGATGGCATTCACCCAAGAGTTCTGAAAGAACTCAAATGTGAAATTGTGGAACTAACAACTGTGGTTTGTAACCTGTCCTTTAAATCGGCTTCTGTACCCAATGACTGGAAGATAGCTAATGTAACGCCAATATTTTAAAAAAGGTTCTAGAGGTGATCCCAGCAATTACAGACCAGTAAGTCTAACATCAGTACTGGGCAAATTAGTTGAAACAATAGTAAAGAATAAAATTGTCTCAGACACATAGAAGAACATAACTTGTTGGGCAAAAGTCAACATGGTTTCTGTAAAGGGAAATCACGTCTTACTAATCTATTAGAGTTCTTTAAAGGGGTCAAAAACATGTGGACAAGGGGGATCCAGTGGATATAGTGTACTTAGATTTCCAAAAAGCCTTTGACAAGGTCCCTCACCAAAGGCTCTTACGTAAAGTAAGTTGTCATGGGATAAGAGGGAAGATCCTTTCATGAATTGAGAACTGGTTAAAATACTGGGAACAAAGGGTAGGAATAAATGGTAAATTTTCAGAATAGAGAGTGGTAACTATTGGTGTTTCCCCAGGGTCTGTCCTAGGACCAATCCTATTCAACTTATTCGTAAATGATCTTGAGAAAGGGGTAAACAGTGAGGTGGAAAAGTTTTCAGATGATACTAAACTGCTCAAGATAGTCAAGATCAAAGCAGCCTGTGAAGAAACTTAAAAAAAGATCTCACAAAACTAAGTGATTGGGCAACAAAATGGCAAATGAAATTTAATGTGGATAAATGTAAAGTAATGCACATTGGAAAAAATAACCCCAACTATACATACAATATGATGGGGGCTCATTTAGCTACAACTAATCAGGAAAGAGATCTTGGAGTCGTCATGGATAGTTCTCTGAAGACATCCACGCAGTGTGCAGCGGCTGTCAAAAAAGCAAACAGGATGTTAGGAATAATTAAAAAAAGGAATAGAGAAGAAGACGGAGAATATCTTATTGCCCTTATATAAATCCATGGTACGCCCACATCTTGAATACTGCATACAGATGTGGTCTCCTCATCTCAAAAAAGATATACTGGCATTAGAAAAAGTTCAGAAAAGAGCAACTAAAATGATTAGGGGTTTGGAATGGGTCCCATATGAGGAGAGATTAAAGAGGCTAGGACTTTTCAGCTTGGAAAAGGGGAGACTAAGGGGGAATATGATAGAGGTATATAAAATCATGAGTGATGTGGAGAAAGTGAATAAGGAAAAGTTATTTACTTGTTCCCATAATATAAGAACTAGGGGCCACTAAATGAAATTAATGGGCAGCAGGTTTAAAACAAATAAAAGGAAGTTCTTCACACAGCGCACAGTCAACCTGTTGAACTCCGTGCCTGAGGAGGTTGTGAAGGCTAGGACTATAACAGTGTTTAAAAGAGAACCTCCATGAATTTATCTAGTTAAGTCCATTAATGGCTATTAGCCACGATGGGTAAGGAATGGTGTCCCTAGCCTCTCTTTGTCAGAGGGTGGAGATGGATGGCAGGAGAGAGATCACTTGATCATTACCTGTTAGGTTCACTCCATCTGGGGCACCTGGCATTGGCCACTGTCGGTAGGCAGGATACTGGGCTGGATGGACCTTTGGTCTGACCCAGTATGGCCGTTCTTATGTAGGTATAGCCGTATGGAACCCCTCTCTGCACTACCCGTAGTGCTCAGAAATCATTGGTTTCATCATAGGCACTTCTAGGTGTAATTTGTTTATTGACCGATAAATTATAGTCATGGAAAATATCAAAAGCATTTTTGCAAAGGAGCCGTGTGTTTAGAAAGAGAGAGTTGGAAAAACAAATAGCGAAAAGTCTGAACTCAAATCAAAACCCTTTATTCCTCTAAATGTTCTTATAGCACCTAGCCCAAGAAATCAGGTTGTGTGCAGTAAACTTGGTTGGGGTAGAAGCCATGGGATTGACTTCCTGCTACAGGCTTTCCCTGCATGTATTCCCTTCTCAGAGGTTCTCAGTCACTGGATCTGCTGAGTTATCCTGTTCACCCTAGCCCACCTCAACCCATTCCAAGGCTCCCCAGCATGGCTACTTCTTCCATAGTCCCTCTGTACAGTTTCACTTTGGGTCTTAAGGAGAACATCAGATATCAGACTTTTCAAGTTGCTAAATTAGATGTTCCTTTTCAAAGGGTGACTATATTGGTGAATGTATTTTAAGGGGCCCAATCACTAACTGAACATACCAGAGAAACATACAGTGCTGCAAGGCACTTGACAAATACTATCTAATTGGAGCAAATGCATATGTAATTAGGATTTTACAAGAGATATCTATCTATGAAGATTTCTTGTGATGGTGTGCAAAGTGCAGGAAAGGCGTTTGCTACATTGCTCACTATCTCTAACACCATGATGAATCAAGCTGTAAGATCTGTGCGTTCATTGTACTTAAGTTTAAAAAATCACCTGCATCAGGCTCAGTGGACTAATGCAAACATTGTGCATCCTATGGTAATTTCTGCTTGGTATTTATCCAGTCCTTTATCTAGTCCCATATCTTTCTTTGGACATTGCTGCTTGTTGCCTGGGTTCTGCATGAGAGGCTGGTGTGTGAGGAAGCAGACAAGTAGCTTAGCAGCAACAAAACTCACTTGCTGAGGCTGAGTGGGGTAACACAGGGACTCTTGGGTCTGGATTCCCCCCAAGCAGGATATCACAGGGAGGCACAGCCCTTCTGGGAGGCAAGGAAGCAATTGATGGATTGCATCAAAAAAGATGGTAAACAGGTGGACTTTAGTGCCTCCTTGAACAGATGAAGAAGATGGATGCTTGAACGGTGACCTGACACCAGATGGTGGGATAAGTGAAAGAAGAGGAAGAAGGCAAATTCTTTATATTCAGTATTAGACCAATGCATTTATGTAGAGGAAATATATAATCAGAAATTTTGGTAACAGAAAAACAGGCAAACCCCCTTCACACTTTCTAAAACTTTTTATGCATGATATGAGACCATTTTTGTTGGCATGGACCTATTTGGTACGCCTGTTCTGCTGCTGTATGTATAAGCAAAAAGAACAGGAGTACTTGTGGCACCTTAGAGACTAACAAATTTATTAGAGCATAAGCTTTCGTGGGCTACAACCCACTTCTTCGGATGCATATTGAGTGAAACAAATATCGAGGAGATATATATACACACATACAGAGAGCATGAACAGGTGGGAGTTGTCTTACCAACTCTGAGAGGCCAATTAAGTAAGAGAAAAAAAACTTTTGAAGTGATAATCAAGATAGCTCAGTACAGACAGTTTGATAAGAAGCAAGTGTGAGAATACTTACAAGGGGAGATAGATTCAATGTTTGTAATGGCTCAGCCATTCCCAGTTATCAAACTGTCTGTACTTGGCTACCTTGATTATCACTTCAAAAGTTTTTTTTCTCTTACTTAATTGGCCTCTCAGAGTTGGTAAGACAACTCCCACCTGTTCATGCTCTCTGTATGTGTGTATATATATCTCCTCGATATTTGTTTCACTCAATATGCATCCGAAGAAGTGGGTTGTAGCCCACGAAAGCTTATGCTCTAATAAATTTGTTAGTCTCTAAGGTGCCACAAGTACTCCTGTTCTTTTTGCGGATACAGACTAACACGGCTGCTACTCTGAAACCTGTATGTATAAGGTTCATCCTACTGCTCCTATAGTTCCAGTGGAGTCTTACTGGATAACTACAGCATTGCAAGTGTGGTGGAGTGCCAACTATGCAGAGTCAATAGGCTCATGTTCATTAGACGTAGAAAAGAACTATGAATCCGTCTCCCCACAAGTGTAGGATATAGGATCTGATTCAGATTGAGCCCATTGAAGTCAATGAGAATCTTTGCATTGATTTCAGTGGGCTTTGTATCAAGCCCATAATCTCCAGAGAGAGAGAGAGGAAATAACAGATATTTAAGCTGATACTATGTTTGATATTGGACAACTAACAAGCATAAAAGCAGTCGTGGTCTTCATGTTATCTTAGCCAGTTGCCTTGTGTTTGATATAGCTTAAATGTAACAAAAATTACTTTACCTCAAGGCAGTAAGCATCAAAGATATTTCAAACTTCTTATAATGTTCAGATGAAAATCTGTCCAACCCTTAAGCTTTGCTGGAATAAAGAACTCCCTAAGTACAGCAATCATTTCTCCCTTTGAAAAGGAGCATCTAATTTAGCAACTTGAGCAGTCTGATATCTGGTATTCTTTACTATTTAAGCAGCGTAACATCTGACTTAGTAGATATTTCATTCTGAAAGGACTAAGTGGATCACACGTTTCAGAGTCAAACATAAACGATGGGCTTTTTATGTGAAAGAGTGAAATCTCCTTTCTTATTTGAACTTCCTGATGAGCCATTTTCTATATGCTAGCAGCCTCGTGTTTTGCACTTTGGAAATGATACTCATCCATCTTTCGAATGAAGCATAAAACAAAAGACCTAAATGCTTGTGGTCATTAAAGATCCAGTGGAACCTGGATCCAATTCCAGCTTGGGTAATTACATTTTACGTTCCTTAGTGGTTTCAGTCAATTTCTCACTTGCCCTTCTGAAATTGTTGTGTTGTGTGGCTGGCACAATAATGACCGCTATGGTTTTACCTCAGAGGTGGCTGCATTTTACAATAGTTTAAATACAGAGTAATTCCATTGAGCTACATGTTCAAGATTCTTCAAAATCTAAATCACTATGATTACTTGCAGAGGTAGTTGGATGCTGAGGGGGAAATCATGAATATTTCACAAATACTAGGATTTTGGTAAAATTCTACCATATTTGAACCCATAAATATTCATGAATTCATGAAGTGTCAGAACTGATCTAGAAGATTCAATCAAATTGAGTATGTCTATGTCCACTGTGTGGATTCTACCCACTAATGACATGAATGACCAATTCTGAAGCTCAAATTCCAGGGACCAAGGTTATATACTTTGCAAAGAATCCATAGGCTGTCATGTGTTCTCTTGTGATATTTGTTGAATCTTTTCAAATACCAAATAGATTTTTAAATACAGGTTTGCTTTGCGAAGCCAAGACTGCTGGGGAAAATATAGTAGTCATAATAGTAGATGATTATTTGTTTGGCCAGATGTAATTATCATTGCGTTTCCTGAAGAAATGCCACTGGACATTTTTCTTTTTACTAAAAAAAAGAATGTTCCATGATTTGGGTCAGAGCCCTACAGAAATTAATTATGTTTAGCAAAGCCCTCCACTCAGTGACTCCCTAAAACAGATGCCCAGTGCACCTAGTGTTGCTTCCTTAGCTATAGAGACACTACTAGTCAGTCCAAAACAAAAAGTATCTCTGCATGCCTACCAGAGCCTTGTGTGCTGAGTCTTTTACAACTCAAATGGATGGTAAGCCCTTGGTTTACAACATCTTTGCTCCCAAAAGTCTATTGAGAAAATAGATAAGACTTATATAGCAGCTTCTTTCTCCATTTTCCAAATCTACTGCTTGTTTTCCTTTAAACTATTCTGCTTCCCACTCACTTTCCACTCAAAATCTCTCATCTGCTTTGGTTAAATGTGTGTGTGAAATATAGACATACAACCCATACCTGAGAAACTCTCTTCCATTTTCTGATCTAGATTCTTGATTGTCTGACTTTTTGCTAGTGAGCTCACAGCTGAGGCAGTTTGTGATATTTGTGGGTTGATGGCAATAACAACCCTCTGTGATCCCATTAATCATTGCTAGGCTAGTGAGTCAGACACAGTGTGGTGGTGCCTAGCTGTTCGTATGGCCTTCCATTTCAGATGAATACGTGAGTCATGTGTCTCTTTTTGTAGATAATTTCTGGGGGGAGTTTAAATGATTTTTCTCTTCTATCTTTTCTCAGCAGGCTTCACTAGATATATTCATCCTCAAGTCAGATGAAGGAAAATTAACAATAAAGCCAGATAGTAACACGGTATATAGCAGGTGTGGCCACACTGCGGCTCATGAGCCACACGCAGCTCTTTTGCAGTTAAAGTGCGGCTCACGGAGCCCTCCCCACCCATTCTTCACCTACCAGACTGGGTGGGGGGTTGGAGCTCGGGGCTTCTGCCCTGCAGAGAGGTGGTGGGACCATGGGGCTTTCTGCCCTGCGGGGTTGGGGGGGGGTGTCTCAGGGCTTTAGCCCTGTGCCCCGGTAGCCACCATCCCGCAGAGCAGGTTGTGCATGTCTTGCGGCTCTCAAACTTCTGAAGGTTATCATATGCGGCTCAGTAGGTCAGTAAGTTTGGCCAACCCTGGTATATATACTTTTACCTCTAGGTCACTGAGGAAATAGAACCTGATCACTAGTGACTAAAAGCTGTTACCATCTAATGATTGTTTGATTCCTTGTTTGAATGAGTAATTTGTTTTTCAGCTCCCACCATGGTGGGTGATTTATAAACATGTAAAGAATCAAATACAAAGTTACACAAAACAGGTGAAGTCCAATAAATCACCAGCCCTGCCTCTTCAAAAAGACATCTGCAGCTATCGAGGCCTTATGCTGTCATCTTAATATGTACAGTTAGATTGCTGCCTGTGAAATGAAATTGCTGCTTGGCTTGGCTTGAAAGCCAAGTCCACTTTTTACAACCACCACAATAAAATGGCCCTCAATTAGCATCCTTGTTAGTAGTCTCCATAGTGAGCTGAATGGCCACAGGAAATAAATTGCTGTTTCTCCAGTTGAGGGGGTACCTTCAGGACAGGACTAAGAGACCCATTGACAGGGCTATATAATGGTGGTGCTCTTTTCTTTGCTGCAGCTGTCCTAGGTTAAAACAGAAGACATTAGTCTTTAATGCATTTAATTTGACACTTTTCATGAACGCTAAATGCAATTTAGACCAAATATATAATATAGGATGTTCACCTTCTTAGATTTCAGTTTACTGTCTTTTCATTCTTCATCGCATTGCCAGATATTCACTGCCCCATTTAAAGGACAGACGAGGTTTATAAGTCCAATTGAGAGAGAAAAATGGGAAGGAATTATAAAAAGGACTTTGTGTTTATCAAATCTAAAAATGACCAATTTCATAAGCTGGCCATAGTATCAATAACACATTTCATAATTTGCCAGAGTACAGAGGACAATATTTTTGAACCATTGTAAAAGGGACAAACAAACCAGGAATAAGTAGTCCCTAATGACCTTTTTTCCTCTTAAAGTTTATGATCCTCCTGTACAAATCATATTCTAATTCCATTGAAATGCTGCACCATATCTGAACCTTAATGTAACACACAAAATATCTTACCTATGAAGAGATAAAAGTTGATAGGTTTTGTGGTTTCTACGACAGTTTGACAGCATTTCATTCAGAATAATAAAATCATAAAGAATCACAGAAGTGTAGGACTAGACAGGACCTCAATAGGTTGTCTAGTCCAGTCCCCCGTACTCAAGGGAGGACTATGTAATAACTAGACCATTACTGACAGGTGTTTTGTCTAACCTTTTCTTAAATACCGCCAATGACGGAGATTCCACAAGCAATTTGTTCCAATTTGTACCCTGATCATTAAGAAATTTTTCATAATGCCCAATTTAAACCTCCCTTGCTGCAATTTAAGCCCACTGCTTATTGTCCTATCCTCAGAGGTTAATGAGAACAACTTTTCAGCCTCCTCCTTGTAACAATCTTTTATGTACTTGCTAACTGTTGTTATGCCCCCCCCCCCCCCCAGTCTTCTCTTCTACAGACTAAACAAACCCAGTTTTTCCCATCTTTTCTCAGTCATGTTTTCTAGACCTTTAATCATTTTTGTTGCTCTCCTCTGGACTTTCTCTAGTTTGTCCACAACTTTCCTGAAAAGTGGCACCCAGAACTGGACACAATACTCCAGTTGAGACCTTATCAGCATGGAGTAGAGTAGAAGAATTACTTCAGTGTCTTGCTTACAACACTCTTGCTAGTGCATCCTAGAATGATGCTCACTTTTTTTTTTTTTGGCAACAGTTACACTCTTGACTCATATTTAGCTTGTGATCCACCATAACCTCCAGATCCCTTTCCGTAGTGCTCCTTCCTAGGCAATCATTTTCTATTTTGTATGTGTGTAATTGATTTTTCCTTCCAAGTGGAGTATTTTGCATTTGTTCTTATTGAATTTCATCCTATTTACTTCAGAGCATTTCTCCTGTTTGTCCAGATCACTTTGAATTTTAATCCTATCCTCCAAAGCACTTGCAACCCCTCCCAGCTTTGTACTGTCTGAAGACTTTATAACTATACTCTCTATGCCTTATCTAAATAATTTATGAAGCTATTGAACAGAATTGGACGTAGAACCGATCCCTGCAGGACCCCACTTGATACGCCCTTCCAGTTTGACTGTGAACCCTTGATAACTACTCTCTGGAAGCGGTTTTCCAACTAGTTATGTATGCACTTTATACTAACTCCATCTATATACCTGGATGCTTTGTATCATTTACATAGCAAACTTTCAGACCAGGTCACAGTTTTGTGTCATTTCTGTTGTCCCCAAGAATTATGCTAAGGTTCTAGCTATCTCAGCAGATTGTTGCAAGTTTCCGGGTGCTATTGTTTGATTCAGAAAGTTCAGATTGACCAAAATATATTCCAAGCACTTGCTGGAATTATGAAGAATTGAATGGCTTAATTCAAAGCTCTGAAGAACTGCAGTGGATGAGTTTTACCATCTTCAGCAGTGTAATGACACTTAATAGAAATTGATTTGAAGAGTTCCAGGGATAATTAAACTACTCAGGGTGGGGGGAAATAGACATGATCATATAGTTACAAATTTGACATCTATTAAGTCCCAAAAAAGAATAAATTTAAATAATGCTTGGTTGGAGGGCCTGACTAAACTTCACAAAGGCAAAGAAATTTAGAGTTAAGACCGCAATTCCCATTTCTGTCTCCTGTCACTTATTGTATATAAGTATCAGATTGCACATTATGCAAGTGCATGCACTGTTTGCAAGCCCCTCCAATACTAGGTACCATGTTACAAGTAAAATCATAGTGGTTAATTGGCTCAAAACATTTTTCATTTAGTTTAAGTCAAGAAGCATAACCTTTTTGAGTATTCTTGGAAGGTGTTTAACTCACTTTTTTTTTTACAGTAGAAAAAAGTGAGGGGAAGGCAAAAACACATGGAAGTCTCTGAAGTCTGGCAAAGAATTAGCATAGGAGATGATTTTATATAGCACTTTGCATTCTTTATAGCTGTACAATCTGTCTTAAAAACCTATTTAGACACTATAAATAGGGACTGTAGAAATAGAATTTATTTACCAAGCACACTCTAAGAGTATGCTAGACACTTTTAAAAATTGGATTTTAAATTTAGACTGGCTATTCATTAGTGTGTTGCTTGATTCTTTGGCACAATATTTTGTAACCTATTTTGATCCAGAGTTGTTGATTATACTGTACTAATTATACAACTCCATAGGAGTGCATGGAAGTTTACAGACAATTAAAGATGTTGTTTCCTCTCTGAACAGCCATTATTGTTCATGAATCTGGATGTTTATGAATCCGGAGCCTGAGCAATAGTGCGTAGGGTTACCATACGTCCGGATTTTCCCGGACATGTCCGGCTTTTTGGGACTCAAATCCCTGTCCGGGGGGAAATCCCAAAAAGCTGAACATGTCCGGGAAAATCCGG
>NW_020664447.1:17233702-17338256 GCF_002925995.2 Terrapene triunguis | reverse complement strand
TCAATTTTAAGAAGTCTGCCATTTTAAAAAAATCCCTCTGATGTCATCCCTAAGCCACAATATGTGTTCCCTCAGTCTTTAGGCAGCCCTCCATTGGCCACTATGAGAACTGCTCCAGCTTACTCCGGCTGTCTGTGGCCCCAAATGACAGTTACAATACTTGGGCATCAGTGTAGTGCTAAACAAACACCCCAGACCAAACTGCTGTCGTCTTGTATCATCCAGTGCACAGGCTGTAAGGTAAGGAGGTGGCATAGCTCTGCTCAGGAAGTAGCTGGTTAAGCTGGCTTTAAAGAGAAGTGTCAAACTGCAGCCCAGGATTTAGCCTCAAGTTTTTACAGCCAAGGTTCTAACTCCTGACAAGAGATGTTTAGTTTGGAAACACACGGTTATTACTGTGCTAGCAGGGACTGAGCTACAGTTAAGACAGTTTACTTATACTAGAGCCAAAATCACAAGCACTGCATTTGTGTGTGGTTGGGTTTTGCAGCTCTGCATAAGACTGGAGTAAGACTGCAGAATTTGGCTGTATATGTTGATGTATGACTCCAGCATTTATGACTTCCCACCATTCTTTTTTCTTGTCTTTTTTTTTCAGCACAAAACACCCTGGTTATAATTAGCTTTCCATTATTTTCAAAAGTGAATTTAAAAATCTAATATATTCTAAATAAATTCTGCCAAATATCCTTTCAGGACTAAATTAGGGATAAAGGTAGGGTTGCATATTTGAACTTAGATGACAAAACAGTTTTTGGTTTACAGTGAATTGTACATTGCTAACTGTTAAGCATGGTTTATAATCTCTGTATAAGCTTGCTTTATTCATTGAAATTTTATCGAGATTATTGCAAAGAGCATACAATATAGGTCATTCTGCTGATTTATTTTTCTTACAGTTTGGTCACAAAAATGTGACATTGGAAAGAAAAATGTCATAGATTCATATAGCCAGAATCTGGTGCCTGGCTGAAGTGAGAGACATAACGCATGGAAGGGAGTGAAAAAGTGGCATAAAACCTGAATGCTACTCTGATTTATACTGGCTGACAATGGCTCCCAGGGCTGAAACAGCAGACAGAAGTAGGTGGGGCATAAAGAAACCCTTGTCATACCCTCTTTCACTTGGCCATGGTCTCTACATTGGTGGCAGAGGGGTGGCCAGGCTGGCATAGGGCCCTCTATGATGTCTTTGTGCCATTTGACATTTCCCTGCTCTGATGCAATTCTCCGATAGCTAATTTAGCCAGCTTTACAAGCAGAACCCACTGCTAGAGTAATGCAAAGCCATCACATGACACCCTCATTATCTGTATCATCCCCTTCTAGTGGAGTATTGTTCCCTACAGGTCATGTTAGTATGAAATTCCTTTTGTAGTACTGTATGCATGGCTAAATACGTACACTGTACCGATTCAGGTTGTGGAAATATATGCATTTTTTTTCTCGGTAGCTAGGGAGTGTGCCTAAAGAGCTTGATAAACAGCAATTTAGTGGTGAAAAGAATAGCATTTTTAAAATGATTTATTTCAAATCTGGCTTCAGGCTATCATCCATCTGTGTTTTCACATATTGTAATAGCTATGTAATATGTTTAAGAATTATCAAATGAATATTATTGTGTAGATGTCTCAGGTGGACGAAACGAATCACAATCTGTGCTTTCATATTGTAATGCAGAATCCAGTATACAAGGTAACACATTCATTAATATTTTAAAATATTTGAGTAGATGTAATTATTTGTGTTGGCAGGGAGATTTAAAAGTGAGAAATTGTCTCCTGAAGTGGAGTTATCCTAATGCTCCTTAGCTATGAATACATTGTATATCTGTAACTTCATATACAACTTTTCCATCCTGCAATCTTCATTTAATACAACTTCATTAAAAATTTTCCATAGTTTTCTGCTTTATCCATAGCCTCGCAGTAAAATGTTGTGTTTAACACAAATTTACATTACTGAACATGAGTAGGACATCACTCATTTTAGTCCCGAAGTTACCTACACATTTGGTATCGTCTCATTTTTGTTTTTAAAATTACTTATATCAGAAATAAAGACTAATGAAAATGAGGTTATAGAAAGAGTTATTAATACTAAAGAAACGGTTTTCAACCTTTTTTCATTTGTGGACCCCTAAACAATTTCAAATGGAGGTGCGTACCCCTTTGGAAAAAGGAATGAATCCCAACAGCATTTTCTGTTTCCTGCATGAAAAACATTCGTGTACCCTTCATTTTGGGTCTTTGTCAGATGCTGTGTACTACATTTGGTCCTTGACAGACTGAGAAGTATGTTGCTGAAGATAGTTCACAACTGAACTCCAAGTTTTGGGAGGAAAGCCAAAGGTAAAAATACCCCTAACTAAATCTTAGGTGCTGGTGTGTGTGTGTGCACTCTGGGGGATGCTGCTGCTCCCTGGGTGGGGGTGGCCCAGGGCCCTGCTGCCACCCCTCCAGCCTGGGGGGCAGCCTGGAGCCCTGCTGCTCCTCTGGGGCGGGGGCGGGCTGGGACCGTGCCGCTGCTCCTCTGCCCGGGACTAGTTGCCTGGGACCACCGGAGCAGCAGATGGTGTGACTGGCCCCAGGGCTGCCCCAGCTGCTCTGGCAGCCCTGAGGTCATCCACACCAGCTGCTGCAGCTGTGGAAGTCACGGAGGTCCCAGAAAGTCACAGAATCCATGACTTCTGTGACCTCTATGAAAGACTCGCAGCCTTATCCATAATGCATGCAGGTGCTAGGCGAATGTACCATATACATTTCTGAAAGCTCACCTACAGGATTCCTGTTGTTTCAGTCTTCAGACCCTCCTGACTTTCTTTCATGCTGAATTTTGTAGTGATTACTTGTGTCCGCTAGGGGTTAGGATAAGACTTGCCCATACATTTCCCATTATGACCTACTTGGATTAGGATTTGAATCCAGGGCTCCAGAGAGGGAAAGCAGAGGATTTTTAAGCAGCTGGCTGGCAAACAGGTCCATTTGGTGCATGGACATAGCGTTTTTCAAAAACTGTCTGTTCAACCAGAAAAGAAGAAAAAGCTTTTGGCATTACTCATGGACCTGTATAAACACACACATTTTCAGTTTTGTGATAGGTAAATTTCTTCATTGGAGAGAAGTTCTATGAAGATTAGTATGAGATGTAGGTGCATAATAATAGACTGAGGAAAATAAAATACATTACTTGAAACATACTCATTATCGTGAGAAGCTGATTGTATTGAAGTGGGGTACAGGATGAGGAATAAGGTGCAACATAACATATGAAGTGCTGTACTGGATCAGACCAGTGGTCCATTTAATCTAGTGTGCCATCTCTGGTATTGACCAGAGATGCTTTGTTGGTAGTTATGGAATAACCTGCACACAGGGAAGTTTTTTCCTAAAGCCCATTAATAAAGGTTGGCTTACGCTCTCAAACATGATGGTTTACAACCTTACCGACTCTTAGGTTTTATTTTAATCCTTGCTATTGCAACTCTAAATGTTCTCATTATTCATATAAAAGTCCAACTCTTTTTTTTTATTATTATTATTTTTTTTTGAATCCTGCTAAGCTCTTGACCTCAATGTTGTTTTGTGACAACAGAGGTTAGAGCCCTTGTTTTTTTTTCAAGGCGGTATGGAAATTAGGGAATAATGAAAGAAAATGTAAATTTCTCCAGCAGGATGGTTTAAAAGAGGTAAGGACATGTCAAAGGTGGCAGTAAGGGTCAATGCTGAAAGAAATTGGTTGAAACCTTATTGTTTTCTTTAACAAACAGTGTAGCAACTACTCCTCAAAAATCTTTTACCTGTGTCTGACACAGAGGAAATGCAAAATGTAGAACTGTCATACCAACAAAGGCTGCTGTTATTTCACCGAGGTTATGGAAGTTATGGATTCTGTGGCTTTCTGTGACCTCCATGACTTCTGCAGAGGGTGGTGGGGTTGACTTCAGGGCCACCCGAGCAGCTGGCCCCAGCGCCCCATGGCCAGCTGCACCAGCCGCTGCTGGAGTGAATTAGGGCCAGCTGCTCCGGCGGTCCCCAGGGCTAGCTACACTGGCTGCTGCTCCGGAGGTCTGGGGCCAGCTGGCTCCAGGAACCATTTGAGCAGCGGCCGGTGTGCCCAAGCAGCAGTCCAGGGGGCTGCCCCAGAGATGGCTTCACCACCCACTGCTTGTGTGACCCCAGACAGCTGGCTCCAGGGACTGCCGGAACAGCAGCTGGTATGGCTGGCTCCAGTGGGTGCCCAAGCAGCGGTCCTGGGGTTGCCCTGGGGACCGCCCAAGCAGCAGCAGTCCCGGGGTGGCTGGAGCAGCGGCCCGGGGCACCTGGAGGCCATCCGGAGAGTGGTCCCCAGGAGCAGCAGCCAGGGGACAATCAACCCCTGGGTGATGTCATGGTGGGCGTGTGCTATAGACCACCGGATCAGGAGGATGAGGTAGACAAGGCTTTCTTCAGACAATTAACTGAAGTTTCCAGAACACAGGCCCTGATTCTAATGGGGGACTTCAATCACCCTGACGTCTGCTGGGAGAGCAATAAAGCAGTGCACAGACAATCCAGGAAGTTTTTGGAGAGTGTTGGGGACAACTTCCTGATGCAACTACTGGAGGAACCAACCAGGTGCCGTTCTCCTTTTGACCTGCTGCTTACAAACAGGGAAGAATTGGTAGGGGAAGTAGAAGTGGGTGGAACCTGGGCAGCAGTGACCATAGATTCATAGATTCATAGATTCATAGATTCTAGGACTGGAAGGGACCTCGAGAGGTCATCGAGTCCAGTCCCCTGCCTGCATGGCAGGACCAAATACTGTCTAGACCATCCCTGATAGACATTTATCTAACCTACTCTTAAATATCTCCAGAGATGGAGATTCCACAACCTCCCTAGGCAATTTATTCCAGTGTTTAACCACCCTGACAGTTAGGAACTTTTTCCTAATGTCCAACCTAGACCTCCCTTGCTGCAGTTTAAGCCCATTGCTTCTTGTTCTATCCTCAGAGGCTAAGGTGAACAAGTTTTCTCCCTCCTCCTTATGACACCCTTTTAGATACCTGAAAACTGCTATCATGTCCCCTCTCAGTCTTCTCTTTTCCAAACTAAACAAACCCAATTCTTTCAGCCTTCCCTCATAGGTTATGTTCTCAAGACCTTTAATCATTCTTGTTGCTCTTCTCTGGACCCTTTCCAATTTCTCCACATCTTTCTTGAAATGCGGTGCCCAGAACTGGACACAATACTCCAGCTGAGGCCTAACCAGAGCAGAGTAGAGCGGAAGAATGACTTCTCGTGTCTTGCTCACAACACACCTGTTAATACATCCCAGAATCACGTTTGCTTTTTTTGCAACATCATCACACTGTTGACTCATATTTAGCTTGTGGTCCACTATAACCCCTAGATCCCTTTCTGCCGTACTCCTTCCTAGACAGTCTCTTCCCATTTTGTATGTGTGAAACTGATTTTTTCTTCCTAAGTGGAGCACTTTGCATTTGTCTTTGTTAAACTTCATCCTGTTTAACTCAGACCATTTCTCCAATTTGTCCAGATCATTTTGAATTATGACCCTGTCCTCCAAAGCAGTTGCAATCCCTCCCAGTTTGGTATCATCCGCAAACTTAATAATCGTACTTTCTATACCAATATCTAAGTCGTTAATGAAGATATTGAACAGAGCCGGTCCCAAAACAGACCCCTGCGGAACCCCACTCGTTATGCCTTTCCAGCAGGATTGGGAACCATTAATAACAACTCTCTGAGTACGGTTATCCAGCCAGTTATGCACCCACCTTATAGTAGCCCCATCTAAATTGTATTTGCCTAGTTTGTCGATAAGAATATCATGCGAGACCGTATCAAATGCCTTACTAAAGTCTAGGTATACCACATCCACAGCTTCTCCCTTATCCACAAGACTCGTTATCCTATCGAAGAAAGCTATCAGATTGGTTTGACATGATTTGTTCTTTACAAATCCATGCTGGCTGTTTCCTATCACCTTACCACCTTCCAAGTGTTTGCAGATGATTTCCTTAATTACTTGCTCCATGAGATGGTTGAGTTCAGGATCCTCACAAAAGGAAGAAAGGAGAGTAGTAAAATACGGATCCTGGACTTCAGAAAAGCAGACTTTGAGTCCCTTAGGGAACTGATGGGCAGGATCCCCTGGGAGACTAATATGAGGGGGAAAGGTGTCCAGGAGAGCTGGCTGTATTTTAAAGAAGCCTTATTGAGGGCACAGGAACAAACCATCCCCATGTGTACAAAGAATAGCAAATATGACAGGCGACCAGCTTGGCTGAACAGTGAAATCTTTGGTGAGCTTAAACACAAAAAGGAAGCTTACAAGAAGTGGAAACTTGGACAGATGACTAGGGAGGAGTATAAAAATATTGCTCGAGCATACAGGTTGTAATCAGGAAGGCCAAAACACAACTGGAGTTGCAGCTAGCAAGGGATGTGAAGGGTAAGGAGAGGGGGTTGGGTGTTGGGGGGAGGTCAGGGCAGAGGGCTGGAGGGTGTGTAGGAGGTGCAGGGCAGAAGGCTGGGGTGCTCGGCTCGTGGGGGTGCTCCCAGCCCTGAGCGGCTCACGGCAGGGGGCTGGGAGGGATATGCCCGGCTCCGGCCGGCCGCCCTCCCCCCCCATGGGGGGGGGGCGGCCGGAGGCTTTTTTGCTTGGGGCGGCAAAAAAGCCAGAGCCGGCCCTGCTTGGCTGCCGCAGGACCAGGCTTCCGCCCCCTGCCCCCGCAGGGGGGGGGGGTGGACGGGGGGGCTGAGTGGGGCGGGGGGCCAGGACCCCCCCACACTGCTCTTCCCTGCCGGGGCAGGAGGCAGAAGCTTGATCCTGCCGCAGCCAAGCTTCCCCCCTCCCCTGCTTCTTCCCCCAGCGTGCCGCTTTCTGGCTCCTCCGCCCCTCCTCCTCCTCCTCCTCCTCTCACCGGGCAGGCAGCGTGCCGTGTTTGGCATGCGTACCGTAGGTTGCTGACCCCTGTGCTAACCCTTAGCACTGGAGCAGGGACCTCCCCCAGCAGGTGCCCCTTGGAGCAGCGGGGCCCCTTGGAGCAGCGGGGCCCCAGAAGTAGAGATTTAGTCAGGGACTAGTCACAGGCCATGAATTTTTATTTATTGTTCATAACCTGACCATGACTTTTACCAAAAAGACTCAATCTTAGCCTTAGTCATACCTCATGTGTGATATCTCTGTTTCTGACATCCAATTAAACTCTTTAATTCATACATTTGGCTGTTTTATTGATGTTGGGGGAACAGGATTGAGAGTTGAATAATATAGTAAAGTAAAGCAACTCTGATGTGAGTAACTTGTAGACTATACTTGCTCTTGCTTCTCTGCTGCCTTCTGCTTTTCTCCATGGGTGTCAAATGAAGAGCAGTCCCACAACTAAAATGAGCCTTTGTTGTTTGCCTTTCTGATAGGAAGGTCTCTAAATCTCCTAAATCTGCCCACTGCAAATTGGTTGTGAATGTAGGATTATACAAGGCACACCTCGAAGCAGAACATCTCATGTCTCATGGCACTCAGCATCTCTAAGAAGATATGTTCTACTTGCCACTTCAAAATCTGAGAGTTGCTTTGCTATTGTTTTTAGAAGTTATTCCTTTTGCTGTAAAATTGGAATGTGGCTCTTCACAGTATTGAAGAGAACATAATATTCTGCCTGCTTTACCCTTATGCAAGCTGTTGTCATGGTGTGAAAAGAATGACTTACCCAGTGCAGGCAAAGGAGAGAGTCTTTTTCCTGGTTTAGAAAAGAGGATTGAATTTGTCCGCATGTAGCTAATAACATGAGGCAGTTTGGTAGGTTTTAATACTTTATGATTGACAAGTTTCTACTCTCTCACTATCTGCATGGGTCTGGATTAAAACTGCCATGAATTATGACTCTCATTGATCTGTACCTCCTTTGTTTTTTGGGGGGAGGTTGTTGTGTGTGCGTGTTTCTTGGTTAGTTGGGGCATTCAAGCTGTTACTTATTCTCTTTATTATTTCCTATGACCTGTACTGTACTTAATCTCTCTAGCTGAAAAGAGTAATCTTTTTGGCATTTGTTTTCACCTTAAAGAATGAAAGGGGAGTAGAGTGGGAAAAGGAAGTGTCACATTAGCTTTCAGGTTTTGAAACTTTAAACAGGAGGCAGAACTAGAGGCTTATGATTGTTTCAGATCTGTATAATGTTCAAGGAATGCTGTGTTCACTCAGCAGTTACTAATTAGGTATGGTCTACCATGTATTTTGTGTCTCTGTGCTCCTTAAAATTCAGTAAGCATTCCATCTCTGGAAGGGTGGAAGAGGCTGCTTTGTAAAGGCAGCTTTTGGTGCTCTGTGTCTAAAAGAAATTATGGTTCTTTTGGGTTTGAGGTACATATTCTTGGTCTTGCATAGCTGTCCTGCTGCTCAAATACACTGGGGAAAAAAATGCATTTCTCCTGTAAGAGAATAAAACCCAGAGTTAGTCTTCTCAAAGCCTGTTTTGATCCTAGGCTGAAAATAAGATTGTCTGTTTCCCTGCCCATGTTGGCTGTTGATCTTTCTTCACATGGTCTGAGAGCATGTTATGGAGAAAAAATGAGTGAGGGAGGCAGTGATGTCAAGGAGATTTGTTATGACCAAAATCTTTAATATTAAACTTGAGTGCTGCTAACCTTCAGATAAATCCACTTCCTTGATAAGTAGCTCTATACACGAATTTGCTTCGTCTCAAGGAGCACAGTCCTGTATATGGCTAGAGAGTTATTATATTATAGAATCATAGGACTGGAAGGGACCTCAAGAGGTCATCTAGTCTAGTCCCCCGCATTCATGGCAGGACTAAGTATTATCTAGCACTATCATGAATTAGCCATTTTTAGGAAGAAAACATCTGAGCTAAATCACACATTTAAACCTGACTTTTGTTGAAGATGTTGACCACAGTGGACATAATTAAATAGTAAACATTTACTAACATTTGCCACACAACAACATATCAGGTATCTGTGCTGATTAGATCTATCACTTGCTTTTGAGGCATAACCTCAAACCTAATGTCCTATAACCACTTTTATTCAGTATGTTTATGAGGCCGTGAGGAGATACCAGTTGTTCACTATGCTATCGCATATTTCTGTTCATCCAGCGCAGAGTGTGTGGTTTAATATCTCCCTGGAGTCTGCATGAGATTAGGGCATAGAGAGCAAATTGGTTTAGAGTTAATCCTGAGAAGACTCAAGATTTTTGCAGTGAATTGGGAGAAGCATCTGAAATCAGCTGGTGGAAATAATATATCCCTGGTTCTGCCATTGGCCTGCCAGGTGACCTTGGGTAAGTCACTTCACCTCCCTGTGCCTCGGTTTCCTCGTCTGTAAAATGGAATTAATGATCCTGACCATTGTGATAGACCCGGTCAGTTGGGTACAGCAGAATAGCAGAAGGCAGATATACTGGCCACTGGATTAACAGTTTTCTGTTCCCTGACTGACCAGAGCAGGGGCTGCTCCAGGCTAATGAGAACACCTGACTCCAATTAACCTGCAAAGAGTCAGGTGAGGCCATTAAGCTAATGTGACCACCTGACTCTAATTAAGGCCCTGCTGATACTATAAAAAGGGCTCACTCCAGGCAGGCAGAGGAGAGCCAGGGAGAGGAAGTGTGGCTGAAGGGCTGGTTAATGAAGACACCCTCAAACCACCAGTAAAGGAGCCCTAAGGTAAGGGTGAAGAAGGGAGAAGCAAGAGAGCTGTGGGGAAGTGGCCCAGGGAAAGGTAGCAACTCTGGCAGTGAAAGGTTGGCTGCCAACAGCTGCTACCATTAGGGTCCCTGGGCTGGAACCCGGAGTAGAGGGCGGGCCCAGGTTCCCCCCAGCCCACCACTACAGGAACACCTCCTGGGAGGGGAAGTCAGGCCCCTGTCAGGACAGGAGGCTAAACTGTTCTAAAACCAGCCCTAGGGACAACAGAGACACTGGGAATTCTCTCACCAACCTCCTTGCTGGCTTATGATGAAAAGGGCTCAGTAGACTGTAACCCTGGCCCTAGAGAGAGAAGAGCTACGTGGAGGGTCACAGAGAGCCACTGAGGCTAGCATATACCGCCTAGAAGCGCAGGACCCACGGGGACAAGGTCAGAGCTCTGCCACACCATGCTTTCATTACCTTCCAGGTTGGGTTAGTGCAATATGCTATATGGATTGCTACACCTAAAAACCATTCAGAAACTTCAGCTAGTGCAGAATAGATCAGCCACTTACTTACCAGAGCTTCTCACATGTAACCTCTTGTGTCTGTGTCCCCAAGACTGCAAGCATTTCCAGTTCATTTCAGAGTGCAGTTCAAGCTGTTGGGTTTGATCTTTACCACACAAGCTGACAGTGCCCAAACAAGTTTGTCCCTGGAACTTAGAGTATTCTAGGTGGAGAGCATGCTTGCTGAGCATGTTGCAAAGGTTATGTATTTTTCCAGGCATTCTCTAAGGTAGTAGGATGAGTGGAAGTGAAAAGGTTGGGATGGATTTTTATTGTGACCATATTTATTTCAAATATTGTGTGTTTTTAAAATGTGTCTCAAACTCTGGATTGGTACTTTTAAAAAACTGAAATAAATGAAATCTGAGATCGCTGATGCTGCCTATTCTTCTTAGTACAGGTGAATACAACTGTATGGTAACTGTTGGTAAGCACTGATATTTTAATTGAGACCATTTTATTTAATATGTCTCAATTTTCAACCACATATTGTTCCCTGGGACTTGTATCCTACATGTTTCTGGGCTCAGGATATTGGGTGAGATCTTCTGCTATAGCCAAAGTGCCAAATAGGCCAGACATTACTTGGGGCTGATTTGTAAAAAGCTCATCTTTGCAGTCCCAAGGTTCTGCTACTGCACTGTGCAGGGCCCCTTACCTTACTCTGAATTAGGGCAGCCTATGCACTTCTGAATCTTAGCCCCAGGGTAGAAAATGCTGCCAAAGACCATTCACATGTATAAGTAGAATGGGATCTGGCCATTAATTCATGGAAAAACAGAGTCCTTTCATATAAACACATTTCTGATAAAATGCCTCACAATTGTAAGGCAATGATTATCTTCCTTTGCTCAAAAGAAAAACCTCAAAAATGTATTCACTTTTATGGGGTTTGAGTTATTAGTCTTTCATGTTCCTGAAAGAACCATAATGACTACCCTTCACAGGTGATCTGTCACTGTTTATAAGAGATTGGGTAATTTATATGAAAAAAGTACAAAAGGGGGAAATAATTATGTCCAATTTAAAAATGATTAAAGTAAATCCAAATGAGAATCTAGCCTGAAACACATTCAGCTGACCTCAAAGTCACTAAGAGGCATGTATATATGCAATACACAAAGTTGTTCTTTGATTTTTCTTGGCCTCAGTAACTTACGGATCAGCTGCCTGGTATTGTTGTGCATTTGGTGTAAAAAATCTCACTAAGCACTAATGTTGTAATTTTGCATGGAAGTAGTTAAAAGCTCTGACAGCCACTTCTATTACAAGCCTCTTTTTCCAGGGGTCTCTTTTACATAGTCATAAAAATTCACTTGACATTCAGGGTCTGTGCCTGGGAACACTTTTCTTTTAATACAAAAGTTTGAAAAAATATATTTTACTATTTCTGAATTAGAAAAATAAGGTTCCTCCCCCCCCCCCAATTAAAGGGAGAGAATAGATCTTAAAGACATGTTTTTGCTCCCCTCAGGACTAAATCAGATGTCTGTGTTTTTTAAACAATGAGTTACATTATACAGTAATGTTTAATTGTTCTGCCCCAGGCACTGCCTGAGAGGTCGATTGTGGCTCAGTGAGTCACAATTAGAGCTGGGTGAATAATAGATTTTTCAGTTCTCTGGCAATTCTGAAACATTGAAAAGATAATGTTGGATCAAACTGAAAACTTTTCAATATTTTCATTGAGTCAAAGTGTTTAAAAAATAGTTTTTGGTCAAACAAAATGTTTTGATTTCAAACTTTTTTTTAATCTTACATTTTTAAAAATAAAATTAAAGGAAATTTTGCAACAAAAATCATTTTGAATAAAAAAACCTCTATTTTGTTTTGAAAATGTTGAAATGAAACATTTTGCATTTTCTAATTTTTTTCTGATTGAAACAATTTGGTGAAATCAACATAAATTCACAAAATGTTTGTATTACTGAATTGATGTTTCTCCCTGAAGAAAGTTTTGGTCAAAAAATTTGCCCAGCTCTAGTCACAGGCTCCTTCCTTGTTCTCCCATTGCAGAAAGAACTACACAGCCCTCTGCATGTGTGCAGGGGTGAGGGTGGAACTATGATTTTGCTAATTCCTTTCAAACTTGTTACTCTTTAATTAAAAGCATGTGGCTAATAGACACCATTCTAGCCAGATCACAGAGCATGTGCAGTCAGCTTCTTAACTGAAAATGCCCTGATAATGATTTTCTAACATCCCTAAACTTTCTTTGTATATAGTATTTTATTTATTTATGGTTTGTGGCATCTGAGCACCTAACATTCTCAAAATCAATAATTACCCCATAAAGATCATTTAATTACCCAATAATTGCCCTTAAAAATGATCAAATATGTTGCTGCCCTCAAGACATGGAGCCTGATTTTTCTTTCTCACTTATGCTGGTTTTATACCACTGTAACTTTACTCCTGACTTACATTGGTGTAAATTACACCAGAAGCCACCCCTTTAATGTTTGCCACCTTCCACTAGTGGCCTTAGCTTAAAGCCATTTAAAATACTATAGCCTGGCTGAGCAGATGTCTTACCCTCTGCTCTGAAGGTCATGGGACTCTGGCTGTGGTGAATAAATAGAGAAGCACAGGTGAGGCTTCTCAAATGATAACATTCTGCAGCCAATCCCTAGATAATCAGTGTTCAGATGCCATGATGAAGGGTGCAGTACAAAGAAAGAATAGAATAGAATCCTATAAAGCTAGATCCTATGGACCAGCAGCAGAAGCAAACCACTGAGTACCCAGTTAGGAGAGGAGGCAGTGAACTGCAAAGACTTTTTAAAATATGGAACGCCGTTTTTAAGATCTTAACAGAATATATGTGTAGACCTTAAAAAGACAAATACATCTTAAAACAAAATAACTGAGAAATCATTTCTTTCTCTGTCAAGATCTGAGTTCAGGATTCTGTTTTTCCCTGATAATAGTTTATAGCGTCACAATGCAAGAAGTATATTGAAACAACCCCACACACACTTATTGGTCGGATCCCAAACCCACTGAAGCCAGAACTGGTCTGTTTGAGTAGATCTCTGACAGGTGACTTAACACTGATCTCTGTTTAGGACTAAGAATGAATTTTAAAAAATTATGAAGCCACTGAGATGGGGACACACATTAGCCCCGTGGTATGTGACAACCTTTAGGCACCTGAGTTTGAAAATATAGACCATAACAACTCTTTACTAGGACATACACATTTACTTTGTGTATGTAAATGGTGCTGTGTGTTGGCCAAATTTCTGTTGAATAGATCAGAAGGTTTGTGTGAAATTGCTTCTGAGCAGTGTATTCAACGAGCATCATAAACTGACAGCTAATCAGCATATGGAATGATGAGCCTTTAGGTTCCATATACTCCCATAGACAGGTGGATCATATTTAGGTTAAATGCAATATTTGGATTTGCCAGCAGAACTATATTAATTGTTCCCATGCACTTGAACAGCTACATATGCCACAAGGAGATGAGTTTTTAGCCATGGGGACTGCAACAGCACATCAAGATCTCACACTTGGGCATTCCAATTGGATGTGTCAGTGCCACTTTTATGTTCCTTTGTGACTATCTGCAGGTCCAAATATGGAATTGGTATAACCTGTAGTGGAGCCAGGGGTTGAAAATTGAGCCCACATTGTGTGCACTCTGGAAAAATGTGAATAGAAAAGCAATGCATTTCCTTCTCATGTGTTAAACAGCGATGACTGCTCAGAAAAAAGAGCAAGTCTGCATTTTGCTTCCTATCCCCCCTACTTTGCCTCTCCATTTTTTCCCATTAACTGCTAGGCATTTCTGCAGTCCAGCATCCCCCACAATTCTGAGTGATACTATTCTATTCCCCTCCCATCTGCAGTTTCCGGGGGTGATTCAAAGTTGTAGCATAGCAGCTTTGGCTTGCCACCAGATCCTCTGCAGCAGCAAAGTGTCAGTTCACTTTGCTTCCACCTTTAAATTGCATTCATTTTTTCAGGCAGTAGCAAAGGGATTTCTTTGTTTTCTCCTCCACCACCATGGCAGAACAGCCTCACAAGCAACGGGCTGAATCCAGATGGTGTTCCATTGATGAGGAAGCTTTTACTGGCTTTTCAGAGGGCAAATTATGTCCTGCCTGTTCTCAGCCAGCTGACCTTAGCCCTGATAGGTCATGGGGCTCTGAGTTGGAATGCCTTAATGCCCCCAAAAGCCAAAACTCCAACACAAAAACACCTGGTCAGGAGAGACGGAGCAGAACAGAGAGACTCTAAGGATGAGGAGAACTTCAGCCAGCCATCCCAGGGGGGTAAATCTGAGGGTAGCACAGGACCAGAAAGATAAGGCCCTTCTAGGGCTCCTAGTCCCATCCCTCCAAGTCCTAAAATAAGTCCTAAATTTTCTGTGGCGAGAAGCACAGTTCACATCTAGCTCCCCTCCTTTTGAACTCATGTCAGGGAATTCTGGCAATGAAACCCCACTGGGTAGGGGGAGTGGGACCTTAATGGGAGGACTATAGGGGAGAAATTTCTAGAGAGCTCAGGGCTTTGCATAAGGCAAGTTGCAAAAGACCTCACCCTGGCCACTAACTGGCAGCAACACCTGCAAAGTGTGTCAAAAAGACACAAACTCAAAGAGTAAAAGGGATGGAGGCAATCACGATGTACTTGTTCTGACTTACAACAGAGGGGAATCTGATCCTCTGAGCAGGTCTTGGGGGGGGAGGGAAATGCAACAAAATGTTTTGTCCCACTGGGAGGTTTGAAACAGTGTACAAAAAGGTTGTGTCCACAATCCAGATTCACCCTGAGCAGGTTCTTAAGGACAAGCCTGAAAGCAAATACCTTCCTTCCAAATCCATCCCTGAGGCAGCAATTCCCTAGCACCCATCCTTCTAGAATGTGATCAGAGTAAGCACATCAGCGTGGGTAGGCACACATGCAGGCATGCACTTAAATTTTACAAACTGGGAGAGCCAGAAAATGCCAATCCAGGTGCTCCAAAGATCGATGCTGAAGTGACATCTTTGGTGAAAGAGATATCTGTTGCATCAGAAAGGGATTTCTTTCCTGAAGATCCAATAGATAAGAAAGTGAAAGCCAGCCTGTAAGAGGTCGGACTCACCCCTGCGGCACCTCCTACTGGTTGCTTCGGGGAATCTGCTCAATCCAGCCCGGAGCGCCCTCTGCAGGCTGGTGATCTGCCTTGTCCTCTACTGGCCCCCATGTCCCTCCCAGGACCCCGGTGCCCCTTGCCCTGGGTGCTGCCCCCTGGCAGTACCCACACACGCTGGGTCTCCCCTCCCAGGGGAACCCCCACCCACTAACCCCACCTCAGAATAAGGCTACTGCCAGTCACCATCTAGCCCCACTCCCTGGGGCATACTGCAGTATCAGCCACTAATCAGAAGCAAGGTTGGGTTTGGACCTGCTGCCTTGGCCTACCTCTGGGCTGCCCTCTGCAACCCCCAGTACCTTTGGCCCAATGCTAGGCCGCAGCCTGGGGCTTTCCAGGCTGGCGCTCCCCAGCTCCTCTGGCGCTCCCCAGCCCTGCTCCACTCAGGTACCCTGTCTCAAGCTCCCTGCAGCCAGGCCCTTCTCTGAGTGCAGAGAGAGACTGTTGAGCTCCTGGCTCACAGCTTCTTATATAGGGCCAGCTGAGGCTGCTTCCCCAGTCAGCCTAGTAGCTTTTCCTTTGCCCCAGCCCTGCTTCCCGGCTGTTTTAAGCCCTTCAGGGCAGGAACGGGGAAACCACCCCGCTACACAGCCTTATGCGGGATTTTGAAGCTTCCTTGGCCACCCTCAGAGCTACACACTTTGCAAGAGCTATAGTGTCCTGAACGGAGGACCTTAAGACCCTGATGGACAGAGACCACCTGACTTTCCATCTACATTTAAGAAAACCTCGCTAGTAACAGCAATCATGGTAGATGACTCGATGGATGCAATGAGATTTTCTGCGAGGGCCATGGTACCCAGTTGAGCAGCTAAGTGCCACATATGTCTTTGTCCCTGGAAGGTGTGGTCTCACTCTAAGCAAATCTCCTGCTCCTCTAAATTCACAAGCTCTCTCCTGTTTGGAGAAAAATTGGATAAGATAGTGTCAGAAAGAGCTGCCAAACCAAAACAGTCCCTCTGCACCTCATTCAGTGCAATAAGGAAGGACTACAAACCTATTAACAGACAGAAACCCTCCTTTCATCCATCTTCTTCACAAAAATACCCAAGGAAAGACAGGGATACTACGGGGAAACCCTGGAACTGGGGATCAGATGGCAAATCCACAGGTGGCGCCACTGTCTCCAAGAATCGACTATGACAAGAAGTGAATGGGTCTCCACCCACATCTGAATTTAGGAGGCAGAATCTCCTACTTTTCAGAAGAACGGTCTGTATTGATCAGAGACAAGTGGGTGTGAGAGAGTGTCAGTCAGTGATGCTCCCACAAGCTAAGAGCTCCATCCCATCCAGTCCCCTTTTTCCAGAAACCCCACCAAATGCAAACTGCTCTGAAACAAGATTTCCCATTTCCTGGACATAGGAGCAATAGAAGGAGTTCTGTTGTGTGCTGATTGAATAGAAGCCTTCACCTGCAGGATGAACAAGTTTGATTTTGAGTATAGTATTATAAAAGCTCTTCCTCTCTCTTTTTTATGCTGTTCTCTCTCCTTTCCCCCTTCCTTCTTTCTCAAAAAAAAAAGAGTATTTTTTTTTCCATTCAGAGGACCATGTCATCCCCTCACATCTGCATCCACAGTAGGAATAAAGGTGTGTTCTTGCCATGTGTCCAGTAACACCTGGTAACTAACATGAGGTAGAATTCTAGTGAAGACAAGGCATGTTAGCAAGCTGAGGTAAAGGCTATGGGTGAGTCTAGGGTTTACTTCAAACTTTGAACATGTGTTAACCCTACAGCTGCCTTGTCTTCAGTAGGATTTTACCTCGTGTTGTTAATAATAATTAACATCTAGCTCCTATATAGCACCTTTAATCAGAAGATCTCAAAATTATTTACTAAGGAGGTCAGCATCATTATCCCCATTTTTACAGATGAGGAAACTGAGGCACAGAGAGGTGAATTGGCTTGTTCAGGGTCAACGAGCAGGCCAGTGGCAGAGCCAGGAAGGGAACATCTGAAATTTCCCAGACCTCCTGATTTGCTGTCCAGTGTTCTAGTCAGTACACTGTTTTCTTTTTTCCTAGTGAAGACAAAGCCATAGTAAAAGCAGTCATAAGGGACAAAACTTGCACTATGTTCTGAACTTGGTTTCTGAATCAGTCTGACTTCTGGAGGGAAGGTTTTTAATTGGCTGCAGAAGGGGCCAACAGTGTGGGGTGTTAAGTCCCAGAATCCATGTGGAATCCCAGCTCTAGGGGTGACCAGGAATGCGGTACTGGGCTCACACTAAGGACCAAGAGAGATTCGTGGGGTCACATGACTGTTTTAGTGGAGTGAGGAAGCAGAACTGATGTAGCAGGAGACAAGCTCTCCTTAATTGAGCTAGCATGCTAAATATAGTAGTGTAGCTGCAGTAGTAAAAGCAGCAGCAAGTAGTGACATGGGCAGCAGTGAGCGGCAGCATGAGCTAGCCACCCTGAGTACAAACCTGCCAGGACTGCATGGGTACATACAGGTGAGTCGCATCATACGTGCATTTAACTTACGCAAATTCAACTGTACGTGCTCGGCAAAAAAAAAGAAAAACAACAAGATCCCTGTAAATAGGTGCGGGCGATTCCACCCAATGAGCGTATGCCCCAGAGTGAGCGTGAGATGGGAGATGTGAATCTGCTGTTCCCTCAGTCCGTCTCAGTTCCCGCGTGCCTCTCATAGTGTGAGCATCTCGCTGCGCTGTGTGTGATTCTAGTGTTTAAAGATATGTATTTTTCATACAACATGGACCCTAAACGCAAGCCAATTACTTCATCTGGTGCTCAACCGAAGAAACAGTGATCTGTTCCAACGCTGGAGGAAAAACTGGCTGTGTTGGACTTATTGAGAGATGGTATGTCGGTCTCCAACATGGCGCGTAAATATGGCTGCAACGAATCTAGCATCCGTGCCATCAAGATTCGAGAGAGAGAAGTTCATCAAGTCGTGGCATCAAGTGCTCCAATAACTGCTAAGGTGATGAGCCAGGTGCATGATAAGACTTTAGTGAAGACTGAAAAGGCATTAAACTTATGGCTGGAAGACATGAATCGTAAACGTGTGCCTATCAATGGCAACACTTTGCGAGAAAAGGCTCTTAGCCTCTACGCGCTGTTTGAACCTCCTGCCAAAGAGGGACAGCCTTCTGATGAGAAGGAATTCAAAGCCAGCCAAGGTTGGCTTAACAGTTTTAGGACCTGCTTCAACCTCAAAAACGTGCATCCTGGTGAAGCTGCATCTGCCAATGAAGAGGCAGCAAAAGCCTACCCCGAACAATTAAAGAAAATCATAGAAGAAAAGGGCTATCTTGCGGAACAAGTTTTTAATGCTGATGAGACTGGGATCTTCTGGAAAAAAAATGCCCAACCACAATTACATTTCGAAATCAGAAAGCCAAGCCCCTGGCTTCAAAGCAGCTAAAGACCATGTGACTGTGTTGCTTTGTGGAAATGCGGCTGGGCATTTAATAAAGCTGGGCTTGCTCTACAGGGCTGCAAATCCCCGTGCCCTAAAAGGCAAGAACAAAAATCTCCTGCCTGTGTTCTGGCAATCAAATAAAAAGGCTTGGGTGACAGCAGCATTATTTCTGGATTGGTTCCACAAGTGTTTCATTCCGTAGGTCAAGCAGTACCTCGAAGAGAAAGGACTTGACTTTAAAATGTTGCTGATTGTAGACAATGCTCCTGGCCACCCTGCTGCACTCCTGTTTGCACATAACGACGTTGAAGTCGTCTTTCTCCCCCCCAATACCACCTCCATCCTTCAACCTCTCGACTAAGGCGTGATTTGCTGTTTCCAGGCCACATACACGAGGCTTACGTTCTAACGGATACGTAGCGCTATGGATGCTGATCCCAATCTTAACGTGATGGAGTGTTGGAAGTCCTTCAACATTGCTGATTGCATCACTTATATTAAACAGACAGTGGATGCAATCAAGCCTGAAACAGTCAATGCATGTTGGCGAAACCTATGGAAAGAATGTGTGAATGATTTTAAGGGTTTCCCGACCATTGACAAAGAAGTGAAATGCATTGTTCAGGTGGCCAGGCCAGTGGGTGGTGATGGCTTTGTCGACATCCTTGAGGAAGAAATTGAAGAATTAATTGAGAGCCATAGAGAAACATTGACTAACAAAGAGTTAGAGAACTGAGAGAAGAGATTTGTAGCCCTGGAGTCTCAAAACAATGGCTGAAAAACTAGTAGATTTGGAAAATAAGGACCATAGAAAAAATATTAGGATTCTTGGGCTGCCAGAGGGAGCCAAATGCAAATACCCCATAAAATACTTTGAAATATGGATTCTGAAATGTTGGTGAAATCAGATAAAATTAAGATTGATAGAGCACACCAGATCGGTGGACCAGTAAACAACAAAAGTTTAATTAGACCACATCCTGTCATAATATGGCTATGCAACTTTCAGAGACCAGGTTTCAACACTCTACATAGCCAGGAAGTTGAAAGAAATAAAGAGTGGAGGACAACTTAGCCTCCTTCTATCAAGACTGTTCTTTAGCTTTACAGAGGAAAAGGGATGAATTTTCAGATGTCCACAAACAGGTCCCTAGGAAAAAGCTTTGATTTGCATTGATTTTTCCCAGCAATCCTGAAATACATCAAACAGGTCAAAGTCACATCTTTTATATGCCAGTAGAAGCACAAAAATTCCTGAACTCAGTCCTGGAACCAAGCACAGGAGACCAAAACAAACAAACAAACAAACAAAAAGTGGTGACTACATTGAATGTAAATGCAGGGAAGCTGATAAAAAAAATACTGTAGATATTTGAGGAGGTGGGGTGGAAGGGGAGGGGGGAAAATACTACATGGCAATGACAATACTGAATTGTTGGGAAAATGGGTAAAAAGTAATCAGCAACAATCTGTAAATTTTCAGTTCCCATTAGAGAGAAGTGGTATACTAATATGTAAACAAGTATCATGGCAATGTAGAAGTACCAAAACCGATTGAGAGAGCAGAGCAGATGGGTTTTGGTGCAGGTATGTGAGGATGTGTAGAGGTTAAACCTGTTACAATAGGTCCAACATCTGTGCCCAATATGAGGAGAATATTTCATTTTAAATATTATTTTTGGAATGATTATAACCCATTCCAAAATTCATGGGTGATAGTGGCAGGTAATTTTAGCTGTTGTCTTAACCCAATGTGGGACAGGCTACAACTTAGATAAGGAGCTCCATCCAATAAACCTGTAATGAACATATATATATATGACATGATAGGTATTTGGAGCCTCCTATACCCAAATGCGAGGGACTTCCCTTTTTTCCCTCAGGAAATGCCAAAGTTTGATATCAAAAGGTCTTTTACATGAAATGTTTATTGTTCTAATTGGATTAATGCATATCCTTGACAGTGCACCTCGTTTCATGAAAATAAAGTCTAATTCAGGAAATAAAAAAAAAAGAAGTTGGATACTGTTAAAAGACAGACTTTGTGAATAAAATTGAAGACTACATTGACAATTATATTAAGGTTAATCCCGTCCTGGATATATCCCTTGGAACTAGGTGTGAGGCCTTTAAAGCAGTAATAATAAGACATATTATCAAATACAATTATAGGGAAAAAAGACATACACAAAAACAGGCTTGTCTACATGAACATTTAATTGGAGACAAGCTGGGATGTGAATCTCTCCAGCACTAGCCTGCTGCGGCCTAACTGTCCAGGTGGACCCTGCTGACATGCATTAATAGTTCATTAGTGAACTTTGATAAGTCCTTTTCGAAATGGGACTTACCAAGCACATTAGCGAACTGTTAATGTGCGTCAGCAGGGTCCCCCGGACAGTTAGTCTGAGGCAGGCTAGTGTGGGGGAGATTCACAACCCAGCTTGCCGTGAACCAATTGTTGGTGTAGATAAACCCTTAGAGGAACAAATTTACATTTTGCTGAAGCAATATTATGTGACTAATAATGCAGAGTTGTTGCAAGGGATTAAGAATGCAAACAGAACACTAGAAGCACTGTTAACAGAAAGAACCCAGGCAGCTCTCTTATTTGGCAGAAGACCCAGAACAGCCAGACCATAAATTAAGGACAAAAATGGAATAGTCCAAAAACAAAGGAATTAACAAAATACTAGTTGAATATTTCTGAGATGTATTTACTGGCAAATATGTAAAAGTGCACTTAGGCATATATGAGACACTTGACCAAATGGAAAAAAGCACATCTCAGTAATATTAAAAAAAAAAAATAGTGCTTTCAAATCTTGGCTGAATACGGTAGCTTTTAGATATTGGGGCAACTATCACTATGATAAGTAGAAGGAACTCTTTACAACTGAAGAACCAAACAGGTGTAGTTGATATACTTAAAAAGACAAGAATGTACAATATGAGTTTAAAAACACCTTCAGAGAAGAAAGGAACCATCAAAGCTATCTTTATTAGAAGATGTCATACACGGGCTTGAAATTTCAGCAATATATGGAGATATACCTACGTCATAGTGGCCCCCTTAAGGATTGAGCTCACAACGCTGGGTTTAGCAGGCCAATGCTCAAACCACTGAGCTATCCCTCCTCCCAATCAGGATTATGTCTAGAACATATAATCTCATGATCCTTTTTTTAAAGGACAAACTGCAGAAAGCTATTTGTTATAGAGTGCAGGCTCTAACTATGAAATAACAGCAAAAGAAGGAAAGAGATAATGCAGATGATGAAGAATATTGTCTCTAATACCAAATACACCTCTACTCTGATATAATGTGACCCGATATAACACAAATTCGGATATAACTCGGTAAAGCAATGCTCCAGGAAGGGCGGGGCTGTGCACTCCGGCAGATCAAAGCAAGTTCGATATAACGCGGTTTCACCTATAACGCGGTAAGATTTTTTGGCTCCCGAGGACAGCGTTATATCGGGGTAGAGGTGTATTGTAAATTCAGTACCATTTAATTTATGGAATATATGTTTCCCCATCTCTAAATAATAAAATACATAATATTGCCCCATATATCAGTATGAAATGCAAAACAGCCAATGCCACTTACATACATGTGATGTGGGGCTGCAGGATGGTTTAAAAAAAAAATGGAAAGCCAACCTGAAAAAAATACTAGAGATAGAAATTGAACAGGATTTAAAGATGTGTACTGAGAGTTAGCCTTTTCAACAGATTCAAACTGGGATCAAGGAAGCTACTTCTAGTTTTGCTCTTTATAGGGAAAAAAACACAATCTTAAATTTGTGAACCCAGGTAATGATTCCTACTGTAGAGCACAGGGGAAACAAAAAACTATTAATAGACTTCCAATACTGGAAGACTTAACAAATTTTGTGAGAACAGTGCCAGACAACTTCACAAAATAAATAAATAAAAAAGTAAAGTAATACTGTACCATGCACAGGAAAACTGTGTAATAGAAACATTGAAACAATTCGGATGCTCTGATACCAATACTGGAATCCTATACTTATAGCATAGTCAAAAAGGCTGTGTACCCATAATAATAATTAAATTACATGCCCCTCTCCGCTAGTTTCCTTTCTTTCTATTCTGCTGAGACTCTTTTCTTCTTGCTCCCTACCCCAGGAAAACATTCAGCTTGTCTGCTGCCCCTCCCGCAAAAAAAAAAAAAACACCCTAAGGTTGTGTTTAAATAATTTTTGTGGGAAAATAAGGAACGTTAATGAGATAATATATGCTCAATATAAAATGTTACTTAATACTGTTAATTCTGCATTGAGATATGTGCCTAGATATATTGAGACCATGTAACTGTATTGTTTTAAATGAACCAAAATATTATATATAAATATTAAATATATTTTTTTTCTCCACAAAAACAAGAAGTACTTGTTCTTTGGTGCTACAAATTTGCATGGGTCTATGGAACGTGACACTTTACAGTGATGAAAAGCAGAAATCAGGCAAATTTGCAGTCAGCTCTGTGGCATGCTTATAAAAATGCTTCTGAATTAGATCCATTTCAGACTATAAAACAACCTCCTTTAGGATTTCTGTATGTGGTAGGATACTCAAGCACAAATTGGTCCATTATCATCCTAGTTCAGGTGCATTTTCAGTGAGTTCTATATTTACTCTCACTTTTCTCCTCTTTTCTTTCCCCTTTTTCTCCTCTCTACCTCATACCACCCTCATAACTTCTGAAGGTTAAAGATGTCTGAAACTACCAGTTTCTGCCTGCTTTTTCTGCACAAAAGCGCCCTTTTTTGCCTTCTCTCCAACTAATGCTATCTCACCAGTTTCGCAGGTGCTGGGATTTGTGTTTACGCCATTCTATTTTGAGTTTGGATCTTTGTACTAATTACCATGTAATTAGAGTGGGGTGGGATCAGGGCCGGCTCCAGCACTTCTGCCGCCCCAAGCAAAAAAAAAAAAAAAGCCACGATCACGATCGGCGGCGGCAATTCGGGGGGAAAAAAAAAGCCGCCATCTGCGGCGGCAGTTCAGCGGCAGGTCCTTCGCTCCTACAGGGAGTGAGGGACCTGCCACCCCTGAATTGCCGCAGATGCCGCCCCTCTCCCTTGGCCGCCCCAAGCACCTGCTTGTTAAGTTGGTGCCTGGAGCCGGCCCTGGGTGGGATGCAATTTTCTCATCTGCAAACTTTTCAAGAATTCAAAAACTTTCCCATTCCTTCAGGACAAAACAGACCTTGGAAATATTTCACAAAAACCCAGCAGTAGATGAGAATAACTAATAACCTGGTGCTTAGGGCTCACCCAGGTTCAAATCCCTGCTCTACCATTCTCCGCCCTGCTAGGTGAGTGCCCTAGCCACCAGACTATATGGTATTCTGGGCTGGGGAGAAGGGGGACGGGTCTCTCTCAATCTCTCCTGATGAAGCTGTTCCACTTTGTATAAATAATTAACCATACATTGGAACAAGTATTTGAATTTGGGGTCTCCTATGTCCCAGGTAAGTCCCTTTTGCCAATTCTGGAGTAGAGATGAGTCAGTCTCTCTCTCTCTCTCTCTCTCTCTGATTTTTGACTAGAAGTTCCATCTTGGACCTGAGAAATCTGTTTAGTCAAAATTGGTATATTTCTGTGAAAAGTTTCAGTTTTGACAAAGCATCATTTCTGACAAAAAAAAAAAAAAATGTTGTCAAAGAATTCCCAATCAGCTCTACATGTAATAGCCTCTCTATCACACTTATGAAGTTTAACAGGGTTAATGGTGGCTAGTGCATGGCACTAGAGTCAGTCTGGGTTTTATTCTTGACCAGTTCACTGATTTATGTGACTATGGGCAACTCACTCAACTACTCCATGCCTCGGTTTACCTACCTGTGAAATAAATATAATATATACCTACAACATATGTCTGTGAGACTTAATTTATCATGCTGAGGCAACTCAAAATTCCCAGAGATGTAGAAAGAACATAAGATGAGACCCGCAGTTTTTGCCTTTCAGGGCTTGTTTATGCCCGGGTGGAAGGAGGGTGGCGTTAATCCACAGATTTTTACTGCAGTAATAGCATGCATACAGGACGGTATGCCCTCTGTGAATCTTTATGTACACATGGCAGCGGTTTACTGCGAACTGAGGGCGTAATGTTCTCAGAGGATATACCATACTCCTTTGCTTCGCTGCTGAGCAGCATTCTGCGACTTTTCTCTCTGTGCATTGTGCGATGCATACTGAAAGCCAGGTTAGATCAAATTTATTAACAAATCCCATGATTTCTCTGGCTTCATCCTGTTAGTGCCTTTGTGGGTGGACTAAGGCCATTTTTGAATTGCTGTCAGCCAACATAGATCCGACAATGCTCCACACAGTTGTGCTGGCAACCTCAAATGCACAGGCATTGCTTGGGCCATATTTCAACACTCAAAGCTGAATGAATTCCAGCTCAGTAGTTGCAGAATGACAGTGGGGTGTTTACTTGGCCATTTGTGGACTAGTTTGGAAGCAACAGAAATATAACACGCTGCTATAATCTTTGGCATGTTTTATTTTGTGTGAAAGTTGTGAGATAGCTTAGGATATTTGCCTACAATGGCATGTGGCCCATCTGCAACTGCTATTAGCAAATATCTCCAATGGCCAGAGGTGGGACACTAGACTGGGAGGGCTCTAAGTTACAACTGAGAATACTTTCCTAAGTGTCTGGCTGGTGGATCTCGCCTGTGTGTTCAGGGTTTAACTGACTGCCATGTTTGGGGTCAAAGAGGAATTTTCCCCAGGTCAGATTGGCAGAGAATCAAGGGAGGGGGCAGGTTTGCCTTCTTGTGAAGTGTGGAGCATGGGTCACTTGCTGGCTTGAACTAGATTAAATGGTTGATCCTCGGTAACTTGGAGTCTTTTGAGGACTTTAGTAACTCAGCCAGAGGTTATAGGCCTGTTGCAGGAGTAGGCGGGTGAGGTTCTGTGGTCTGCAATGTGTAGTTCAGACTAGATTAAATTAAATTAAATCAATGGAGATATCCTATCTCCTAGAACTGGAAGGGACCTTGAAAGGTCATCGAGTCCAGCCCCCTGCCTTCACTAGCAGGACCAAGTACTGATTTTGGCCCAGATCCCTAAGTGGCCCCCTCAAGGATTGAACTCACAACCCTGGGTTTAGCAGGCCAATGCTCAAACCACTGAGCTATCCCTCCCCCCGGATGATCATGATGGTTCCTTTTGGCCTTAGTCTATGAGCGTAAAGGAAAAAGTCTGAGCGATGGGTGGGAGGTTGGAGTGTAGAGACTTGCTTAGTAGTTTGAGACGCCAGCAAGGCATTCAAAACAAATGTGATCAGCTGGGGCAATATTACTAGGGATGCCCGTTGCTCTTATTTTGAATCTCAGGCCTAAAATTGTGCAGCTATACATCCTGCTGTTAACATACGGAGCTGCGGGTGGAAGTTGTTTGTGCAGTTCAGTGTTCCTGGGTTGTGGAAGTGTAACATTGTGGCAATCTCTATTGTACCTTGTGTCTTTGCCTACATCTGTTTGTAAAACCTTATGAATTATGTTAACTTTATTATTTTCTGTGTAAAAATGAACTGTTGACTCCTTTATGAATGTTTAATAATAAAAAGCCTTTAAAATTTCAATCTATTTGTAACAAACAGAAATGACCCTTCAACTGAAATGAAAATGAAAAGCAGCTTTTAATTATGAGATGGCACATTATAAACCACTCCATTATCTAGCTCCAGGGAAACCTTTCATTAAACCAGCGGTGAAACAGAACAACCAGGTGCAACAGTGCTACACTGGGCACAATGCAGGGGGCAGTGGGGTTTAAAGCCGCAGGCAAATATACATCTTGGCTCTGCCTCTTCTGTTCACGGGGCTTCTGGTGTGGAGTGCCAAGGCTCAAAGTTACCAGGGGCAATAGAGGGCTCAAAAGAGCTGGCGTCCCAAGTGCCGCTTGTTCAGTGCCATGAACTGGGGTGTGGCAGGGGAATAGTGCCTGGGAGGACTGTGAGGAAGGAGTTGCTGTTGTTGCTAGTAGTTGTATTGTCCGGGGGTTGCATAACATGTCTGGGTGTTGGTTTACAGTACTGCACTGCCTGCTGCCCTAATAACAACATATGCTCAACAGGGCATTTTGGCTTTGTATTGTCTCCAGGAGTTGCCTCTGCCTTCAGCCGCAGCAGTGCTTTCCCTGACAACTGCCACGATCTCTTTAGCCACTGCAACGATCTCCCTGAAAAGCTCATTATCAGTTTCCCTCTCAGTCTTCAGATAATAACTCCACCTCTCTGCATTTTTGGGTTTTTTTGGGACTCTGTAATGAGAACTGCAAACATGGCACCGTAAGTTTTCTGTTCCCCTCCCTCGGGTTTGCCAGATGCTCAGCTGTTGATAAAATCCCTGTCCTTGAGCGTTTGGGCAGTGCAGTGGGGGTAATTTTTTTTTTTAAAGGACAAGCGGCTATGGTTCATATTCTCGGGAGGCCAAGGTAACATTTTTTACATGCATTTCTGGCATTACATCCCTGAGATTCTTCCCAGACTTAGGAGAACCTCAGAGATGGTCAGCGGTGTGTGCCTTGGGATTTTTGCCAGTGCAGTATATGCTGTGTGGTTTTGCCATTGTGCCTTGGAGGCTGCAGGAGAGGGGGAAGTTGGGAATTATGTTCCTGGTCTGGATATGTAGTTTTGCCATGCCTGGAGGTGCTTATATGGTGTAGGAGGGGTTAGTGGGGTGAATCTGAGGGTAAGATGGATAGTAATCCCCTATAGGCAGCCAGAGTAGCCACCATTTTGGAAAGGTGGACAGTGGTGGACAGATAGCAAGAGCCAATGGAGAGAGAGAGAGAGGGAGGGAGGGAGGTGGGGACCTTGGACTCAAAAGGCTTCTCATCCACCTACAATTGCTGTGCTCATGGATCACCTGGAACAGTATGTCATAATGACCATAATAATAATAATATTAATAATCAAATAGTAAATTATTTATAAAAAATAATTTTAAAATGTACATGCTGAGGTTCTCTCAGCCCTGGTCTGGGATGCTTCCTGGAAATTGGGATTGGTTGCTGCAGGGGAGGAATTGGACTCACCTTCTACCTGGCCAGAATCAAGATCCCTAACAGATCCTGGCTTTCTAGGGAGACCTTGTTACTGGCCGCCTCATACTTCTCCCACAGTGAGTCTTACTGGTTATCCTCAGAGTGGGGGAGTGGAAAAGGCAGCCAGCAGGCTCCATAAGCTGCCTGGGTTTGGTGGTCATGTAGTTGGGTAAAGTCCTGTCAAGCTGCTCAAAAAATGGGCAAGTTACGTCTCCTGCTGGATTTTTTTCCTGTTGTCCTTCGTTTTAATGTAGATGCTCCTGACCTATTTGCTCTTTATCTGGCATTGTTTGGCATCGCAGTAATGGCCCCCCATGGACACATCTCTAGCAATGTCAGCAAAAGGGTCTTTATTCCAGTGGCTGGCCATGAGAGCTTCCTGCAATGATGCTTCTCCCCAGATGATGTTGAGATCCAGGGTCTCAGCCCAGCTCCAAGAAGCTGCTCAAGGCATGTTGTAGGGCTTCTGAAGTATTATCAAAGCTATTGTGATAACCTGGAAAGCAGGAGTGAATGGACAAAATCTGGCTATGTACCAGCTTTTAAATGGGAGAGAGGGCATCTAAGCTACTTGATCCTTGAAGTCACACAGGTAAAAAAGAAGTCAATAATCTGCCACAAAGCATTATGGGATAGCCATTGGAAGACTGCTAGACTAGATTCTGGCTGCATTGTGTGCACATGAACAATAAGCTGAACTAATATGCTTCACAGGAAAGTTAGTTCACTTTGAAAGAAGACTCCAGAGTGGTGATAAATGCAGAGTCAGGGTGTCATGTGTACACAAGTGTTTTCAAAGGAGATTAACTTGAAAAACTGTGGATTAATCCTACTGTAGACAAACCCTAAGTATTGACAATTAAAGGTTTATGATTCTCACCATATAATCTTAAAGACTTAATCTCCTTTCGTTTAGTTTGTTTTTTCACCAGTGTAATTCCCTTAACTTTAATGGAGTTACTTATGATTTACACCAGTCTGAGATTAGATTCAGGACCACAGAATAAGCACTTCACTTTTATTGATTGGCAGTCATTTATTAAAATCGACAAATGTTTCCTATATCATGTGCAAGTCTCTTTCTTCTGCTGACTTATCAGTAAGTAATACCAGATGTATGAATACAATTTGTAGGCAAATTATAAATCAATAAAAGCAGAAGTTTATGCTAGAAATGTTTGGCCTGGCATTTACTTTAGTGGAGCAAAAGACACAGATATAATACCTTTGCATCATTTCCAAATGCATAGTTTTGCTTTGTTTTGCTGTGCACGGTTCATGGAAGTGAAGTGGACTTGTAAAATTAAATAGAAAGTGCATAGGTTTTCAGAACCTTAATGAAATCACAGAATAAGAGCAGGGATGAAAAAGATAATACACAGGACAATGAATGTACATCTGAACAATTCAATTGTTTAATTGTACATGGAAATTGTTGCTTTTTCTGTGGGGGTTTTTTTTTTGAGATGACAAACACTCTTTTAATTCAAAGCAATAGACAAAGGCATGATCCATTGTTCTGGATGACATGGGTATGCTCTCTGTTGTAGCAGTAAGCCAATTACGTTTTATATTCTGCTTCAGTTATAATCCTTGTGTTGGAACTATAAAGAAGAAAAATTATGAAAATGATTACTGAAGTGGATTTATTTTTACAGTTGAATTACCGTGAGTGTTGATGTGGTGTCTGCAAGTGCCCTTTGGTCGTTTTGCACAAGAAAAGAATGAGATTGCAAGGTTGTCACAGTTTGGATACTGTCCACTGAGCATGTGCAGTAACTGACCTTTCTAGAGCTAGAATGTGGCTGGCTCATATACAGGTGGGCAGGGTCCAAGCAGCCTGCTGACCTCCCCTTGTACGACCAACCTGAGGGCATGCCATAATTGCTTCCTCACTATGCTCCTGTAGACTTGGTGCCCCAAAAGAAATGTGGAGGGAGCAGAACCAGTGCACCCTGGGGATAATATGCTGCTCCCCTTCTAGGGTGCAGGAATAGGCGCACTCCTCCTGTGTGCTAGAGGATTCTATGCACCACCCCAATGGGATGTGCAGATCTCCACTGCCCCCAATGCAGGGCTGTGCATAAATGGCACAAGTGAGCCCCTAAAATTTTCTGATAAGCTTATCAGTACAAATGCTGGAATGCTTCCAGAAGATGCACTATTTTAAAAGATGCTGAGATACACCTGTACATGAAACCCTTAGACAGACAGCAGCATATAGCGGTAACTGATATCGTTTGGGAATTGTGCCCAGGGCTGCAGCATATGATCCATAGTGTGAACAGTCTCTGGGCAAGCTTCTCTGCACAGCTTTGTTTATGCATCTTGAGCTGGATCTGGTGAGACTCTGATTTCATCACATGAGGCACTAGCTCCTAGCCTGAGTGCTACTGCTATTCCAGTACGCTGGCTCTTGGCTGAGAATACTAAATATGCTAAATTGTATGATGGTTTTTCAATATGGGCAAAGTCACTTCATCTGTGGTACACATTTAGGACCAAATTCTGCTCTTAGTCTGGACTACCTCTGATAATTTAATGGATTTGCTCTGGATTTACAGCAGCATTGTTGAGATCAGAATCTGGCTCTATATGCAAAGTGGAGAATTGGTGCCTTACACAACTGAGCCAGGGGCAGTACTATGCTTCAGTTGTGTCGTTGTCATGTCTTGTAAAATCAGTAGGGTTGGGCCTTGTTGAGATGCCTGAAAGGAAAGTGCAGGTGATGCAGTAGCTGCTTTGTGCTGTCTAACTGGTAGATGATTTCCTGAGTGTAACTGCAGCTCAGGCACTGCTCAGTATTTAAGACATAGTACTGAACTGATCAGTATTGCATTAACACATTGTACTTTTACTGGTGCTTTGGTTAATTGTGCCCCTGAATCTTTGTGTCCATAGTTTAACACAGACCCTTTCTTTTGCAAGAGTGAATTATTGCCTTCAGGACAGTATCCTGGCCAAATTGCACTTTGGGCAATGACATTCTGTCTCCAGGAGGTTTGCCTGCCATTTCATTTAATGGGATATTCTTCTTCACTTTCCATCCTAAATTGTTGTTTAACACAGTTGTGTGCCATGAAATAAGTGCTGTGTTCCACTCCAGAGTGAGCTGTATTCCATTGTTTGCCAAAGTGATTCCTTAATATACTGTGCATCATTTGTAAATTGCTTTGGGATTCTTTGGGATGAATCAAACTGAAAATTGTGTTGGTAAAAAGCACCTAGTATATTAGATAGGAGTTATATTTAACCTGAAAATAAAGATTCAGTTCTATTCCGGGGGCTTGATTCTTATCTCACATTACAGTTATGGTATAATTCCTTTGACTTAAATTGAGTCACTCCTGATTTACTGTAGTATAAGTGAAATCAGAATTAAGACTCAAATGAGGTAAATACAATATAGAAATGTATTATACTAATTGGCTAAATGATGGTCCAAGCTCAGAAAGAGAGTATTTGATTTAAAAATCCAGGATTAATTTCTGTGATTGTTTATTACTAAAAAGCTTTGTGGCAGCAGTGTTTTTAAATGAGGGATTTGAATAATGAGTCGGTGATAATTGTAGTATATTTAAAAAAAAAAAAAAAAAGAGGGAGCCAGTTTGTTCTAACATTTGCCAACAGAACATAAATTGACCTTTGCTTTGAGGTAACTTTGCATATATTCTTCTGGAATTTCCAGAGCAACCAGAAAAACCCAATAAAATGTACTAAAAATACGTCAGACATCATCCCTGAAATCCTTTAAACCCAGGTCCTCCTTTCCTGTATGTGTAGCTGGTCTCTTCATTTTTATTTTTACTTCTACCTGAATTTGTTGATGTATTGTTTATACGTTCCTGTTTTTTTTTAAACATGGATAAATGAGCCATAAAAACCAGGCAAAGGCTTATTGTAGTATATATCTTCCTTAAAGCATTGTTAGAGGCACTATTGTTCATATCTTTCCTACTGCTTCCTTGATCTAATATCTCCCGTTAGTACATTAAAGAGACCAAAACAGCCCCAGTAGCTTCCTTATGTATAAGCCAGCCAAACAATGCCTCCCTAAAGAAGATCTCTCCTCATTCATCTTCAGCTTGCTGAGCAAATGACCTCACATCAGTACTGCAGAGTCCTTCCCTGTAGCTGATGCAAGCTATTAAGATTATTATTGCTGCCAGGACTAGGGAAGTCCATCAGCTGACAGCTCACAACATGGTGGCTCAAAAGGGCTCATATGAGTGTCCCACAAGAGTCTGGCATCTACAATGTAACAAGCAAAGGGAAAAGCAAAGGAAGCATGAAACAGGCCTTTAAAACACCAGCAGTGGTCAGGGAGTAGGCAGCTGCCTGGAGGAAATCAATCAGAAGGAGACAACCAGCTGCACAATCAACCATAGCAAACAAAAGGAGGAAGAATTTCATAGCCCACAGCGAAGCCAGTCTCTAGCAAGAGGAGGCTGCTGAGTACTCCCCCCCCCCCCCCAAGTACAGTCAGCCACTTGGATCACCCCCTCTATCTCTCAGCAGGATAAGCTGCATTCAACTCATCGGCATATAGACTAGACAAAAACATTAAGTGAAATGAGAGTACTGCAATAAATAACCTGATGCATTATATAAATGCAATTTTTAAAACCCCTAAGTATTAAAAATTGTACAAATGACCAGATACAGTAACTTACATAAATATTGTATTATCCTCACAGTTCATATACTGATATATTCAACATGCACATGTACAGTTTCACTATATGCATTCTCTTTACAACCTTGATGCTGACCCATCAAATACACTTACAGACCTTTTAAACGTAGGCATCACTAAGTGATTACTTTACATAGTAGAATATATGCATATACTAGTGATGCCTGTGTTGAAAGAGTTTGTATGTCTTGTGGGTCATATTTTAGGTTGCCATGGGAACACTGAGGATAGAATTAGGCCTCACAAAGATTAGTTTTTAGCCATACAGAATGTGGAATAGATCATGAGCACACTGGTGGAAACTCAGAGCCCAGAGAGACCATTTTTAAAACTGAGAGTCAGCTTCTCTGCTGGTGTAAAACCCAGTGGAGATGTGCAAGTTTACATCAGCAGTAATATGGCCCTTTATGTTTGCTTGCAAAAACTGGGAATAGTCATGCCTACTATCTACTGCTGGCTACGCCAGCAGCACTTCTGTGAAATGGGTAAACCTCCAGCTGTATGTTCTCCAGCTGTATGTTCACTTTTTCCTAGAGGGTGAATGTGAAGTGGATGGTTGGCAGTAGTGGGCTGTAGTAAAAATGCTTCCATTTAACGTCAAGGATACAAGATATTGGAATCAAAGTAACTTTTTCCAGAACAGAAATCATGGGTGTGATGGGTTGGATCACAGAAACCCCCTTGGGGCTGCCAACTGATGTGCCAAGACTACTTCTGCCCCCTGCTTTCCTGCCCTGGCAGCTTGGGACTTCAGGGCCCTGCCTGGTTTGAGCCAGGCCTGCTAGCCTGCTGCAAACCCAGACCCAGGTCTGAACCACGTCCCCTAACAGCTGTAGGCTTAAACTGAAAGCAGCTTAAGAAGTGTTCCTGTCTTTAACACTCAGATGCCCAGCTCCCAATGGGGTCCAAACCCCAAATAAATTTGTTTTACCCTGTAGGGTAAACTCATAAATTGTTCACTCTCTACCGGTATAACACTGATAGAGAGGTATGCATGGCTGTTTGCTCCCCCAGGTATTAATACATACTCTGGGTTAATTAATAAGTCAAGTGATTTTATTAAATACAGAAAGTAGGATTTAAGTGGTTCCAAGTAATAGCAGACAGAACAAAGTGAATTACCAAGCAAAATAAAATAGAACACACAAGTCTGTCTAATACAGTAAGAAGATGAAATACAGATAAAAACCTCACTCTCAGAAGAATTCCAGGAAGCTTTCCTGTACAGATTAGTCTCCTTCTAGTCTGGGTCCAGCAATCACTCACACCCCCTGTAGTTACTGTCCTTTGTTCCAGTTTCTTTCAGGTATCCTTCGGGGTGGAGAGGCTATCTCTTTAGCCAGCTGAAGACAAAATGGAGGGTTCTCCCAGGGGTTTAAATAGACTTTCTCTTGTGGGTGGAGACCCCTTCCTCTCTTCTATGCAAAGTCCAGCTCCAAGATGGAGTTTTGGAGTTACATGGGCAAGTCACATGTCCATGCATGACTCAGTTTTTACAGGCAGCAGCCATTGTTTACATGATACCCTGAACGTCCTCAGGTAGACTTCTTATGTGGGTTGGAGCCTTCCAAGATTCATGGTCCTTTAAGTGGTTCTTGATTGGGCACTTAATTTGCACATTCCTTTCTCAAGAAGCTCACCAAATGCTTTACTACTTAGAAATCAAGCAAGTACACAGCCAATATTCATAACTTCAAATACAAAAATGATACATGCATACAAATCGGATGAATAGATTCAGTAGATCATAACCTTTACAGCGATATGTTACATGGCATATGTATCATAAAACATATTCGTTATGTCATATATACATTCATAAGCATATTTCCATAAAGCCTTATGGGGTGCACCATCACAACGGGTTAAATTAATTAAATGCTGGAGGGGCCTTTCAGGGGCTCCCATAAGCCCCTTGTAAAATTCTGCCACCAAACTGAAGGGAAGGTTGGACTGCCTCTGATGGCATTTAGCTCACTCACTGAATGCAGCTAAATCCTCCCTGCCAGAGCTGACTTATCCTTGGGGTAGTTGTGAACAGCAAATATTTTGCCATTGGAATGCATGAGATTGCAATAAATAGCCAGTATTTTCAAAATATTTCTGGTGACTTTAGCCTCAAAACTTTTATTTGTAATTACAAGATGAATTCTGTGGTACATCATCAATCTACACACACTAATTTTTAGAAATAAAGAACTGTTTTGCTGCAAATGCACTTAAAACAAATTTGTTTGCCAAGCAGGGCTGCTTCCCTCCTTGGTTATAAGATGACAATTTGGTTTAAATGGAAAAAAGAATGTAAAAGATTCCCTGGTTTCTCATCCCCTTCTGGTCTCCACGTAAATGCCCCTTCACATCCTTTTGTCTACAAGAGACGGTGAGAATTGCAGCCTATGATGGAGATGGTATGCAATGTCTCATGTGACTGACTAGTCCAGTCCAAGATTTGTATGATCTTTGGCAGTTATTGCAAATGTATAGATTTTGGTTGGGAGCTGCTTGCTTCCTATGGGCTCTTTGCTCTTCAAGCTGTAGGAGCCAGCTTCTGTCATGGACTTTGATACGATACCCTGATCGAGACGATGGTGCCGCTTTTTACGATCACTTGCCAAGATTTCCCATTGGTCAGGATCATTTCCAAATTCCTTCATATCTCGCTTGCATGTGTCTTTATAGCGAAGCTTGGGACATCCTGTTGTTCTTGTTCCTTCTGATAACTCCCCGTATAGCATGTCCTTGGGTATTCGTCAATCTTCCAACCTACTCAGATGGCCCAGTCAAAACAGTCATCTTTGCTATCACAGAATAAGAGGGATATTTTTATGGGAGCTCCTGGTTAAAATATTGGGACACATTACCATTTTAAAATGAGTGAAGTCAACATTTTAAAGTCTGTGGCCTTTTTCTCAGCAGTGGTATTGAGCCAGATTATAATTAAGATGTATGTTTGGATACATTGCTGAGCTATGGTGTTCAAGCTGCAGATGGCCTTTGAACTAAAAACATCTTGGTAGCTGAAAATTTTGGAGGACAGGGTCAAATCCACAGTAAGTATAAACTGGGTAGCTCCACTGAGGAAATGGCCCTAGGAGTATAAGAAATGATTTCTAACAAAACACAATTGCCACTTTGGAAAAAAAAATATAAGATAGAAAAACTCAATGTAAAGCATGTGTATTTTGTGGATCATGTAGCTTGTGTGTAAGTAATGAAGACCTCTCCTTGCTATATTTAATAAGTTAGAACAGAGCTTGTAGGATTTGTGAACTTTAACAAGAAAGTATCAAACGAAATCAAAATTGTCCACTTTATCATTGTCATGGTTGGGGCACGGTCAGGAACCCAGAACCAGAGCCCAGAATCAGAGCCCAGAACCAGCCTCAAGGGCCAGGAGTTAGGAAAGGGAGCTGGCCTGGAGCAGAGTGTAGCAAAGCTGGAGAAAGGTCTGTCATAGCAGCTAGCTGGGGCTCCACCTAGTTGCACAGACAACTTCCAGGCATTTCCTCCAGGATTAGGTAGTGTATTTGGACAATCAGGGACCCTGGGAGCACTGCTAGTCAGGCCCTCTGTGGGTGACACATCATGTGGTGCTTGGGCTCACAAGGCTCACAGCCTGTCAATCAGGAATTTGCCAAAATTGTTGGGTGGTGGTGGCGATGCGTCAGTCCCTCAAGGACTGGCAACGCCAAGCTCTAGAACCATGGATCTTCCCAGTCATGTCCTCATATTTATTTCACTATTAGTCTGAAGGCCTCATTGCAGACAGCGAAATACTTTCTACATTGCTGCATTTAAAAGGCTATGAATTTTTGTAGTTGTTTTAAATAGATTCGAGTCCTCTGCCTTTACATACAAATTTGCTTTTGTCTGTGATCCAGAAATCCTTTGAGAATGAAAGTGTACAAGCTTTAAAATATATTTTATATCAGGTACCTTCAGAATAGAGAGTTCATCTGAGTTCTTTTTTTAGGACTGACTTTTGCAAGGGGTCAGTATTATGCAGAGAGAGTAGCAACTTTTCTGATGGTTTTCAAGCCCCATCGGCTTCACAAAAGCATACCGTGCTGTCTCAGCACACAATGGTGATGATAAAACTTCCTACCCATTTACACTTGCTGGCTCAAGTCATATTTCCAACTTTTGGAAAAGCTTAACATTCTCCTTGCTCTGATCATCATCCCTCGTGTTCTTCCTTTCCAGCATTTGACTGCAGCTCAGTTAATCATTGTTTCAGGTGAAATAGTTCCAGTCTTGTTACAAAATGATATTTCCCTTTTGCAGACATAATTGTTGAACTTTAAAGGTGTGTAGACATATAACATTATTCTAACTTATGCTACTCATTTTTTTTTTATTGTGACATGAGCCACAATCTTGTCATTGTCTAGTGCCGTGTTACAACTGTAAGTCTTGGTTAGGATTTTATGATACATGGTGAGAAATGTAGTTGTCATAAAAGGATTATGTAGACTTTGTATAAGAATAAATTACCCATTGTAATTAGGAATAAAAATCCAGGAGCCATTTGGGATGTTTAATGAGACAGTTGTATAGAGATTTTAGCTTTTGATGAAAAATTATTTTGTCAGACAATAAAATTCTTCCTCCTAAAGACAGTGTGTATGTCTGCGGTATGTGCGTATCCCAACATTTTCAAAAAAGGCTATTTATTTTGAATGCTTCAGTAAGTGGGCGTCCAACTTGCCATAGCTCAAGTTGAGCACCCATAGAGTAAAGCACTGAAAATCAAAGGCAGTGTGTATATATACACAAATGCATTTGTAGTACTGATATTGTGCCATATATCCATTATCTAATCTTCATAACCTTCGGAGGTAGATGCTGGAGGCTAGATTCACAAGGGGGACATAAGCTCCTAACTTCTACTTTAGGCACCTAAATCCAACATTTATGCCAGCTCCCCTCATTAACAAAACCACCACCTAGCTCTGTAAGCACCTAAAATCACCAGGCACCTAAGTTTTCACTGATAAGTCTCTTCTGGCAAATACCTCTTTTACATGGTAGATTGCAGGGCTGCTACTAGCAGGTCAGACTCTCGTACCTGATATGGTCTGACTACAGAGCTTCCTTTATAGAGAGAGAAGCTAGGGGTGTGTCTTACATGATATTCTTTAATACATTGGTGACTATAGCTATTACCAGCCCAGGTCCCGGTATGTGACACATAGCGCCACCTAGTGGGTGAACTGTATAATACATTTTAGCATTCTATTACACCCTCAACATGTAAATTTCTGCAGATGGGAATGCCCACAGCCACCAAATTTAGCGCTGTCAAACTGCTCAGCGCCTAACTCACCCCTAAGCCCTAGCAGAATTCACACACTAAGAATTCTCCCACCTCTCTCATCTGCAGGGTCCAATTTTATTGACCTACTCACAGCATGCCTAACCTGCAATAAACAGTGATGCTGCTGCCGCCCTCCCTCTTATACCCAAAAGCCCAGTGGTTAAAGCAATCACTCAAGATGTGGGAGATGCTGGTCCAAATCCCCACTCTGCCTGATTCTAGGAGGGAACTTGAACCGGGGTCTTCCATCTGCAATGTGAATGCCCTAGCCATGTGGCTCTAGGATATTCAGAAGGGGGAGGAGGGGTCCTCTCAGTCTCTAGTGTTGAAGCTGTTACACTGTATAGGACATACTTAAATAGTCATTGGGCTAAAGAGAGAGTGAGAACGACTCTATAACTCAATGGTTAGGGCACTTACCGTCTCCTCCTCCTCAGTTTTATTTGAGAAAGGGCTTAGATACCTAACTTCAGGAGAAGGTTCATGGCTGTGAATCCCAAGCGGGAGAATCCCAAGTGGGAGATTGGTATCTCCCTTCAGCTTGGGCACCCAACTTCCTTTGAAAAGCACTAAACTCATTGAAGTTCTACAAAATTCTGGACTATTTTTTCCCATTCTAATTTTAATAAAACCTAATTTCAGTTGTCAGCTTTTGCAGAACGGTTGCAAAACTTAGGATGTGTTTGCAGGATGGCTGTCATAGGCAAAGCTACTAAGTTTTGACAGATTGAGTTGTTCTGCTCCAAAGTTCAAGGAAGAAGAAAAGCAGCTATTATGAGAAATTTTGTATTCATCTGAATTCCTTTTAATCTTACTTTATTTAATGCTGTTGACTAGCAACAGTGTTCAACCTCAGAACTGACTGAATTTCCGTGGTGAACAAAATCATGCTTACATATACACCTCCACCCCGATATAACGCTGTCCTCTGGAGCCAAAAAATCTTGCCGCGTTATAGGTGAAACTGCGTTATATCCGAATTCGTGTTATATCGGGTTGCATTATATCGGGGTAGAGGTGTAGTAAAATTTTGTTTACCCAAATGAAACGAAGGAGACACATCTTAATTTGGATAAATGAGGTTTTGATGAGTGGAGGACTTCTTATTCATTTAACATACACCGGGAACTATAACTCCATGTTGGATATGAACATTCTTTGGATAATCAAGTAAGCAAGGCTTCATTGTTCCCCTTACCTTTCTCATAAGGGTGTTGTGAGGCACTATTATTATTTAGTGCTCATAAAGTGCTCTGAGATCTTTGCATGAAAGGTGCTATATAAGTGCAAAATATTTTTTTATTATTAAAACTTGACAAGTGCCTTGGCTTCTCTTGCAGGATTTTCCACTTATTTCAGTTGTGCCTTTTTAATTGCTTAGAGAAATGATGAAATCATATCTCTGTGTTGGTTTAATTGGAATTATTGATGTCTGAAGTAGCATCTACTCTGAGAGAATTGAGTTTGATCAAAGTCTAACACAGAATGGTTTAGTAAAGTTAAAAATTCAGCTCCTAATTAAAAAACAAGAGTGAGAGCACACCCCAGATGCACATTTTCTACTCTGGAAATGGTTAATTATATTTGGGAAAATAGAATCCTCTTAGTGTTTTTCAAAAAAAAAAAAAAAAAAAAAAGACAACAGTGACTTTCAGCTTCTAATCCTGGATATTTGCTAATGACTAAAACACTCACTACTCCACTCTTCTCTGGATTTTCATCTAGATACATTAACAGACACATCACCTAACAGTCTCTTACATTTACTCATTCTTTAGTTTAAACTAGAGCTGTTCGGTGATTAAAAATTCCATTTTGCAAAGAATTTTGAGAGTTCCAAATATGTCTTTGTTCCAATATGGAATGAAAATCAAAAATTTTGACATTGTCCAGGAAGGAAAATGCTGGGGGGAAACATAGTTTTGGGTTGATCTAAACTTTTAGTTTTGATTTTGACTTTTTGATTGTCTATTATTTTGTAATATATGATACAAAAGAAAACAAAATGTTAAATAAAAAGTAATTTCAGAATGAAAAATCAAAATGTTTCATTCGAAAGATGTTAAAATGGGACATTTTGATTGACAATTTTTTTTTCAGTTTTCTTCCAAAATGAAGTTCTGGTGAAATCAATTGGTTTCACAAAGCACTTGATACAGCTGGAACTGCCTAATCCAGCAGGATATGGCTTTGTCGAACTTTCTCCAACTAACTTTAGTTTCAACTTCTCAGACTTCCCAAACAAGAAGATGTAATAAACAAAAGAAAAAGATATTGAATGTATTGACTGGATTGTGTGTGGGATATGCTCTGCAGAAAACCGCTTTCATTATAGTGCATGTTGAGAAATGCAAATGGGCTACAGAGGAAGCTTTAACACCATTGGGGTGAGTGTGGTTCCAAGCAGGGCACAACAGAGAGAGGCTCGTACTGCCATTGTGCACACAAGGCAACTAGAATGCCACCGATGTGTGTGCTGTATGTAGGGTGACCAGACGTCAGACAATAAAATCGGGACCATCCCGATATTTAGGTGTTTGTCCCGCGTCCCAACCGATCTTTGTCCCTATACTTCACTCCGCCGGCAGCACTTGTTTTTTTTTTTGTTTTTTTGCTCCGCCGGCGGATCCCCTCCCCCCCATGTGTCCCGATATTTTCTTCCTCTCATCTGGTCACCCTAGCTGTATGGTCTGTTTAATTTTCTCCAAGCAATCCTTCCAGCCCTTCACAGTCTGACATTTCAAATGGTCTTTCTTTGTAGCCTCTCCTCTATGAAAAATAAACATGCTTATTCCATGAACACTAACCACGAATGATCTCTGGAAGGCTTTTTGCATTATCTGTTTGTGGATTTATTTCATAGAATCATAGAATATCAGGGTTGGAAGGGACCTCAGGAGGTCATCTAGTCCAACCCTCTGCTCAAGGCAAGACCAATCCCCAACCTAATCATCCCAGCCAGGGCTTTGTCAAGCCTGACCTTAAAAACCTCTAAGGAAGGAGATTCCACCACCTCTCTAGGTAACCCATTCCAGTGCTTTGGAAAGTTTAAGACTATTGAAAATGCTCTCCTGAAGCTTAAAAAAATAGTGTTTGTTTTTTTTTAACATGCAACTGGCTTGGAGGCTTATTAAAGAGACTGGAGCTGTCTATAGGGCATGGGTACTATATACATTTAAGTTAGCATTTGGCTTCTTTTCTTATCTTAGGGTTAGATACAGGAGTTTTGAGGATGACAGCTGACACTTTTCTTAGTGGAAATAATTTGCCTTTTATCGTTTTCTTACCAACTGCTGCCTCCTGTTAATAGTGAAATTGTTTTGAAAAGTATGCTGTGGTATTGTTGGTGTTCTGTTGTGAGAGAGACATATTTTTGAGCTTACCATTTGTTCCCTTGACGTGTTATCTACTTATGCTAAACAGACTGTTCCACCTTGTACTCAGATGTGACATTCTGAGTTCATTTCGCAGACCTGAAGAAGAGCTCTGTGTAAGCTCAAAAGCTTGTCTCTCTCACCAACAGAAGTTGGTCCCATAAAAGATATTACCTCACCCACTCTGTCTCTCTGTTTTGAAAAGTGTTATTTAGTCTCAACAATATTCTCTTATGACAAGGCTCAAACTAATCAAGAGAACTTCCTAATAATGTGGATGTAAGCTTTCCAGTGAAGTGGTAGGAGCTCCATCACAAGTCTTTTTGACATTAAACTGGGAAAAACACTGAAGAATATCTTGTAGGGAACATTTCTGCACTGTCACAGGATGGGACTAGATGAGATAATTAGCTATTCCCACTCCTCTGTGATATTGAACTTAAACATTTTAAGTGCTGGGTTTAGTGATATATTAGCTGGTAGTACACCTGAAGATTGCCCATGGGATAGTGTCCTTTCAGCAGTATAACAATGCTAAGGCTTATCAATGAAGCTATTTCCACCAGAGAACTCTGTCATTTGAACATTGTTTGTGGAGCACTTTATTGCTGGGCAGTTGGTGCATCAAAGGTTATGTGGAATACGGTCTGTCAGTATGCTAATGCATAAGAGGCCAAATTCATCCACTGTGTAATTCCCAGATTTCACTGGTGAATGGAGTTACACCATGGATCATTCACTTAATTTAAGAACTCGCTGTGAAGTAACAATTTCCTCTGAGACAATCACTTTCTTCATTCCCTCAGATATTATCCTTTCAGCTACCTTTGTTAGGCAACTGTTGTCAACATTTACGATCTCTGGTAAGAGTGCTAAGTCCCTTAATTTGTAGTGTAACAGAAGGTTCAGATCAGGTTCCATTTCTGAACTTCAAAGCTAGCCCTTATTTTTCTAATAAACCAGACCAAAACTCCAGATGCAAGCACCCCAGAACTCTGGGAAGTTCACATCCAGTTGTGAACATTGCAGCTAAGGCACATCTCTCTCCACCTTTTTTGGGTGGAATCATTTTCTCCTAACTTCTCTAGTCAGTTTTGATCTAGTTTATTAGAAACGTAAACTATGTTTTTGCATTCCTAGAGGAGTTTTTAAACTAAAGGCTCGGGGAAAGCCCACAGGTGCGGACAGAAACCTCACTTAAGGGAGGATTTATTAAAGAGGATCCTCTATATCATAGTAAAGAGGAGAGGCTAGAAGTTGATAAAGTACAGGTAGAAACTGAGAAACAAAAAAGAGTCCCATTCAATTACATTACATAAAGGCAGACAGCTACATATTGACAAATTTTATAAGTGCTGGTATGCAAATGCTAGAAGCCTAAGTACTAAGTTGGGTGAATTACAGTGTGTGGTATTAAATGAGAATATTGATATAATAGGCATCACAAAAACTGAAGGAATGATGATAATCAATGGGACACAGAAATACCAGAGTACAAATTATATGGGAATGACAAAGTAGGTCATGCTAGTGGGGGAGTGGCACTATATGTGAAAGAAAGCACAGAGTCAAATATAGTAAAAATCTTAAATGAACCAAACAGTATCATAGAATCTCTATGGATAGAAATGTCATGCTTGAATAATAAGAGTATAGCTGTAGAAATATACTACCGACCACCAAGCCATAATGGTGAAGATGACTGTGAAATGCCCAGGGAAATTAGGCTAAAAAAACAGAAAACCTAATAATCATGAGGGATTTACAACTATCCTCATGTTTACTGGGTACATGCCACCTCAGGATGGGATGCAGAGAGAAAATTTCTAGACACCATTAATGACTGCTTCCTGGTGCAGCTAGTTCTGGAACTCAAAAGGGGAGAGGCAATTCTTGATTTATTCCTAAATTCCTAAATCTGCTCCACTATTTGCCAACTGTTTGGGAATAGCAACCATAATGTCATGAAATTTAACATCCTTATAGGGGAGAAAATACAAAAGAAATCCACCAGAGTAGCAGTTAACTTCAAAAAGGAGAACTATGCAAAAATGAGGAAGCTAATTAAATGGAAATCAAAAGTAATAGTCACACGAGTGAAATGTCTGCAAGCTGCATGGAAACTATTTAGAAACACCATAATAGACTCAAACAAAATGTATACCCCCAAATAAAACAAAACAGTAAGAGGAACAAAAAATGCCAACATAGCAAAACAACAGTATAAAAGAGGTAAATAAAGGCAAAAAGGCATCCTTTAAAAATTGGAGGTCAAATCCTAATGAGGAAAATAGAAAGGAGCATAAACTCTGGCAAGTCAAGTGTGAAAGTATAATTAGGCAGGCCAAAAAAGAATTTGAAGAGCAACTAGCAAATGACCCAAAAAAAAAAAAGCAGCAATTTTTTTTAAAATGCATCAGAAGCAGGAAGCCTGCAAAATAGTGGAACCATTGGATGATCGAGGTGCTAAAGAAGCACTCAAGGAAGATAAAGCCATTGGGGAGAAGCTAAATGAATTCTTTGCATCAGTCTTCACTGCAGAGGATGTGAGGGGAGATTCCACACCTGAGCCAATCTTTTTAGGTGGCAAATCTGAGGAACTCTTCCAGACTGAAGTGTCAGTAAAGGAGGTGTTGGAACAAATTGATAAATGTAACTGTGAAAAGTCACCAGGACTGGATGGTATTCACCCAAGAGTTCTGAAGGAACTCAAATATGAAATTGCACAACTACTAACTGTTGTATGTAAACGATTGCTTAAATTGGCCTCTGTACCAGATGACTGGAGGACAGTTAATACAACGCTGATTATTTAAAAAAAAAAAAAAAAAAAGTTCCAGAGGTGATCCTGGCAATTACAGGCTGGTAAGCCTCACTTTAGTACCAGGAAAATTAGTTGAAATTATAGTAAAGAACAGAATTATCAGCCACACAGATGAACATGATATTTTGGGGAAGAGTCAACACGGCTTTTGTAATGGGAAATCATGCCTCAACAGTCTAATAAAATTCATTGAAGGTGTCAAACGTGAAAAAGAGTGATCCGGTTGATATAGTTTACTTGCACTTTCAGAAAGCCTGTGATAAGTTCCCACACCAAAGGCTCTTAAGCAAAGTAATCAGTCATGGAATAAGAGGGAAGGTCCTCTTATTGATCAGTAACTGGTTAAAATATAGGAAACACAGGATAGGAATAAATGGCCAGTTTTCACAATGGAGAGAGATGAATAGCAGGGTCCCCTATGTATCTGTGTTGTTCAATTTATTCATAAATGATCTAGTAAACAGTGAGGTGGCAAATTTTGCAAACAATACAAATTTACTCAAGATAGTAAGTCCAAAGCAGATTGCAAAGAGTTACAAAGGATCTCACTAAACGGGGTGCCCTGGGCAACAAAATGACAGATGAAATCCAATGTTGATAAGTGCAAAGTAATCCACATTGGAAATCATAATCCCAACTATACACACAAAGTGATGGGGTCTAAATTAGCTGTTACCACTCAAGAAAGGGATCTTGGAGTCATTGTGAATAGTTCTCTGAAAACATCTGCTCAATGTGCAGTGGCAGTCAAAACTAACAGAATGTTGGGAATCATTAGGAAAGGGATAGATAAAAAGAAAGAAAATATAATACTATTATATAAATCCATGGGATGCCCATAACTTGAATGCTTCATGCAGTTCTAGTCACCTCATCTCAAAAAAAAAAAAAAAAAAAGATATATTAGAATTGGTAAAAGTACCGAGAAACGTCATAAAAATGATTAGGGTTTTGGAACAACTTCCATATGAGGAGAGATTAAAAAGACCGGGACTGTTCAGTTTAGAAAAGAGACAACCAAGGGGGATATGATAGAGGTCAGTAAAATCATGACTGGTGTGGAGAAAGTGAATAAAGAAGTGTTATTTACCCCTTCACATGATACAAGCCAGGGGTCACTGGATGAAATTAAAAGGCAGCAGGTTTAAAAAAAACCATAAGGAAGTATTTCTTCACGTAACGCACAGTCAACCTGTGGAACTCACTGCCAGGACCAAAAGTATAACTGTTTAAAAAAAAAAAAAAAAGAATTATATAAATTCATGTAGGATAGTCCATCAATGGCTATTAGGTAAGATGGTCAGGGATGCAACCCTATGCTCTGGGTTACCCTAAACCTGTGACTGCCAGAAGCTGGCAACAGAGGATAGATTACTTGATAATTGCCCTATTCTGTTCATTCCCTCTGAAGCATCTGGCACCTGCTGGAAGAAAGGATACTGGACTAGATGGACCATTGGTCTGACCCAATATGGGTACTGTTATGTTCTCCTCATTCCATACACTAGATCAATGAAATTTGTGGTCAATGATGATTTTTGCTTCTAGAAGCAAACAAGTTGTCTTTTTAGTTTTAAATACAGGTAATATGGCAAGATTGGTGCTAAAGGTGTCTGCTATGGTCATCGTGGATTAGAATGGATCTCCCTTATTAATTTTGTTCTTTCATTCCCAAGCAGTTTTTGTCCTAGTGCTCCTATCTAGTATACTGTAGCACTGCTTGGGTATTGCACATGCAGGTATAACAGTATTGTGGCCTAACTGAATTGATTTTCAAGGGCCAAGATTTCCAATATATCTTTAAAAATTGAACCAATTTTTGCTGATGACTCACCAGTACAGGTAACACTGCACAGCCTTGCGTCTGTTTGGTTGTTTAAGTATCGGCTTTATAGTAATTATGTGGTGGAAGGATGACCTCACTGTTAAGACACTGGTCTGTGAATCAAGAGATTGGAGTCTATTCCTGGCTCTATCATAAGTTTTCTGTGTAACCTTGGGTGACTCACTTAACTCTTTGTATCTCAGTTGTTCCATCTGTAAAACAGGAATACTACCTACCTACCTACGCTACTATAGGAAACCCTATAACCTACCAACTTTGAAGCCAATATTTCTTTGTGGCTTACAGAGGAATGGCTAAAATCTAGTTCATATCAGAAACTCAAATACAACCTTGATTGTGGACTACTATGGTTACTCTCATTCCCTGATAATTGGCTGCTAAAATTTTCCATTAAATACTATGGCAGTATTCGTGTTTCCTAAATAAGTCTTTGTGCTTGGTATGAAAGAATCCAAAACTTTGTCTTAGATAATATATTGTGAATTGACAACCATCTGGCTAGCTCAGCGACTTTTAAATTGCAGCCTTCAAGTGTACTGCAGATTTAGCATACAAATAGACTAATATGAAGAGACATGCACTAAACTGATAAAGAAATCAGTTTGGAGTGTTTATAAAAATGGATTTCAGTAAATGAGGTGTGATATATTAAAAGAACTAATCTTAAAAATTGCTGGCATCCAATAGTCTGTTATCCTGATAGCTTCAGTTAATCTGCTCTTGGGTTAAACTAATACTTTTAAATTTACACACACATTTTCCAGCTGATTAACAATCCTGATAACACTAATCCACAGTTGCACAATAACTACGTTACAGCTGCTCTTTAACTGTAATAGGTGCCTGGGCACACCATCTACCTCTGAAGTACCATGTAGCTGCTACATATATTCAGTTTTTATTGGGACATCATGAACATGAGTTGTATTTGTTATATTTACAAACTGCAGCTTTTTATTTTACTTCCCTGTCCTCAAGCCCTGAAGCCTGATCCTACACTGTTACCTAGAACAAACTGCCACTGCCAGAGTAAGGACTGTAGGATAAAGCCCAACGTAAATATGGCATAACTAAAATCACGACTTGAAAAGTGCCACAAGTATGGAGTAGGGGAAAGAGAAAAAGGAAAGAATGTTAGCACCATTTGGTGCAGACAACTTGCTCACTATCTCTTAATGGGATGAAATTAAGAAAGTTAAAAGTAAGGCTCGATGGAGAAGGAAAACTTCCCTTGAGTGACTATTCCAAAGATAACCACAAGCTTCCACCAGAAAGCAGTTGAAGCTCCATCACTTGGAACATTTAAAACTAGATTAGACAAAAATAGACTCTAGGGAACAATGTTGAATGGGAAAGAGGTTGAGATGACCTAGTAGCTCTTTTCTATCTCAAATATCTGTGATTCTGTAATGTACTGATAGGTGTGAGCTGATTTCTCAAGGTTGAGAAACACTCATTAGTCCTTATTCAGTTGTTACCATTAGAATGCTGTCTATTGGTTCAGATAACTAAATTACTTTACCTGAGTATTATCACTATTGTAGGTATTTACTCCTATAGTAAAAAATCTAGACGTGTAGAGAATGCTGCAGATAGTGTAGTAAACTTACATTTTCCTCTAAAGCAAAACTGGCAGGTTTTAAAGGGTGACCACTAATGACAGAATTGCAGTTTTCATTATAAACATTTGAGAGTAAGCATAATTTCTTCATGCCAGCTGGAAAGGGGCACCAGGGCCAACAGAAAAGGTAGTACCATAATAATAGACCAAATTCAATCCTGAGATAAGCAGATGCAACTGTTGAAACTAGAGGAGTGATGGCCACTTACATCAGGACTGAATTTGGCCAAGTAAGGTTTTAGGGGGTTGGTTTGTCTGAAGTTTTTTTTGGTTTGGGGAATGGCTGTTGGTTATTGTTTTAATTTTTAGCTTATTAATCTGCCAAATGGGTAACAGTCAGATCACATGCCCCTGCTTCATGCCGTTTTTTTCAAAGCAGTTGTATTCTGTGGGAGCATGGAGGGCCTCTTGAAGTGGGTGCATGTCTCCTCTGAGGTGTGTGGGGGAATCACATTTGCATAAAGCTCTCATCCATATTCAGTTTTCCCTGTCTTAATTTTATGAAAATGGAGGGAGATAGGATTCATGCCTCACTTGTCCAGAAGGATGGTCATTAAGCGATTTTATGATGAAGAGACTCTTTAGGGTGATGTTCCTTTGGAACATACAGCTATGATACTCTCCTGGAATTAGTATACTTAACAATCAAAGAGTGTGATTTCAGTTTAGGATGTCCGAGACCTTTGTGATGCTGTATTAATTGGAAAATACCTTAATTTTGTTTTTACCAAGTCTCCTATTCAATAAAGAGCTAAAGAAAAGGATTTCATACTTTTTTTTTTTTTACATGAACAGCAATACTCTAGAAATTTGATGAACAGAGGCTTTTATTTTAAAAACTCTGCTGTCTCATTTTGTGTAGAGCCTCTGGTAAAAACAGCATAAGAGTATAATCACATAATGACAGAAATATGGTGAAGCATTTTAGAAGATTGACTTATTTTAATTCTCCATTTTTCATCGGGTTCTGAAACCATTGTGTTTTATTTTGAGGTAAATTATCCTATTTATCATGTCTGCATAAATACCCCTCTGAATAATGCAGGAAGCTGGAATGGTAAAAGTAAAAACTACAGACTTGTCCTCAAAGGACAGGATTAGCATCCTGCAAGAGCTCATTCAAAACCAACTGGTGTCCCTGTTGTACAATGGAAAAATGCACCACTTCATACCTTCTGCAAAATCACCATACTGGAGTGTTGTCAGATCCATTAACAATCCTGTGCTAATGACAGTTAAATAACCAAGTGGGATAAAAGCATGCATTAGAACCTGCTGTACAGTAACTCCTTCCAGATGGGCATTGTGAGCAGGGCTTACACTGAAAAAAGGTGGGGAGGAGAAGGGCACCACGGGGTGGTGTGGGGGGGAAGAGCTGCAATGCCCCTTGTTAAATTAGAGTTAAATAGAACATGTAAAAATTACATTAATGCAGACTTAATGTTCCACACAGCTGAAAGTCACACATTCATGATAGACAGAAGTTGAGATTCCCACAAGAATATTCATTTGGCTGGGTTGCATATGCACACTATTTTTTTTTATACTATATATTTAAAAATGTAGCGCTTGATCCAAAGTCCATAAAAGTCAATGAGTGTCTTTCCATTGCTTTCAGTGGGTTTTGGATTAGCCTCATAAAGATGAATATACAGTAAAAGCTGTTTTATCCAGCACATTACCACCCGGAAAACGCTATAAATTGGCATTTCTGACCTCCATTGAGATTCTGGTTTATAGTCTGGTTGGTGCAGAGCTGGAAGGGGGTTGGGGCGTGGGAAGGGGTGTGGAGGGCAGGCTCTGGGAGGGAGTTTGGGTGTTGAAAGGGACTCAGGGCAGCGGGTTGGGGCGCAGGAGGAGATGCTCTTAGGAGGAGGCACCACCTCCGCAGGTCTCATTGGCCATGGTTCCCAGCCAATGGGAGCTGCAGAGCTAGCGTTCAGGGCAGGATGGGGGCAGAGCCGCCTGCCGCGCCTCCGCCTAGAAGCAACCAGGACAGGTTGCCACTTGTGGGGAGCCACCCAAGGTGAGCACCCACCGGATTCAGCACCCCACACCCTCTCCCGTGCCCCAACCTGCTGCCCTGAGCCCTGTCCCACACCCAAACTCCCTCCCAGAGCCCATGCCCTGCACCCCCTCCCATGCCGCAACCCCCAGCCTCGCAACCCCTCCCACACCCAAACTTCCTCCCTCTTAGTTATCCGGAATTTTTCACTTACCAGCACCCCCATTCCCCCAACATGCTGGATAAAACAGCTTTTACTGTATTAAGCTATATATTTAAGGGGGCATCCTACTATCTCCTTTCCTTTCCTCCCACTCCCTGCCCCCATAAATGCTTGCAGAGGGCATTAATGTAGTGGAACTTTTGTGCTTCTCCAGAGATCTGTGCCCTTAACATACAGAGAATGTGGAACATTGGTTTGGGGTGGGCTGGGAGAGGAGCAGCGCACATGGACCTGTGACTGCACAGGTCCAGCAGTCATTTCCCAACAGCTGCGTTAGGGCATAGTCCCAGAACAGTTTTGTAGTACTTGTTTGGGGAATCAATACAATTTTGTTGTACAATACTGTTTTTATTCTTAATTTGTTGCTATATATTTTCCTCCCTTTACTTCCGTTTAACACATCTTTTTGTCTGGAAATCTATATATAATACGCACACTATAGCTTTGTAGGCAATTGAATCATTTACTGTAGTAAAAAATCTGGCACTGATATATGTGTACCATATGCATATAAATACTGTGTACTTATGGCATCTTTGATCCAGTGATCTGAAAGTGCTTAATGTGAGTGTATAAAGATGGGAAAACAGGAAAACAGAAGGGTGAAGTGACTTATTTGAGGGGGCCAGTGACAAACCTAGAATAGAACCCAGATCGCTTGATTTCCAATCGTCTTATCCAGCCATTAGATATTGCAAAATCTTCTTATATACAAATACCCCACATAAAAGTGCTTCCAAAAACCATAGTACGATAAGATGGAAAATATCCAGCTAGGTCATCTAGCCAATGCCCCTGACAGTGTGGGCTTGCTGTCTCCATTATATGATTTATATACTTTAAAACATCCCAGTTTACCAAGACCTCTTTGTTCTTAAATCACTCAGTATTTACAGAAGAAATTCATAAATATTGTCCATGTACGACTTGCTAAAAATAGGGTAAGGGACAATAGGATCAGCTGAAGAGCCTTTTCTTTTTTTCTTTAGCCTTTGTGGACATTTGTGCAAGTGTGCGGGCTAACCAACTGTAATGCATTAGACAAATGGAAAGGCTGCTTTTTATTTTCCCCTTTGCCTTGCATACAGTACTCTAGACGTTTATCAAAATTTCATCGTCTAACCCTTTTCTCTATTCCTGTAGGAAGCTACAGACAAAGATGGTGTTGGTAGGTTAAGGAAGTAATCAAATCGAGAAATAATCAGTGATATCATTTTAATTTTCCCAACATAATGTGCATAGCCTCATGTTCTGACTCTCTTCTCCATTCTTTAAATAGGAGCAAATGCTCTAAGCAGGAGAGCTCTCTAAAAAGTAATCTGCTAATGAGCATCCTGTACCATAAACCTAAATCAAACATTCTTTCAAAGGGACTCTGCTTTGGAGATAAACTTTAGGAAAACTCTATTGATTTCATAAATTAAAAACAGTAGAATTGAAGGGAGGGGAGGTCAAGTAAAGGACTGACCCAAGTAAACAATTTTTAGATCAGAGCGCTCTTGGATTCAATACAAGGGAAGAAAAAGAAGCAAGAAGGAGGATTCATTTGCAAATAACCTGCAGTAGCAAAGTCATGCACTTCCCAAATAGGATTAAACTTGTTCCATCAGCCATGACATGTGAAAAGATCATGGTTATAAATTCCATTTGCTATAATGAATTGAAAGCATCTGAATTTGCAAGCAGCGCTCATCATTGATGGATGGTTAGATTTGTACATTGTTTTTACGCTAAAATTAGCTTCCACAAAATATAAAGTACAGAGGGGTGGCAGCAGCAACAGAGTTTAAAGAGTAAACAAGCTGACTTTATTATTAGACAGATGTTGAAGAATGCTAGAAATAAATGGTAGTTGTATGCCAGCACTGTAGAAAATTACATTGCTTCACTTTTAAGCAGAGTATGAACACAAAAGTGAAAAGGGGGCTTTGTTTAGATTCCTCAGTTAGATTTAAACAAGAATAAATACTATTATTAAACAAAAGAAAGATGGATCTGTCCTTTTGTGGTGCACTGCTAATATAAAATAATAAATATAGTTGAATTTGGAAAATACTTGGTTCTGATCTATACTGGTCTACATCAGAATAAATTTCACAGAAGTCAATGGAGCCACACTGGTGTATAATATTTGTAAATGGAGATAAGAATCAGACTCAGATTGCTCAATAAGATCCCAGTCTTGCATCAAAATCCAGGGGTGAGAGCCCTGCATCCATGCTCAAGGCAGAATTGAGGCCAAAGTCTGCAGATTTCCATTGTGTTTGTGATACAAGCTTTTATTCTTGTTTTATATGCTGTTGACTAGATAGGAATAATTCTCAGTGGATGAAAGCAGCTCATCCTTGTTGAGGAAAAGACATTCATTTATAATTGGAAAGATCCCCTACAGCGGTGCTGAAAACTGTCCAAGATTTTTTAAAAATGGTTCTGGCTAAACAGAAGAATAAACCATTTTTTATGAACATCATGAAAATATAACAGCTTCTTAATTACTGGAAGGTTAACATAAAATTAATTTGCTAATTTTAATTATAACCCTCCAAAATATACTGCATAAATGCTCAAAGGAGAACAACAGCCAGGTGCCAGCACTAATCAGCCAAGGTTGTTACAGATTATGATGTTAAAGAAGGTTTAGAAAAATCCTTAGTAAAAGCAACACATGTTTACTGGAACTCTGCAGGGAATCAAACTTTCTGTATATTTCCACTGCTACAAAATTACAGGTATATTGCCATTTGTTCACTCTTTTCCAGAGGATCTTATAACTGCAGCTGAAACATATGATTGCCTTTTCTTTCTGTCACATGCTATTACAATGTATTAACCTTCATCACAGAAACAGTGTGAAAATTGTAATTTCAGCAAGGTGTTAGTTAATTTTTGTAAAGTCTGTTGAACATATAAAGTCCTGTACAGTGGCCAAGTATTAACTCTAGAACAGAAATCCAGTTGCTGAAAATTTGTTGTCTTTTGCAGGCTGTACTGGGATGCCCAGTTTGGAGATTAGGCATATTATTAACACTGATTAGGACCATTTCTATCACCTTTGCTCACACTGCATCAGACTGTCTGGTCCAGCCAAACTCTAGGGCCCAGAGGGCCTTCCTCAGTCCTTGACCAAGCTAGTGACCCGGTCTGGTTCCCAGGGAAAGTTAAAGTAGAGCCATGGACCTATCAGCCAGTCTCAGAGGCTTCCAAGCCATGATTCTTTTTGCCCGGCCATCCTACCTATATTTGGGGTCAGGAGAGGCATCATGGGAGTCGCTACAGCAGCCCTACACCAACAGAAAATTTCCCCTATGCCAAGAGAATCCGTAGAGGGATGGAGCCAATGATTTTAAGTCTGTACTGCTCTGGAGGACTAGTACAAAGCAGACCTAGTGGAATTGAGATCATACCCAGTAGGACTACTTTTGTCGTTAAATAATATTCCATGTAATGGTGGTAGAGTAGGGCCCTTAGGATCATAATTGTACACCACCTGTACAGCACTTTAAAACACCACCAGCAGCAAGAATGATCTCATATTTTGTTTTAGATCATTAAGCTTTCATTCTACAGTGATACTTCAGGATTCTCAGAAAAAGATACAGGGCCAAATTCTCAGTTGAGAATCTTCCTCAGAATGTTTTATGTACATGGAAAAAATAGTTCCTTACCTCTGAATAAAAACACCTTATTTACGTATTATAGTAAAAATTTTATTTACTTTTTATGTTTCAGATGTCCTACTTGTTGTTTTTGCTGTTGTTGAACCAACTGTGTGTTTGGAACCATAACAAAATACAATCCATATTTTAAAGGAAGACTTTAAAAAAAAAAGCATCTAAAATGTTGGTGTCAAAGGAAATTAATTTTCTGGCTGGCTTGTGTTTTTCTCTGAGGCAGATATTGATGAGTGTGCAGAGGGGATCATTGAGTGTCACAACCATTCACGCTGTGTTAACCTCCCAGGGTGGTACCACTGTGAGTGCAGAAGCGGTTTCCATGACAATGGAACCTACTCATTTTCCGGGGAATCCTGTATTGGTAAGCAAAGATCAGCATAGAACTTTTTTTTCTTCTGCATGGTGTCATACACTGACTATTTGAGACAGCATGTCCTGAATGGTTATTATATTTAAGGCAAAAATTAGGATGTAACTAACCATTTGTTAAGATCATCAGCATCCGTAGTAATACAATGTAGACATTGATAAAAGAGATCCGAACCATTGCATTTCTGAATGGTTATGTGGAATACGGACAATCAGAGGTCAAACGTCTGACTTACTGTCCTTAGCCATTTATCACCATAAGTAAATAACAGGGCCCCTTGTAGGTTGTTTTGCAAGTGTGACAGGCTACAGAATATGAACCATCGCTTTCAGATTTCAGCACAAAGATTTGGGAACACATTTAATCATAAGTCAGTGTTATTCATTGTGTATTATCATTTGTATTTATCTTGTTTTATTTTTAGGGCTATTCAAATAGCCTCAAATGCTTTCTATGCTGTACATACTGTATTTGGAGGACAAGGTCATAAGGACACAGATTGAAGGCATTTTTGAAAGTGTGTAGGAATCCCGTTCTATCGTTAGGCTCTGTGATCTAGTTCTGAAAGTGGGGACCAGGAGTCAAGATGCCAGGGATAAAGTCCTGGTTCTGCCACTTTTATATGCTATGTGTAAACTTGGTTTGGTCACTTTACTTCTGGGGCACAAGAGTGCATGTAAAAGTGCCAAGCAGTGGGAACACCACAGAGCGGATATTGAGCAGGATATACCTCTTCTGTCACCACATTACTTCCCTTCCACAACCATAGATGTGACTCTTCACTGCCTCTCCATATGGCAGTGTGTTGAAGAGACCTTGGCTAAAGGACAAGGAGGCAAGACAGAAACACATACCCCAGCTGCTATGTTGCATTCTTCTGAATACTGTGTTCTTAGGAAAATCTACAATGTAAGTTTCTATAGTTCCTTGTAGCAATTTCCCCACAAAAAATCTCACACCCAATAAACACCTTGGGCCCTGCTCCCAAGTTCATAGAATCATAGAAGATTAGGGTTGGAAGAGACCTCAGGAAATCATCTAGTCTAATCCTCTGCTCAAAGCAGGACCAACACCAACTAAATCATCCCAGCCAGGGCTTTGTCAAGCCGAGCCTTAACAACCTCTAAGGATGGAGATTCCACCACCTCCCTAGGTAACCCATTCCAGTGCTTCACCACCCTCCTAGTGAAATAATGTTTCCTAATATCCAATCTAAACCGTCCCTACTGCAACTTGAGACCATTGCTTCTTGTTCCATCATCTGCCACCACGAGAACAGCCTAGCTCCATCCTCTTTGGAACCCTCCTTTCAGGTAGTTAAAGGCTGCTATCAAATCCCCCCTCACTCTGTAGACTAAATAACCCAAGTTCCCTCAGCCTCTCCTCGTAAGTCATGTGCCCCAGCCCCCTAATCATTTTCATTGCCCTCCGCTGGACTCTCTCCAATTTGTCCACATCCCTTCTGTAGTGGGGGGACCAAAACTGGACGCAATACTCCAGGTGTGGCCTCACCAGTGTTGAATAGTGGGGAATAATCACTTCCCTCGATCTGCTGACAATGCTCCTACTAATACAGCCCAATATGCCATTGGCCTTCTTGGCAACAAGGGCACACTGCTGACTCATATTCAGCTTCTCGTCCACTATAATTCCCAGGTCCTTTTCTGCAGAACTGCTGCTTAGCCAGTCAGTCCCCGACCTGTATGTGATTCTTCCTTCCTAAGTGCAGGACTCTGCACTTGTCTTTGTTGAACCTCATTACATTTCTTTTGGCCCAATCCTCCAATTTGTCTAGGTCACTCTGGACCCTATCCCTACCCTCAAGCATATCTACCTCTCCCCCCAGCTTAGTGTCATCTATGAACTTGCTGAGGGTGCAACTCATACCATCATCCAGATCATTAATAAAGATGTTGAACAAAACTGACCCCTTGGGGCACTCCGCTTGATACCGGCTGCCAACTAAACATCAAGCTGTTGATCACTATCCGTTGAACCCGACAATCTAGCCAGCTTTCCATCCACCTTATAGTCCATTCATCCAATCCAAACTTCTTTAACTTGCTGGCAAGAATACTGTGGGAGACCATATTAAAAGCTTTGCTAAAGTCAAGATATATCACATCCACATCCAGCTTCTATATGCTCAGGTTCCGGATCATCTCCACTCTGCATGCCCCTCCAGTGCCTTCAGCTTTCAATCTACTATCTCTCATTCTGATTTCTACCCTCCCTTGTCTCTCATCAGGCTCTTCAACCCCTTGATGCTCAGTTTCAGCACCCACTCACTTTCCTGTGTAGCCACCCCGAGTTCCCAGTTACACTCATTGTCTCTCCCTCAGAGATTTGCTCACATCTTTCATACTGGTGGAAGTTCCACATGAGGAGATATGCATGCTGAGCAAACTCTGCATCTCCTTTCTTCCTGGTGGCCCCAGGACTCTGGTTTGGCTGTATGTGTGGACTGTGTTCTTTCAAAATGATGTAGATTCTGTATATTTCCTCTCTGATTCAATGGAAAAGATGCTAGTTTGAGTCTGATCTCTGGCCTGATTCAGCACCATTGACATCCATGGGAGTTTGCCCTTGACTTCCAATGGGAGCAGGTTTAGGCCCTTGTGCCACTCTTTACGCCTGTGGAAACCAGTGATTTCAGTGCAGTTTCTTCCCATTGTGTAAATTAGATCAGAATCAGTCCAGATTCCATAGATAAATGTTAAATTTGAAGGTGCTAAAGTAATATTCATTTTAAAATTCTGCCTTTACGGAAAAGTCTGATAGATTTAATAGAGAATTACATCTTCTTTACAGAACTTTTAAACCTGTCTATATAATTCTATAACAGGGATATAATATCTCTTTTAAATTTTATCATTTGGTTTAAAATCTTTAGAAAGGAGAGATTTAGATTAGCTTCTTAGAATTCTGTTTGATTTCTTTAGAATTCTGTTGATTTCATCCCTATTCAATTCTGTGAGAGTTTTCCATAAAGGTGATATTTGTGACAATGCTATATATTTACCATGAAAAACTTTATTTTGCACTGTAAATGCATTTTGAGGTTTTGTTTTGTATACACAAGTGAGAAGGTTCTCCCTACTAATAAAAAATGAGAAATTGTAAATTTCAGTTGTCCATTGAGAAAAAAATTAGCCAATTAAGGCCTGATTTTGTGCTAAGTAAAGTTAGTGGAAGTTTGATGGAAGACTGGGCCTATAATTTAAGAGAAAAATCTACAATTAACATTCAAAAGCAATACTTTATAGACTGTCCAACAAAATTATATTAGCTTTTTATGCTTTGTCCTAAACAGACTCTTGCTACCAGGCAATGTATGTACATAAATTCCCAATGGTCAATTTCATGAGGGTGGTTGTGTCAAAAATAATGAATTTCACAGCATTTCATGGTTTAATAGATACAATTCCACATGAAAGTCATTTATACTCAAACATATTCTTAGATATTTAAAATTCTGCTCTATTTATTTAAGTATTGTAAAAGGAGTGTCAGAGAGTCTAATTTTATCACAAAGTAAAGCAACATGAAATAACCCCAAAAGGTCCCAAAGAGTACTAAGCATAAAGGACAGAGTTCCTTCATGCCTGCCTGTCTCAGATATTTCAGAGATGCCTACCATCCTGCTGTGTAAGCACTGGTAACAAATGTAATAAAGGCCTTGGACCAAACCATGATTGTAATTCCACTGTCTACAGTCTACACCAAGAATGTATTTAGTCCAGTGTTGTCACAATTTTGAATTGTCCAATTTCCTCTTTTATAGATGGGTGCACTACCTGCTAAAGTCAGTAGTCCGAGTTGCAGATGATGGGAGTTGTGCTCATGTAGTAAGGGCAGAACTGAGCCCAAAATGTTACATTCCATGATATACTTAGAAGATTGAAGAGCAGTGTGCTTTCTTCAAAGCAAACTGCCCTCGTTTTGACCTGCACAGTGTGTTGGAAGTTCACGAGGTGAGACAGTTTTCTCACCATGTGTAAGCAGTAAATGGAATGTGAAATTGATGGGATTTTTTTAATTAAATAGCTTTTCTAAGCCATCTGCTGCTGAGCACCACAGCCAAAGAGAGCAAACCAGTTTCTGATAATCTTTTATACTGGTTTAACAGTTAGAAATTAAACAGAGAATTCTGCTATTCAAGTAGATCATGTAAAGATTAATCTGTTACATTCTTTTTAAAAATATTATTATACTATGAATGAAACATGGATGTTACAAGCACATTCAAGCTGAAGATAAACTATAGCCATGTTACCTGAACACTGATTTGAACCACTTTATAAAGTTTATTTCCATGATAAAGTATTTAGAGTCAAGGCCAGAGTCATTGAGCTATTTATTCTAGATGAGAGAGGTTTCATCTGCATAGCAACTGTCTTTGCTTTACAGTCCCATGTGCATGAGAAATTGTGGGCCAAAATCACAGTGGAGTTACTCCAGGGATGAATTTGGCCCAGTGTTTAAATATTTTGTGATTAGTCTAAGAACATAAGAATCTAAGAATGACCATACTGGGTCAGACTCAAGGTCCATCTAGTTCAGTATTCTGTCTTCCAACAGTGGCAAGTATCAGATGCTTCAGAGGGAATGACCAGAACAGGGCAATTATTGTGTAATCCATCCCCTGATGTCAGCTTCTGGCAGTCAGAGATTGAGGGACAACCATACCATGAGATTGTGTCCCTGATCATCTTAACTAATAGTCATTGATGGACCTATTCTTTTTTGAACCCAGGTATATTTTTGGCTTCCGCAATACCTGTTGGCAACAAGTTCCACAGGTTGATCGTGCGTTGTGTGAAGAAGTACTTCCTTATGTTTGTTTTAAACCTGCTGCCTATTAATTTCATCGGATGACTCCTAGTTCTTGCGTTATGTGAAGGGGTAAATAAAAACTCCCTATTCACTTTTTCCAAACCATTCATGATTTTATAGACTTCTATCTTAATCCCCCCTTAGTCATCTCTTTTCTAAATTGAGCAGTCCCAATCTTTTTAATCTTTCCTCATATGAAAGCAGTTCCATACCCCTCATCATTCTTGGTTTGTTTGTTTTTTGTGTTTGTTTGTTTTTTTGCCCTTCTCTGTACTTTTCCCAATTCTAATCTTTTTTGAGATGGGGCAACCAAAACTGCATGAAGTATTCAAGATGTGGGTATTTCATTGATTTATATAGTGGCATTATGATATTTTCTGTCTTATTATCTATCCTTTTCCTAATGTTTTCTAACATTGTTAGCTTTTTTGACTGCCGCTGCACACTGAGCAGATGTTTTCAGAAAACTATCCACGATGGCTCCAAGATCTTTCTCGAGTGGTAACAGCTAATTTAGATCCCACCATTTTATATGTATACTCGGGATTATGTTTTCCAATGTGCGCATTACTTTGCATTTATGAACATTGAATTTCATCTGTCATTTTCTTTTCCAGTCAATAAGATTTGTGAGATTCCTTTTTGGCTCTTCACAGTCAGCTTTGGACTTAACTATCTTGAGTAACGTATCATCTGCAAAGTTTGCCACCTCATTGTTGACCCCCTTTTTCACATAATTTATGAATATGTTGAACATCACAGGTCCCCATGTAGATCTTTGGGGACCATGCTATTTACTGCTCTGTACTTTAAAAACTGGCCATTTATTCCTACCCTTTGTTTCCTAATTTTTAACTAATTACTGATCCATGAGAGAACCTTCCCTCTTATCCCATATCTGATTATTTCACTTAAGAGTCTTTGATGTGGGACATTGTCAAAAGCTTTCTGAAAGTCCAAGTATGCTATATCCATGGTATCACCCTTGTCCATATGTTTGTTAACCCCTTCAAAGAATTCTAATAGATGATGAGGCATGATTTCCCATTACAAAAGCTATGTTTACTCTTTCCCAGCATATCATGTTCATCTCTGTGTGTGATAATTCTGTTCTTTACTATAGTGTCAACCGATTTGCCAGGTACTGAAGTTAGGCTTACCTGCCTGTAATTGCCAGGAACACCTCTGTAACCTTTTTTTAAAATCTGCATTACATTAGCTATCCTTTAGTTATCTGATACAGGGGCTGATTTAAGCAATAAGTTACATACCATGGTTAGTAGTGCTAAAATTTCATATCTCAGTTCCTTCAGAATTCTTATGTTGATATCGTCTAGGACTATCATCTTATTACTGTTTAATTTACACCTCTACCTCAATATAACGTGACCCGATATAACACGAATTCAGATATGACGCGGTAAAGCAGTGCTCCGGGGGCGGGGTGGGCTGCGCATTCTGGTGGATCAAAGCAAGTTCAATATAACGCGGTTTCACCTATAACGCGGTAAGATTTTTTGGCTCCCGAGGACAGCGTTATATCGAGGTAGAGGTGTATCAGTATATTCCAAAACCACCTCTATCAACACGTCAGTCTGGGACAGTTCCTCAGATTTGCCACCTAAAAATATCAGGTGTATCGGGTGTGTGAACCTCACATTCCCTGCAGTGAAGACTGATGCAAAGAATTCATTTAGCTTCTCCCCAGTGGCCTTGTCTTCCTTGAGTGCCCCTTTAGCACTTTTATCATCTAATAGCCCCACTGATGGATTTGCAGGCTTCCTGCTTCTCATGTACTTAACTATGTTCTGCTGTTAGTTTTTGTGTCTTTTGCTAGTTGCTCTTCAAATTCTTTTTTGGCCTAATTATACTTTTTCTTGGCAGAGTTTATGCTCCTTTCTATTTTCCATTGGATTTGACTTCCAATTTTTTAAGGATGCCTTTTGCCACTAACTGCCTCTTTTACGTGGTGGTTTAGCCATCATGGCATTTTTTTGCTGCTCTTATTGTTTAGTTTTTATTTGGGGAATACCATTAGTTTGAGCCTCTATTATGGTTTTTAAAATCATTCGATGGAGCATGCAGGCACTTCTCATGACTGTTCCACATTTATTGCGTAGTTTCCCTTTTTGAAATTAACTACTACTCTGGTAGGCTTATTTTGTATTTTCCCCCCTACAAGGATGTTAAATTTAATTACAGTCACTATTCCCAACCAGTTCAGCTTTATTAATCTCTTGGTGAATATTGGAGCAGATCCTTGCTCCATTTAGGACTAAATCAATATTGCTTCTTCTATTGTGAGTTCCAGGACTAGCTGTTCCATGAAGCAGTCATTACTGGTGTCTAGAAATGTTATATCTGCATCCCATCCTGATGTGACATGTACCCATTCAACATGGGCATAGTTGTAAATCCTCCCTTATTATTGGGTTTTTTGGGGGGGGGGGTTAGCATCTCTAATCTCCCTGAGTATTTCACAGTCACCATCACCATCCTGGTCAGGTGGTTGGTTGTATATTCCTATTGCTATACTCTTATTATTCAAGCATGGAATTTCTATCCATAGAGATTTTATAGTACTGTTTGATTCATTTAAGACTTTTACTATATTTGACAGTATACTTTCTTTCACGTATAGTGCTACTCCATCTGCGTGACCTACTCTATCAGTCCTATATATTTTTTACCCCGGTATTTCCATGTCCCATTGATTATCATCATTCCAACAAGTTTCTGTGATGCCTATTACATCAATAGTAATAGTAATAATAGTCTGTTGAATAAACAGTGTTGGATGCAATACTGAGGGCCAAATCCTGGAGAACAGAGTGTAGCCCAAGAATTTTTCTTTAGTAAAGTTCACTCAAAATTCACAGTGCAGAAGGAAGGATTCCTCAGCCCCAACAGACAGTACCTGGTGCACAGCCAGTGCTACTGCTAAATATTGGGAAGTAGTGGAGATTGCTTGTTGCTGCTTAAAACTCCTTTTGGGGATTTGCAGTTATGGATCTGCTCTGTGTGGGCTCTCTATTCCGCTCTCCCCTCCCTCATGGTAGTAGACAGATGGCCTTGGAGCTGAGCCATCTCTTGAGTGGGTTATCTGTCTTCTGATCCACAAACACAGAAGAAATCCATAATTTCTGCTATGTTTGGATTTTACAGGGTAGCTTAAGCGTTCAACCCAAGTCAGTATTAAAATGGAATATGTTTCCATCCTGATATTCTCACAAATGATGTCACTTTAACAAAATGGTGTCTACCAGCAAGGAGCTCAGAATTGCAGAGTTTATTTTTAGTTCCAGTATGTGCATGATATTATATGCCTTTTACATACCATGTTCAGGGCAAATGATGGCTGCTTTTGTGTGTTGTTTTCAGAGTTCATTGTGGAAATCAAAGCAGATGGGCTGTTTTATTTCCCCAATCAAAAATCCTGCAGTTATACAAGTAGGAAACCTTCTACTTTCTGGTCTTTACTAATGGAAAGGTCATTCAGAGAGTTAAGAATGTTCATGTGATATAGTGTGTGTGTTTTGTCATTTAGTGGTTACCACACACAAGTATTTGAGATCTTTCACTATTTCCCTATTCTAAGTACCTATCAGATGCTGCTGTCTGGCAAGTGTATGTAAATGTTGACTTCTTAATGGCAACCTCTGTTGTTACCACCACCAAAACAAGGAAACGTGAATCAAGGACAACACTGTATCCTGGTGATCTTATACTAAATGAAACATATTCCTGTCAGGCCACATACACCTGTCTATTGGAGACAGATAAAAAGATATTAGTCCAGTCCATACAGATTAATCTTTACCCAATTCTCTGTACGTAAAATGCTGCTCAGCAGTGCAAGGCTGCTCAAAGCCTGAAACACTCACTTCCTGAAGTGGTTCAGAGCCTCAGTCTTGCAATTTGTTTTGCAAGCATTGGAAGCAACCCAACCCCTGTAGCAGGTCCCTTGCATGTTTGAGCAGAATAAATTCCAACCTCCTAGGAAAGCCCAATGCACCTACTCACTGTACCAGAACACTGCAGGATTCTGTCATTTTAATCTTAAAGGGGTGTGTGAGCCAGGCCTTGCTGTAGCGATAGGATGGCTTGTGTTAAAATGAGGGAGACCATCTAGGGAACAGGAAGAATCACTGGCTTTCCAGCTCTAAGAGAAATCTCAACTCATGTTTGTCAGAATTTAGCATATTCTGGGTGCAAGAATGCTTCAAATCCAGGGTTTGAAATTTGATTAATATAGCTCTAATGTATAGCATGCGACAGCATTGTCTCTTAGCCAGTGTGTAGATTTGAAAACAAAAGAAGAAAAAAAGCTTTCTCTGCAAAAGATTTCTTTTGAAAATCCTCCCACATAATGAATTGCTCTTCTGTCACTTCTTTACTGTTAGATGGGTGGGTTTGAACCAGATACAAAAACAATAAGCTGAAGACATATCCAAGGAAAACCTTTAGAACTTACTGTATTGTCATTGCTCTCATCTATTGTACCAACTTAATTTATTCATGCTTGTAATATCGGAGCCCATATCTGCTGCAGGTAAACTATGAATAACCATAGCTCACTTCATAAATATCAAGAGACAACCTCTCACACATTCACTGAGGCTAACTTATGCCTCAGTACTCCTGATGCTATCACAAGATTGTCACTTAACCTCCATAAAATCTCAGAAGCAAGCTTCATTTGTCTACTTTCTTTTTCAGTATCTGAAGTGCCTTAGCATTACCATACATTTAGCACCAGCTACCTGACTCCTGAATAATCGATCACCTTACTGTAGGAATTTCTTAGTAGAATATAGACTAGCTAAGGAAAACCTGCTTGAGGGTTGGGTGGAACTCATGATTTAAATCCCATTTGAACCAATGGCACTTTTCACAACAAGAGCTGAAACAGAAGTGTTTTGTTAGGCAAGTTTTGTATCTTACATGTATCTATCTCAAAATTCCTTAAAGAGACACTTTCATGACAGGTTTCAGTCCTAGTTCTGCTGAAAAAATCATTTCCCAGCAACATGTCCACGGGGATGTCCTCGAGCATCCCCACCAGTAAATCCCTTTCCATACCTTCCCATTCCACATGAACCTTAGCCAGGGGCACAGGGAACCTCTGCGGCCCCACCCCCTTAATGTGGGTCGTCTGCCCCGTCAGAACACTAGCATCTGGGACCACACTTGGTCGAACCAGAGAGAACTGAGCCGCCGTATCCCTCCATCCCAGACACTCCATGCCATCGATCTTGACAACCTTGATGTGTTCCCTGTCCGCTTCACTGGGCCCCATGTCCACCAAGCTGGTGTGATAAGAGGTGGGGGTGCCCTCTGGGGCCTCAGGGCTGAAGGCAACCGAGCTAACATGGGACAAGGGAGGTTTATTCTCCTTCAATTTGGGACAGCTACTCCTCAGGTGCCCTGGGGAATTGCAGTGAAAGCACCGTCTGGGATCCCCTGCTTGTGCAGGAAATTTGGGACGAGAAACAGGAGAATGGGGGGGTGACTTTTTCCCAGACCCAGGGGTAAAACAGTGATTCTGCTTTCCCCCAACCTTATACCCCTCCACCAGTGGTTTATGTTTGATCGCAGCTTGTGCTTGTTCATAAGAGTCAGCATACTCAGCTAATTCACCCACTGCATTTACCTTTTTGTCCCACAAATACTGTTTTACCTCATCACTGCACATACTCAAGAAGTGTTCCTGAGTAACCAGATCACACATCCCTTCAAAGCTGGTAATGCCTGTCCCCCGCACCCATTTATCTACCAAATCTCTCATTTCATTGGCATAAGCCACATTACTTAATCCAGATCCCCTCTTAAGGCTCCTGAATTTAACCCTGTAGGTTTCAGGTGTAACCTGAAACTGTTTCAAAACCAGTTCCTTAAATTTACCATAGTTTGAAGCATCATCAATAGGCATCTTATTGAATATGTCCAGAGCTCTGCCAGTCAATTTTGCTATCAATGTGGTCATCTTCTGATCTTCAGGGATGGCATGGAGGGTGCACAGTCTCTCAAAGGTGATGAAATATTTGGCGATATCGCTGGACTCGTCATACTGTGGACATAGTCGCTCCCATTTGTGGATTTTTGGGGAAGTGGAGCCAGCAGGGGGAGGGTTTTGTCTCCTCGACTCCATAACAGTCAGTTCATGTTTCTGGGCCTCCCTAGCCCTCTCCTGGGCAGCTGCCTCTGCCTCCGCCCTCGCTGCCTCCGCTCGCTCCCTCGCTGCCTCCACCTCCATAGCCCTCTCGTGGGCAGCTGTCTCTGCCTCTGCTCTCGCTGCCTCCGCCTCCATAGCTCTCTTGTGGGCAGCCTCTTCCCTTGCATGTTCTGCCTCCCTGGCACTAATTTCTAATTGTCTTATTTCCAACTGTCTCTTATGTTCATTTTCTTTCTCTTTTGCTACCAGCCTGGCCAGCTTTAGTTTATTAGCAGCGTCACTAGTACTCATTGTCCTGCTTTCTTGTGCTGGGCTACAATCCCTCTGCAGTTCACTGAAACTGAGATCACTAGTACTCATTTTCCTGCTTTCTTGTGCTGGGCCACAACCCCTCTGCAGTTCACTGAAACTGAGATGCACTCAGTTCAGGGGATTCTTAGTTAACCAAGACTTTCACAGTGCCCAGCGTTCAGCTTTTCTGGGCAATTTGTACCCTGTGCAGTTTTAGTTTCTTCTGATCGTCCGTCTTACTTATGTTGCTTCCTTTTCTGTCCCTACTTCCCTTTCCCGAAATAAGCAAACAGAAAATAACAAACCAGTAACCACTTTGTCTGTTCTCCAGCCACCACACTTAAAACTCACTTAAAATCACTACCAGGGCCGGCTCCAGGCACCAGCTGAACAAGCAGGTGCTTGGGGCGGCCAAGGGAGAGGGGCGGCACCTGAGGCAATTCGGGGGCGGCAGGTCCCTCACTCCCTCTAGGAGCAAAGGACCTGCCGCTGTACTGCCCCGGCGGTCGGGGGTTTTTTTTTTTTTTTTTTGCTTGGGGCGGCAGAAATACTGGAGCCGGCCCTGATCACTACCAGTATCTCAAAGCAATCAGCTGTGCACAGATCCTGCTCGACTACGCCACTGTGACGGGTTGGATCACAGAAACCCCCTTGGGAGCTGCCACCCGATGTGCCAAGACTACCCCTGCTTCTGTTTTCCCTGCCAGCTCAGGACTCCAGCACCCTGTCTTGCTGAGTCAGACACTCCTGTCTGACTCCAACACAGACCAAGGGTCTGAATCACTTGTCCCAAAACTGCAAGTTTACCCAAAAACAGCTCACAGGAGTGTGCTTGTCTTTAGCACTCAAATGCCCAACTCCCAATGGGGTCTAAACCCAGATAAATCCGTTTTACCCTGCATAAAGCTTATGCAGGGCAAACTCATAAATTGTTCGCCCTCTATAACACAGATAGAGAGATATGCACAGTTGTTTGCTCCCCCAGGTATTAATACATACTCTGAGTAAATTTCTAAATAAAAGTGATTTTATTAAATACAGACAGTAGGATTTAAGTGGTTCAAAGTAGTAACAGACAGAACAAAGTAAGTCACAAGCAAAATAAAATAAAATGCGCAAATCTATGCCTAATCACACTAAATACAGATAAGTTCCTCACCAGTTCCAGAATGCTCCCTTTCACAGGCTAATCTCCCTTTAGCCTGGGTCCAGCAATCTCTCACAACCCCTGTAGTTACTGTCTTTTGTTTCAGTGACAAAATTCATGACAAAATTCACAGAGTAGATTCTGTACTCTGGCCAAGCTTTGCTTGTTTCAAGACTGGTATGGAAGCAAACATGGCTATAAGCCAGGATGACACCTTCATGCTTGCTACCTGAGCAAGTCCCCCAGGGTAAAGTAAAGCAACCTCAAGCTATTGTATTTTGTACTGACTGCCAATGGCCAGGGTTTGTTCCAGCAACTGAAGATTGCCAGGACTTAGGGTTGCCCCATCCACATCCTTGGGACAGCCCATATAGTGGCTTGAGCAACTGGAGAATTCCCCTATGTGGGAGGACTTGATGGAGGGAGGGTTTTATATCAGGGGGTAGCCGTGTTAGACTGTATCTACAAAAACAACAAGGAGTCTGGTGGCACCTTAAAGACTAACAGATTTATTTGGCCATAAGCTTTCATGGGTAAAAAGAAGTGAGGTTTTTACCCACGAAAGCTTATGCCCAAATAAATCTGTTAGTCTTTAAGGTGCCACCAGACTCCTTGTTGTTTTTGGAGGGTTTTATAGCTGCTCTGTACCACCAGACTGATAATAAGGAGCCAAGGCTCACCTGTAAATAAGACCCCATGTGTTTAAAAAATGTTTTTACTTCTGGTGCAATAAGACCTTAAATTGAAAGACTGAAAGAATTTTAAAAATCTGCTATACTTTTCAAACAGTTATTCTGTTTGTTTCCTTTATGGATGTCATACATACTTTCTGTTCACAGTTACTTTTTCTGGTTAGTTCTCATGCACTAAAAAAAACCCTGCCCTTAGATTGATTTTTAAGTAAGCACTTTTAGTCATCTCTGGATTTGTATAAGGAATTTTTAAAGCAAAACCTACATTCTGAACCTAACATACTTGACACTGTTCTTTTAATAGGCTGTTATGCCTTTATGGATAAAAGTGATAAAAAGTTTTTCTGAGTAAAAATGGATCTTTTTTGTCATTCCCTTTTAAACCACAAGCACCTTCCATTAATTTTGATTTAAAAGAATAGCAAATAAAGTGCTAAAGTGACAAATTTCTTGTGAAAAATAATTTGGTCAGAACAGTGTTCAGCTTTAACTTGTACATACATTTGTTACATCAGATTATATTTTAGTGTCTTAATGGACTATAGAAGTTGAAATTAGCACTCTAGTAGGTTTTTTTTTCTGCAACAGTTTATCATGATATCAGAGTACCGTATTGCGCTACTCACATGCACACATTGCAAGATGCTATAGAAAAAAATGAAAATTGAAGTTTGGTGGCAAGGGCTCAGTTTAATATTTCAATGAAAACAAGCTAATGAACTTGTGTTGGTGTGTATATTCATAGAATCGTAGGACTGGAAGGGACCTTGAGAGGTCATCTAGTCCAGTCTCCTGCACTCATGGCAGGACTAAGTATTATCTAGACCATCCCTGACAAGTGTTTGTCTAATGTGCTCTTAAAATATCCAATGATGGATATTCTACAACCTCCCAAGGTGATTTACTCCCATGCTTAACTACCCTGACAGGAAAATTTTCCAAATGTCCAACCTAACTGCCCTTACTGCAGTTTAAGCCCATTGCTTCTTGTCCTATCTTCAGAGGTTAAGGAGAATAATTTTTCTCCCTCCTCCTTGTAACAACCTTTTATGTACTTGAAAACTGTTATTGTGTTCCCTCTGTCTTCTCTTCTCCAGACTAAACAAACCCATTTTTTTCAGTCTTCCCTCATAGGTACATATTTTCTAGACGTTTAATCATTTCTGTTGCTCTTCCCTGGATTTTCTCCAATTTGTCCACATCTTTCCTCAAATGTGGCACCCAGAACTGAACATAACACTCCAGCTGAGGCCCAATCAGCATGGAGTAGAGCAGAAGAATTACTTCTCGTATCTTGCTTACAACACTCCTGCTAATACAGCCCAGAATGATGTTTGCTTTTTTTTTGCAACAGTGTTACACTGTTGACTCTCATTTAGCTTGTGATCTACTATGACCCCCAGATCCCTTTCTGTAGTACTCCTTCCTAAGCAGTCATTTCCCATTTTGTAGGAGTGCAATTGATTGTTCCTTCCTAAGTGGAGTACTTTGCATTTGTCCTTGTTGAATTTCATCCTGTTTACTTCTAATCATTTCTCTAGTTTGTCTAGATCATTTTGAATTTTAATCCTATCCTCTAAAGCACTTGAAATCCCTCCTAGCTTGGTATCATCCACAAACTTTATAACTGTATTCTCTATGCCATTTTCTAAATAGTTGATGAAGATATTGAACAGAACCAGACCCAGAACTGATCCCAGTGGGACTTCACTTGGTACACCCTTCCATCTTGACTGTGAGCCACTGAAAACTACTCTCTGGGAATGCTTTTTAACCAGTTATGCACCCATCTTATAGTAGCTTCATCTAGGTTGTATTTCCCTAGTTTGTGTATGAGAAGATCATGGGAGACAAAATCAAAAGCCTTACTAAAGTCAAGATATACCACATCTACTGCTTCCCCCCATCCATAAGGCTTGTTACCTGGTCAAATAAAGCTATTAGGTTAATTTGACATGATTTATTCTTGACAAATCCATGCTGACTGTTACTTACCACCTTATTATCTTTTAGATGTTCACATCCTTCCACAATACAATGGCCATGGGAACTTTTGTAATACCTGAGGCAAATTACATCTGCATTAAAGGAAGAGGGAAGCTGGCGGAAATTGCATTTTTTGATAAATGAATCCTTCCCTAATCTATATATGTTCTTAATATGCCCTCCTCACTATAGTATCCTCAGAAACATTCATGCAACCCTGTCACACATGGTTCATTCTCTCTCTCGTCCTCTCCCCATAGGGACAATTATGTGTACAGTGGACTGTTTTGTTTTGGTTGGAGTTTATTTGTTTTAAAAGTAATGTTCCTATGTGTTTAAGTTAGAGAAGGCAAGGTCAAAGAAGCATGGCTTGCATTTGGAGTAAAAGGTGGTGACATTTCTGACAGTCATTAGTTCTCTGCAGTACTCTTGCCACCCCTTAACATAGGTTGTGTCCTTGTGGACAATCTAATACAAAGGTTGCAAGCAAGCAAGCCACTGAAGGATCTATTCCCATGCTACCTCAATTTGGCATTATGTGCATTTGTTGAGGGGAGCAGTGATTGTGCCACCCTTACTCATATTGAGTAGTAACTTACTCCACAAGTTCTCCCATTGAAATCTGTGAGAGATACCGCTTAATCAGGCCTCAAGTGTTTTCTGTAAATGAATTAGACATATCCAGAGGAGAAAGATGGGAGTTAAATTAATCTCACTTCCTTCAGTGGACCCTCAATGAATTTGTCCCAAGAAGTGAAGATAACTGCTAGTGTTGTTCTAATCAGAAAGGGGCTAAGCAGGCTTGCTGCTTTGTATATAGTACCTGCCTCTTCAATCATAGCTGCCTAGCTTTATTAACAAACAATTTTTTCCTTCAGTACCACCACATAGAGCTGCTATGGCTGGGAAAGAGCAGCTTTTGCGCAGCAATGCCTCATGCATAATTAACAGAGTTCTCAACTCTAACTGATCCCCTTCCCAGAACCTTTATGGCTGATAACAGAGAAAATAGCAGTTGGTTTCACCAAGTGGGTGGTGATATGTTGGCATTTATCAGATATTCTCAGTTTAAGTCAAGCTAGGATTTCTGTGATAATGATGGAGATGATATATGAGACTGTGATATCATTTTTATCACTTAATTTCAAATTCACATACTTGAAGTTCTATATTGTAATATTTAGGTCTGTAAATTGGGCTAACTTTTTGACAGCATTGTCACTCAACAAATTATTTGAGCCTAGTATCATTTGGACATCATAAAATGACTTTAAATTGCTGCAATATCCAAGGCAGAGCCAATTCACTATAATGGAGAATTCAGTCCACTTTCCTGTGGCTATCCCAGCAAAGCCACTCTTGTAAGATCATTTAGTGGTAAATATGGATTATTTTCTTCCATATTTTAAAATTGATTCTCCATGTTCTTTTACTATGTATTCAATTACTCATTTATACCTGAGTAATTCAATTTGCTCTCATTTATAATGGAATAGCTCTGTTGAGATAAGTGAGATTGGAATCAGGCCCTTAATCTGCTTACAAAACCCTCACAATTTAATGTCCAGTGGTGCAAAAAGGAGAATATCAAATTAAGCTTAAACTTTTTTTTCTGAAGTTATTGGCAATGTGGATGGTTTATTCAGATGCTCAGAAACACAGTCCACAAAGAGAGAAAACTGCCACAGGGATGTTCTGAGAAAATTAGTTCTATTAAAAGTTCAGCTATCGAATGGATGCAACTTCGAAGCTTTTTATATTTGATTAATGACTACAATATTTAAATAATAAATGCAATAAAATAATAGGGAACCATCATTTGCATTAAGAAAGAAAAATGAACTGAGCAGTGATTAGAGATTTGCGTAGAAAATATGTTGCTTGGCTTTTGCTTGATTGGTTCTTTTATCATGAATGGCCTGCTTGCTAGTTTGGGCAACTCTCGGTAGTGCATCGTCTTTGTGTGCACTCAGCAGAGAACAACAGTTGCAATATGTAAATAGGGTACTTCTTCCCTTTTGGATATATATAATAGATTAAGTTGGCTTTGTTCAGTGCAAACAGGTCTGTAGTACTGAGAATATGAATAATGTCAGTTTCCATAATTGCTAACATCTGGCTTTCCATAAATCTGTTAAATTGCATGGAAGCAGAATTAGATTTCTGTGTCATAAGTAAAGCAATTACATGGAACTCTGTAGGCAATATGGCTCTATATTCATCTGTGAAATCCTTTTAGTTTTGAACAGTAAAAGCTACTCTTCTAATCTGCACTCTAATCCTGCTGCATATTATATATATATATATATGCTATTCAGGGAGGTCTTAACATTGTGGGGAAGAAAATATTGACAATGCTTGCATCTATTAAATGTGAAATCACCAAAGGCAAAGAGTATGTCACGTTTGTTTTCAAGACAAAATACAAGGTCAAGCACTGAAGAGACAAGTAGAAGAGAGGTTTTTTTCAAGAATGCTCTTAGACTCATTGTAGCTAATTGGTTATTGTCTTCCACTGAAATCACTGATTCAGTATCAGCTTATTCATGGCCCAATTTATGTCACAATTTGTTTTTGTTTTTTTTCTTGTCCTTTTGTCTTTTTCTTTTCCTGGTACTCTGTCACCTGAGAAGTAATGGGACACAAGATTTGTTTTTCATTCATAAAGCCCCTTTTCCATCACCTGTAGTGGCTCTTCCAGCTGATGTCCTTTTATTATATGAAGATTGGGGAGAACACTAAGGGGGGTAAGGGTGGGTACATGGAGATACTCCCCCAAAAAAGTCAAATTATAACTAGTTGCTTTGTCAGAGATAAGGCAGCAAAATAAATCAGTGCCAGGGAAGTCTGAATTGTGCCATTAGGAACACTGCTGAGCAAGAAGAACAGGAGTACTTGTGGCACCTTAGAGACTAACAAATTTATTGAGCTTAAGCTTTCATGGGCTAAAATCGGATGCAGGCAGTGGAAAATACAGTAGAAAGATATATAGATATAGATATAGATAGATATATATACACACACACACACACACACACAAAGAGAACATGAAAAAATGGGTGTTGCCATACCAGGCTATGTCTACACTACACAGCTTTTAGCGACATGGTTGTGTCGCTAAAGCTGCTAGAAATCGTGCAGTGTAGCTGCTGTTTGTCGGCTCTCCTGCCACCAAAAAACTTCCACCCCCAAAGAGCGGCGTTTGCATTGTCGGCAGGAGAGCGCTCCAGCCAACAGAGCACTGTTCACGCTGGCACTTGTCACCGGAAAAACTTTTGCCTTCAGGGGTGGGGTGGGGGTTAACACCTCTGAACGACAAAAGTTTTATTGTTCAATTGCCAGTGTAGACATAGCCTTAGAGACACCCCTCTGAGGCATGACTCACTCTCTGCTTCACCTTTTTTATCTTCACAACGCCCCTATGACGTAGGAAAGGACTACTTAGAGATGGGGACCAGAAGGTCTAACTGACTTGCCCAAGGTCACAAAGGAAGTCTGTGGCAGAGCAGAGAATTGAACCCAGTCTGCCAAATCCTAGGCTAGTTTCCTAACCACTAGATCACTGTTCCTCTCTGGGGAAGGTTTTACTCAAAAGAAAACCAGGTTGATGTAGGAAGTACTGTTGGCGATGGAGTAGATAGTCTAATTTCTGAGTTAGACCTAGCTCTGTCCCCTTTGTGTTTGAGAGGATACCATGCTTATAGAAATGTTTCTTTGGGATAAAATGTAAACCAGGGTTCTGACTACTTGTGGAGATCATTAAAGATCAGATGGTACTTGCCACAGAATTATCTTCATTAGCTCTATTATCCTGGCCAAATTCTAGATTAGGTTATATTTTCATATTTACGTGTGTGTGTATATATATATATATATACACACCCATAAAATGTATTTCATATGTATATGTATATAAAATGCTTCATCTCATCCAAATCCAAAACTTTGTGCTGCAATGTGGTTAAGCTTTTGGCAGTTATATACAGTATGAAAACAGGGGTAATCTATTCAATTGCATTTTAGCTGGAAATTCTGTCCATATCTTCTTAAATACTGCTCGAAAGATCTGCTGGAGAAACATGCCTATTTTCCAGATTGCACTTAACTCAAAGATCTCATAGCCTTGTCTCCAAGAGATCTCCTGGCCACATTCCAACTTGGAATAATTACATTCTGTCTATCAGCATGTCCCCAGCAATTTCAATTGGATACAATATTTCACTTCTCCTCCAGCATTAAGTGGTTTGGTAGTTTAAAGTCATCTATGAAAAATAGGTGCTTTCTCCAGATTTTGTTTATGCTAAATTCCCTGGTGCCTTCCTCAAACTTGCTTTTACCGCGTGGCTTTGTATACCTTGGGAGCTCTAGGATTTCTTTTCTATATAAAGTACCTTTGATTTCTTTCCTTTTATTCCCTTCCTCCTCCTCTTCAGTGGGTAAAGACTGTGATTGATTGCCTTTAGTAGGGGGAAGCTTAGATCATGCTCGGAGCTTATGAAGAATTGTGTCTTTCTAATTCAGTCTAAAACTCAGAACAGAATGTGGCCTAATTGCAGAGTCACTCTAATTGTCCACTTGCTCCTGATCACTGGGAGATCACTTTACACCTTGCCTGGCTGATGAAGTTTGTCATTGCTATTTAGCCCCAGTAGGAATGTCAGCTTTTACAATTAAGCATACGGTACAGGTGAAATTCTGTGTTTCATACTCTCGCACCACCAAGACAGACAAGCAGTATCTATTCAATAACAAATTCCATGGTACAATTTCTCACTTGAAACCAAGATTAGCACTATAAACTGGCTGTGTTTTGCAGATATTGATGAATGTGCCTTAAGGACCCACACCTGTTGGAACGATTCAGCCTGTGTGAACTTGGAGGGAGGTTTTGACTGTCTGTGTCCCTCAGGACCATCTTGCACTGGTGACTGTCCACACGAAGGTGGCTTGAAGCGGAATGGTCAGGTGTGGACATTGAAGGAAGATAGGTGCTCTGTTTGTTCCTGTAAGGTGAGTTCCACAAGTCCTGCGTTTGTGTTTTCTTAGATTTTTCTAGTGTTTTCTCTCTGTGAAGAAGCTGAGCTTTAATTCTTATACACTTTTGCGGAAGCTAGTCATAACCAAAGTAAATCTACTTCAGAACTAAGGTTTATACTGATTAAGTCAAAACAGGATTGCTACTGAACCAGACCTCTAGGAAACTTAGGTTAAAAGGTATTGGGCCTGATTCTCTTCACTTACATTGGTCTAAGAGAGGAGTAACTCCACTGAAGTCAGTGGAGTTACACAAATGTAAATCTGGTTTTAGAGAGACATTCAGAACCAGATTCATATCTTAGTTATACCTGTATAAATCTATGTCCCAAACCCACTCCATTGAAGTCAATGGACACGATCCTATTGGCTACAGTAGGAATAGGACTGAGCCCTTGTATAGGTATAGGTGAGATGAGAATATGGCCTACTGGAAATATGTTGGAAGGGGGGGGTAGAAATGGAATATTGCTCCAGCTGGTGAGGGTCTGTGTGCCAATTAAGGTCTGTTTGTTGGAAGTTATAAGGAGGCTTTTAACTCCCATAAAACTAGAATAGCACAGTGGCGGATCAGGCCATCAGAATCAATACAACACTCAGAATTCACTGCTATTTGTTTTAGGTTAGAATGGAAACATGGTCAGATTAATACCGTACTGTGTTATTACTTCTAGCATTGCCAGACACCATACAAATCCCTCCCTTCAGGAGTGGAAGTCTGCAACTCTGTTGAATATATAGTGAGCTTGTATTGTAATCGTAGAGAATGTCTGGTTCTATGAAAGGATTTCCTGTCAATGGAATGAACAGCTTAATATATGTGAAGACATCTGGTCTGCCTTTGTAGAGTTTTAACGAATCTTAGTTAGTCTTGTAATTTATGCCTTATTTGTCATGTTCTCATTGTGACTATTTCTTATGCCAAGTTCCTCTTATTAGTATTTGAAAATATGTGATGTGACCAGCTAGTAGATAGTGGCATATTATGTTGCATCCGAAGAAGTGGGTTGTAGCCCACGAAAGCTTATGCTCTAATAAATTTGTTAGTCTCTAAGGTGCCACAAGTACTCCTGTTCTTTTTGCGGATACAGACTAACACGGCTGCTACTCTGAAACCTGTCATATGTAGCCATTGTTCCTCCTTGTTTTATTTTTTTTCTTTATATCTTCCTCTCTCACTCTCATTTCTTTCTTCTTTAATATTTGCACTTTATTTTATTTCAGGATTTGCTTTATTTTCAGGAGCCAAATCCTGGACCCTTGCTCAAAGCCAGCTTAAGGGGGTCTCCTTGGTCCTTCCCTGCTAGTGCACACAGCACCACTTGAAAGGCTCTTTCAGCCCATAGGTTGCAATAGCAGCCACTTTGCTCCCAGTACACCAAGGATTGGTCAGTGAATCTGCAAAATCTCAGACCCACTAGCCACGACTTCACCCATTGACTGCTGCCACAACACTTAGGCAGTGTGGAATCCCTCTGCATGTCCTGCACTTGGGGATCATCCACTCTTACAATCTGGGGGAGTGGGATGAGGGACAGGATAGGGCCAACTATATTATTTCTTTTACTTGTGTCTATCTGAGCTTTGAAAAATGCTACTCACTTGTTTTGTCCAGAGCAAGCAAATTATTGTTTTGTATATATGACTAAAATACCAAAAATCATTAAATAATTTTTAAAAAGGTCAGATGAGTAAATTTTGGCCCTGGCCTGGTACATTTCTATGATACTTTTGCAAGCCTGGTTTGTATGAAAACTAACATAAAATTCTTCATTCAAGAAAAGACATGCTGTTCTTGGTAAAGGCTATGAGAATTATGTCATTGACTTCAATGAACCAGCTTCTAATACCTTATTCCACAAGTAGCCCCATTGACTTGACTTCAGTGGGGCTATTCAAGGAGTAAGGTACGATCCAACATTAATAGTTATATCAGACTCAGAAGCCATTCCTGCTCACCCTGGGCCTGAGGGGATACAGTCTTTTTTTTTTTTTTTTAAGTGAAAGACAAGGGATTACGGTAGCACTTAATCAAACATAATATGGTAGATAATCCTTTGCAACCATATTTGTTCCCATGCATGAGGACAAAATGAATAAAAACATTAAAATTCATAAAGCTTAATAGTTGAATGCAATAATTAACAAAGTAACCTGAAGTAGATTGCTTTGCCTTCTCCAAGTGCATCCCTAAAGTCTTATGAGAATTACTATATAGGACTGGCAGAGACTTGTGTTTTTTAATCCTGGTTTGTTGTTGTTCTAGCATGTTGTTCTAGCAACTTTATCTAGAATAAAGCAGCCTGGCTGGAATTATATATTTCAATTGTTTCTTCATATGCATATACTTCTACTTTCCCTTTAAAGAGAAAGAATATACAATTTTTGCAAGTGAGGAGGACAAGCATAGTCCCAGAAGGGGTGGGATGGAACTCTGCGTGAAAGTGCATCCACTTTAGAGAGTGCAGTGTAGTAGATTACAGGAGGATCTGGATTCTATCCCTGACTCAGATTTAAAGGTCAGAAGGAACCATAGTGATCACCTAATCTGACCACCTGCGCATTGTGGGCCACAGAACCTCACCCACCCACTCCTGTAATAGACCCCTAACCTCTGGCTAAGTTACTGAAGTCCTCAAATCATGATTTAAAGACTTCAAGTTATAGGTAATTCACCATTTACACTAGTTGAAACCTGCAAATGACCCATGCCCCATGCTGCAGAGGAAGGTGAAAAAAAACCCAGGGTGTCTGCCAATCTAACCGGGTGAAAATTCCTTCGCGATACCAAATATGGTGATCAGTTATATCCTCAGCATTTGGGCAAGACCCACCAGCCAGAAACCTGGGAAAGAATTCACTGTAGTAACTCAGAGACCTCCGTACCTAGTGTCCCATCCCCAGTCATTGGAGATATTTGCTGCTAGCAGTCGCAGATCAGCTACATGCCATTATAGGCAGTCTCATCATACCATCCCCTCCATAAACTTATCAAGCTTAGTCTCGCAGCCAGTAAGGTTTTTTGCCCCCTCACTGCTTCCTGTGGAAGGCTGTTCCAGAACTTTACTCTTCTGATGGTTAGAAACCTTAGACTGCGCCACTGTAAGGTCTCTCGTGTAGCTGCTCTATGGCAACAGGAGAGAGCTCTCCCGTTGGCATAATTAAACAACCTCCAATGAGCAGCGGTAGCTATGGCGGCAGGAGAGCTTCTCCCACAGACATAGCACTGTGCACGCTACCATTTACGCTGGAATATTCACGTTCCTGAGCGACATAAATTTTGCTGACAAGTGGTAGTGTAGACATAGCCTAACCTTCTTGATGGCCAGTTTATATCCATTTGTTCTTGGGTCCACATTGGCATTTAACTGAATTAACTCCTCTCCCCCCCGCTCTGATGTATTTAACGAGAGCCATTATATCTTTGGTTAGGCTAAAAAAGCCCAGCTCTTTGATTCTCCTCTTATAAGGTAGATTTTTCCATTCCTCAGATCATCCTAGCAGCCCTTCTCTGCACCTGTTCCAGTCTGAATTATGAATTAATCTTTCTTAAACATGGGAGACCAAAATTGCACACAGTATTCTAGATGAGGTCTCACCAGTGCCTTGTATAATGGTACTAACACTGCCCTGTATCGTAGGATTGCATTAGCCTTTTTCACAGCCGCATCACATTGGCAATTCATAGTCATCCTGTGATCAACCAATACACCCAGGTCTTTCTTCTCCTCTGTCACTTCCAACTGATATGTCCTCAGCTTCTAGTTGTTAATCCCTAAATGCATGACCTTGCACTTTGCACTATTAAATTTCACCTCATTTCTATTACTCCAGTTTTCAAGGTTGTCCAAATCTTCTTGTATATGATATTCTGGTCTTCCTCCATATTGGCAATACCTCCCAATGCTGTGTCATCTGCAAATGTTATTAGCATATTCTAACTTTTTGTGCCAAGGTAAAAATGTTAAATAAGAATGGTCCCAAGACCGATCCCTGAGGAAATCCACTAGTAACCTTCCTCCAACCTGACAGTTCACCTTTCAGTAAGAGTAGACTCTTCCATTGACTGTGTGAGAACCTCAGTCACTTATAAATCATACCATGCCACTGTTTTTACATCTTTAATACTACTACTACTTTACCCCAATTCATTAAAGTTTGTGAAGCACCTAGAGGCTGTTGGGTGGCAAGAACTTTTTAGCATCACATGTATTGATTGAAGCCTTTGTATGCATATATTATTATTATCCCACCAAAAGAAAATAAATGATTTTCTATATCTTCATTTTTACCATTTGTACTTTTATTTGCCAAAGTTATTTTAGAAATAGCAAATTAGAATTCCAAAGAAGTAAGTGGGATGCTGCATCTGAAGAGGCTTTTTGACTTGGAGAGGGTGCCATGATTCTCACCTTGCGTAGACATACCTGTGCTAGCTCTGCTTGAACTAGCATGGTGAAAATAGTAGCATAGCTATAGTAGCTTGGGCAGCAGCAAGAGGTGGCACTCTAAGTACAATCTGCCTGCATCCCATGAGTACATACTTGGAGTGGCTGCCCATGCTACCACATCTACACTACCGTTTTTAGCACAGTAGCTCAATGAAAGCTAGCATGAGTACATGTACTCGAGCTGGGAATCGCTCTCCCAGCTCCAAGTGTAGTTGTAGCCTTTGTGTCATAGCATCGTGGGAATCAAAATGCTTTCTGTAACGCATGAGGCCTAACAAGGTTGCAAACAAAACATGTGATGCTAAAAAGAATGAAGAGGGAAGTAGTGTGGTGTTATTATCAAAGGCTCTCCAGCAGAATCATGAAACATTATCAGTGTTCTGAAATAAATAGAGTGACAGCAATGTAAAAGGTTAGTTATTTCCTAAGGAATGCAGGAGTCATGAGTAGCATAGAACCACCAGCGCTGTTACTAATTAAGAGGGGTAATTTAAAAAATAATCTGAAGGCAAAAGGATGTAATTCTGAACAGGATGGACAGGTTATTGCTAACAGTTTTTAATCAGAACTCCCACATTCAGATGGTGAAATTATTTGTCACTGTGATTACCTCCAAGCCACACAGAGGGCCTGCACATCCCTGAATGTATGGAGCCAGTCATCATGTTGGAATGCTTAGGCAAGATTGCAACTTTACAATCTCCCTGAGTGCGGGGCAGCACATAGGTCAGATAATCATAATTCCTCCTCCTCTGAGACTCGCAGTTCCTTGTCTGTTACTCACTTGCTCTAGGGAGAGAGGAAATGACTTCTCTCCCTTTCCTGAAATAAGAACAGGAGTACTTGTGGCACCTTAGAGACTAACAAATTTATTAGAGCATAAGCTTTCGTGGGCTACAGCCCACTTCTTCGGATGCATATAGAGTGAAACATATTGAGGAGATATATATACACACATACAGAGAGCATGAACAGGTGGGAGTTGTCTTACCAACTCTGAGAGGCCAATTAAGTAAGAGAAAAAAACTTTTGAAGTGATAATCAAGATAGCTCAGTACAGACAGTTTGATAAGAAGTGTGAGAATACTTACAAGGGGAGATAGATTCAATGTTTGTAATGGCTCAGCCATACCCAGTCCTTATTCAATCCTGAGTTGATCGTATCTAGTTTGCATATCAATTCCAGCTCAGCAGTCTCTCGTTGGAGTCTGTTTTTGAAGTTTTTCTGTTGTAAGATAGCCACCCGCAGGTCTGTCATTGAATGACCAGACAGGTTAAAGTGTTCTCCCACTGGTGTTTGAGTATTATGATTCCTGATGTCAGATTTGTGTCCATTAATTCTTTTGCGTCGAGACTGTCCGGTTTGGCCAATGTACATGGCAGAGGGGCATTGGTGGCACATGATGGCATATATCACATTGGTAGATGTGCAGGTGAACGAGCCCCTGATGGTATGGCTGATGTGATTAGGCCCTGTGATGATGTCACTTGAATAGATATGTGGACAGAGTTGGCATCGGGCTTTGTTACAAGGATAGGTTCCTGGGTCAGTGTTTTTGTTCAGTGATGTGTGGTTGCTGGTGAGTATTTACTTTAGGTTGGGGGGTTGTCTGTAAGCGAGGACAGGTCTGTCTCCCAAGATCTGTGAGAGTAAAGGATCATCTTTCAGGATAGGTTGTAGATCTCTGATGATGCGCTGGAGAGGTTTTAGTTGGGGGCTGAAGGTGACAGCTAGTGGTGTTCTGTTATTTTCTTTGTTGGGCCTGTCTTATAGGAGGTGACTTCTGGGTACTCGTCTGGCTCTGTCAATCTGTTTTTTCACTTCAGCAGGTGGGTATTGTAGTTTTAAGAATGCTTGATAGAGATCTTGTAGGTGCTTGTCTCTATCTGAGGGATTGGAGCAAATGCGGTTATATCTTAGAGCTTGGCTGTAGACAATGGATCGTGTGGTGTGTCCTGGATGGAAGCTGGAGGCATGTAGGTAAGTGTAGCGGTCAGTAGGTTTCCGGTATAGGGTGGTATTTATGTGACCATCGCTTATTAGCACAGTAGTGTTTCCTGAAATAGTTTATTCCTTTTGCCACCCTGCATCTAGCTTGCTGCTCTGGCCAGCAAATCTGATTGGGGAATGGAGTCAGAACTCCTCCTGCTTTCCCTAACATTTGCTCTCTGGAATATCAAATGAATTAGACCCTGCTCTCTCTCATACAGGTGGAGTGACAAGCTCAGCAGCAAGCAAGGGAGAGCATTAGTGCTTCATACTACCCTGCATTGCTGAGTAAGGGATGTGACAATCTAGTCCTTTGCACTGTTGGTGGAAAAAACAATTGAGTCCAGCATTTTATAGGTGTTGTGCTCTCTACTTTTCCATGCTTCAGTGATCTGTTTTTTTTTTTTTTTGTTTTTTTGTTACACATAATAAGCAATTTTAATTATTCCTGCAATCAAATGTAATATGCTAATCATTTCAGGAATATTATTGAACACCTGCAGTGTCATTAGCTAAGATGAGCATTATGATTCCTTGCCGCTGGTGTTCTGCGCATTGCTTTGCAGCAAAGTTTGGTTTTGTTTTATTGGATTTTTTTTTTTTTACAAATTAAAACTTATGAATACAGAAAATCTAAGCAACTGCCAACACAACTTAATGTCTTTTTGGCTATTTAGCCTATTCAACCTGCATATGGAAAAATCAATTTTGGCTTATCCCCAATCGTCTTAGTAATCACCCCTTACAATAATTATGGGGGCTGATTTAAGAAATACTCTGATTAGTCAGTTCAGTAATATCACTCTAGGAAAGCTCCTTTTACTTGTAAGCATGATGTGTGAAGGTGGCATTATTAATGGATGTTTGTATTTCTGCTTAGTTCAGGTACAGTCCTACAGCTGTTATTCAGTAACTTAATTCAGAGTAACTTAATGAATTTACTCAGGAATTAAACCAGTGTAACGCAGAGCAGAATCTGGCCCTCATTCCTTACTCAGCCAAGCTTTTCCTTGCCTCCAATTAAAACTTTTTATGAGTAAGAATTGAACAAATCAATAATCTAATTAAAATCAAAAATTTTCAATAGCACTCTTCATTATAAACTAGGATTTCAGTTTCCCATTCTGTATATAGAGTAACAATGTGCACCTATAATGAAGGGTATAATTTATAACACCGTTTATCCCTACAATTTTCATCACTAGAATTAGAATTTTGCACCAAATGGATATGTCCTCTCCATTTTACATTCAGAAGACATTTCCGTGTTTAGTATGAGAATTCTGATTAACAGTATTTATCACACTGTGTGTAAATACTTAGCACCTGAAATAGGAAAATCATATTTTAGGGAATCTGTAGAATAAAAATACATCTTCAATGCATGATTCCAGATTATTATGCGATGTGATATGTTGTGGCCGAGTAGTTTTTGTCTGATAAATGGAAGGTCCAGATTTAGAGTATAACTAGAGATAAATTAAGATTAAGGAATACTTCATGCCACATGATTTTGCTATATTAAGTTCCTTTGACAGTACTGGCTTTCACTGAGTTTTTAATGTAGTGTGTTCCTATTAAATTTATCAGGCCACCTGCACAGTTTCAATTTATATAAAATTTTCTTGACAATCACACAATTATTCAAAAGACAGTGCAAAGGAAACTATTGTTCTGATACGTGCTAGAAAAAGAGGTAAGATTTCATTCATAAAATTACTTCATTCCATCTGAACCTGAGAGGCTGTTCATTTTTTTTTATCTAGTGGGTTAGGAACAAGAGGGGACACAGTAACATTTTTCTCAGCCTCAGAGGATACTGGTTTTAAAAAAAAAAAAAAAAAAACCAAACAAAAAACCTCTACAGATAGCTAAATGTCCACTAGTATCAGTGGGGTGATTTTTACAACAATGGGAGCTAGGGAGGCTCATTTCTTGGAGGATTGGGCCCTATACGAATAACTTCAAATTCCAAATTCCTTAGGTAGTGTGCAGTATCTTCCCTGAAATACCAATACATGCTTTGCTATTTCTGATGACCGTTCCTAGTCATCTGATAGTCTTCTGCTATTTACCACTTGCATGATACCAGTGACAATTTGTTCTCTACAGAACGGGAAGATATTCTGCCGGCGAACAGCTTGTGATTGTCAGAACCCCAGCGTTGATCTCTTTTGCTGCCCAGAGTGTGACACACGAGTGACCAGTCAATGTTTAGACCAAAATGGTCATAAGCTGTATCGTAGTGGGGACAACTGGACCTACGGCTGTCAGCAGTGCCGTTGTCTGGTATGGAAATAAATTAAACATTTTCGAGAGAAACAAAAGTAGTAAAGATTTTGATTATAGCAACATACTTTATATTATGACATTATTAACCCTATCGTCTCCTCCCTTCCGCTATTTGACATATTAAAGTGATTTTAGTCAGAAGCAAGGTCAGTCAGAATACTGGCAGACCACTTCTCAGCTCTGTGTAAATAGACCTGGACAACAAACAAACAAATTTCACAGAAAGCTTGAAAATTTTGAAACTGTTTCCATTTTGTTTTGTGTAAAAAAAATTGATGCTTTTCTCAATTGCAGAATTTATATTGGGATTTTTTCATTTTGAAGTTGATGGCTTTTGATGGGGTCTAAATTAGCTGTTACCGCTCAAGAAAGAGATCTCGAAAGGGATAGATAACAAGACAGAAAATATCATAATGCCTCTCTATAAATCCATGGTATACTCACATCTTGAATACTGTGTGCTGATCTGGTCGCCCTAACTCAAAAAAAGATGTATTGGAGTTTGAAAAGGTATAGAGAAGGGCAACAAAAATTATTAGGAGTATGGAACAGCTTCCATATGAGGAGAGATTAAAAAGACCAGGATTTTTCAGCTTGGAAAGGAGATGACAAAGGGGTGAGATGATAGAAGTCTCTAAAATCTTGACTGGTGTGGAGAAAGTAAGTATTATTTACTCCTTCACTTAACACAAGAACTAGGGGTCACCCAATGAAATTAATAGGCAACAGGTTTAAAAACAAATGAAAGGAAGCACTTCTTGACACAACACACAGTCAACCCGTGGAACTCTTTGCCAGAAGACCAAAAGTATAACTGTGTTTAAAAAAAGAATTATTTAAGTTCATAGAGGATAGTCCATCAATGGCTATTAGGTAAGATGGTCAGGGATGCAACCTTATACTCTGGGTTACCCTAAACCTGTGGCTGCCAGAAGCTGGGCGTGGACAACGGGGGATAGATTACTTGATGATTGCCCTATTCTGTTCATTCCCTCTGAAGCACCAGGCATTGGCCACTGTCGGGAGACAGGAACTGGGCCAGATGGACCTTTGGTGTGACCCAGTATGGCCGTTCTTATGTAAAATATTTGATTTTGAAAAAAATCCAACCACCTGACTGCTCTTCCCTATCAAAACTGGCAGTGCAGAAATAAAAAAAAACAAGTCCTACAAACTACCATTGAAAAACAACAAAAGAGAATACTGGTGAATAGTGACCTAATGCAAAAGGGAAGGATGAAGAAAACTGGAAAAGACTACCCAAACATACATACTAAAAACAAAAAAAGCAGGTTACCCTTTTAATTCCCAATTGCCATAAAAAATAAAAATTATTCCTTCACTTTTTTTAAATCAGTCTAACAATTTTTATTTAAAAAAAGACCATTTTTTTATTTGAAAAATTTGCTCTGCTCTGTATAGAAGACTGTCTTGGTTTGGAGAACTCAGAATCCTCTGCACATAATGGATTGAGTTATAACATACAGAGTTTTGTCCTGTAAACTGAATCACCAGTGCTTTGTTGGAGTACTGCAAACCCTTTACTTCAGGTTTTGAGGTTTTGAGTTTACTTTCCTGATCTTTTTTTAAATGCTTGCATAAGGAAAGAAAAGGGAAGAGATTTTCAGGTACATATTTAATTATATTTCCAAGGTATGCACAACTCAGTTGCAGTATCTTGTTTTCAGAAAGATTCCTGGTTTTACCTAATTTCATAGCTGGGATAACAGTCGTAAAAAGGCCAAGAGATTGAAGGTAATGCACTAAGACAGTGGTATAGCTGAGATTTGGAGCCAATCCTTAATCAAAATAGTTTAGACTTTTGGTTTTTTTGTGCTAAGCAATGCCCAAACGCAGCTTTAACTGCTAGCCTATTTTATTATTTTTTCCATTCAGTTTGTAAAAGGCATGCACAGCCCCAACGGGAATGTACATTTTGTGAAACACTGTTTATTTAACAGACCAAATCTCTAAAGTATGTACTCAAAGTTTTTTTTAATTTTGATTATTTAATTTTCAGTTATGGGAGAATAGAAAAATAACTTTTTTGTTTTAATACTTTCTAGCATTCTTTTTTCTATGGTGTGCTATAAAAATGACTGGAGTTTGAAATCTGGTATGGACACAGTTCTAGTGAGGGCTGCCTCTTCTTGGGGTGAAAAAAATCATTTTCCTTTAACAAAGTAAGGGGATTTTTTAATAAGTTATATAAGACCATCTGCTTCGGGACAAATCCTTTTCTTGACATCTGGCTGCTCAGGTAGCACAAAGCAGCTGAAAGCTGCCTTAACAGAGTGTCCAGCTGTAGAGAATTTCCTGAGTAAAGTAGGCATAGCTGGCTTTGCTTATTGCTTACCCTTTTCTCAGAGTGGTGGTGGGGGGGGTATGGGGCGAGGAGCAGGAGAGGGTGTTCTGAGGTAGGCCGGAATCCCCTGCACTCCATCTGATGCTCTCTGACATGATGGCCCTTGAGCAGCACAAGCAGTCTGATTCAGGGATGGGTATTTTCCGCCTACTGCATACAGCAGGTACATCATTTAAAAACAATCTTGTAACTTTGTTAAATGAAAACGAATTCCTTCACCCCAAGCAAAGGTGCTGCTGACTAGAAATGTGTCCGTACCAGTTTTCAACCTAAAGCCAGTCCTGCCCTCAGGTTCCTTTCACGGGCTTGGGTTTGTCCTTTGGCTGCTCCAAGGATGGGCAGGAGCGGTTGAAAGGTAGTTTCAGAACCAACCTTGCTTCCTGCCAACCTCAGCTTAAATAGTGAGCACCTTTCAGAAACAATGGCTGGAGGGCTAGCCGTAAGTTGAGAGGCCTTTCACGCTGCCTTAAGGATCTCTTAAGTAGTGCATTTTCATACTCAGGCCTGGAGATATTTTCTTTAGCCTGGTAACGAACCTTACTTAGGCAGTTTTTGGCTGACTGGTATATGTTAAAACTATAAATGTACAATTTACTAAGGACATTGATAGGCACCAGACGTTTTTGGTAACTACTGCCTGTTATACAACTAGAGACTTTATTCTCTTTAAAAATAGAAAAAATAATTTAATGAAATATTATGGATTCAGCCAAAAGCACCAAAAAATCAGGAGTTGTGAAAGTTAAGTTTGAATGTGCAAACTTCATCCTGCTCCTATGCAGCTACACACTACCACAGTACTTAAATATGTGAGCGTATGCTGCCATAGGTACATCTGTAAATTTACAGTTATAAAAACAAATTGTACTACACCTCTACCCTGATATAACGCTGTCCTCGGGAGCCAAAAAATCCTACTGCGTTATAGGTTATATCGAACTTGCTTTGATCCGCCGGAGTGCGCAGCCCCGCCCCCCCCAAGCGCTGCTTTACCGTTATATCCGAATTCATGTTATATCAGGACGCGTTATATCGGGGTAGAGGTGTATTTGAGAAATAGTATGTGATCACACTATATTTTAACACCAGGCATGCTATTTAAAGTGCTTATATCATCACACACACGTGTGTGCACACCCTAGTATTTAAAAATTCCAATTGAATAATTACAGCAACCTTATCCCTGTAGCCAGGGGCGGCTCCAGGCACCAAGCGCGTGCCTGGGGCGGCAAGCCACGGGGGGCGGCCTACCGGTCGCCAGGAGGGCAGCAGTCAGGCTGCCTTCGGTGGCATGCCTGCGGGAGGTCCGCCGGTCCCGCAGCTTCAGCGGCGGGTACACCGAAGGTGCGGGACCGGCGGACCCCCCGCAGGCATGCTGCCAAATCCGCATTACCAGCGGACCTCCCGCAGGCGCGCCACTGAAAGCCACCTGACTGCTGTGATTGGGGCGGCAAAATACATAGAGCCGCCCCTGCCTGTAGCAGATTGTTTTAAAGAAAAAATACTTTGTTAAGGGATCCATTTAAGAGTGTATTTGATGTTCCTTTGAAAGTACCAGTACATAGACACGGGGAATGCCCATTGGTGAGTTATGTTAGTTACTAGCTAGAACGAAGTCTTTTGTGAAATGTAACAGCAAAGGGACTGAGCAGGCAGGTACCCAGAGATTGTTGGGTGCTGCACCATCTTCACTTACCAATCTCTTCCATATGCATCTTAGCTTTGGAAATCCTCATGAATTTGCAGGTTTGGGATTACGTACATATCAGAAATGGTAATATTAATTCAAGCAGCATTATAGAGTACTTGTCCCAGAATACCTCAAGACTATTTACATTATACTACAGTGATTCACTCTAAGCATTAGAGACAAGATTTAAGGCCACAGCATCTATGTACTGTCTTTTCATTACTCTAATCAAACACCACTTAAATCCATGAACTGGTGTGATTTCGAGTATAATGCATCATTAAATATGCTTTTTTCATTTGTTTTGATAATTGTAGTTTAATGTTTAGCTACTAATTATATTAAGATATTTGGCAGCATATTTGTTACAAAAATATGAAGTTTGGTAATAAGAGATGTTACTTTTAAAATTTAAAGATTGTAAATTAGCAAAATGCAGGTTAGTAATAATAGTTCAATGCAGAGGATCTCAAAGTGTGATGCCTGGATTCTTTAGCTGGTCAACACAGAGCTGGGTGGTGACAGATTCTGGCTCCTCCTTATTTCCAGCTGTTAAACTGCTTTTAAAGAAGTTAAAAATATATTTAGAATGGGGTTTTCAAGAGTGCCAATCCCTGGTCCAACTGTTCCTTTTGAAATCAATGGTAAAACTTACTTAGACTACAATGGGAATCGAGTTAGGCCAGTGTGGAGCGCTTTTGAAAGTCCCTTCCCGCTTCTGCTAAATATTTTCCTAATGTTACTTGTCTATGTAAGCAATTGCTGTAGCTGCCACAGGGATGTTATGCAACCATGAATGGAAGACTAGATGGTCTGCAAAGCAATAACTATATTGAAGTATGGTCCATACTTTTTCACAGTATTAGTGCCTGAGTTAAAAAAAAAAAATCACTAAGCCAGGAAGTCTATCATGATGAGGAAGCTGCAGATTAGGTTGCTTCATTTAAAAAAACAAAAAAAAAACAAGAAAATTATATTGTACTGTACACAGGAAACATAAGTTTCAATGTCCAATGGTGTGGCATTCAGTCTAATATGATATATATCCCAAACATTAATCTATTATAATTTGATGCAAAAAGGAGCTTTCATTATATCAGAATTTATTTTTTTTCCTCAGTAACTAATGATTGGAAGAAATTTTCATGGGCCTTATTTCTATTTCTACAGGAAGGGGAAGTGGATTGTTGGCCTCTTTTATGCCCAGATCCAAACTGTGAGTACACAGCAATCTCAGAAGGAGAGTGTTGCCCCCGCTGTGTCAGTGATCCCTGTCTGGCTGATCAGATCACTTACGATATCAGAAAAACCTGTGTAGACGGCTATGGAATCACAAGACTCAGTGGCTCCATATGGACAATGGCTGGATCTCCGTGTACAACTTGCAAATGCAAGGTATTATGAGTACATAGTAGTGATTTGTACTGGATCATAAATATAGAGTTGTATTCTACCCCTGGAAGTTCACACACAACTCCCATTGAAGTAAATGAGATTCAAGGGCAGAGAATGTAATCTACAGTATAAAAGTTTTCAATGTATGGTATGCATAGTGGAAACAAAACGTGGTAATTCTATAGTTATTTTCTTGGAAATTTGAGCACAGATATTTAACATCATTCTGCAACTTTAAAATATTCCATCTGAAATCCCTGCAGATATATTTAATATGAATCTAGGATAGCTATTTTAAAAATTGCCAAGTTTTATATTTATTAAAATGTATTTTACAGAATATTTATTAGAAGCTAATACAATAATAAAAATTGCACTGTATATAGAACTGGAGGATTTTAAACCTCCTTTGCCTCTTCTCCAAGACAAACATTTTGAGAGCATGACCAGATAAGGAATCACTCGGACAAACTTAGAGGTGATATGTAGGAAGGAATAATTTACATGTTGGTTTCACAAATGTAAATGACTACACATGGTATAAGATAGTAGCAAATTGGGCCCTTAGTCTGTAGGTTACATTAACTTAGGGTATGTCTACACCCAGCCGCTAGTTCGGCGGCTGGCAATCGAAGTTCTGGGTTCGACTTATCGCGTCTTGTCTGGACGCGATAAGTCGAACCAGGAAGTGCTCGCCGTCAACTGCGGTACTCCAGCTAGACGAGAGGAGTACCACGGAGTCGACGGGGGAGCCTGCCTGCCGCATGTGGACCGAGGTAAGTTCGAACTAAGGTACTTCGAACTTCAGCTACGTTATTCACGTAGCTGAAGTTGCGTACCTTAGTTCGATTTGGGGGTTTAGTGTAGACCAAGCCTTAGAGTCCCTTACATCTCTTCTCTGTTCATTCCCTTAGCACTTCTTAATTTCCTCACAATTATAAGTCGGGGCAGGGGGGGAAGGAACATTCTTACAGTAAAAACAGAAAATACTATTTTCATGAGATTTCCAGTCTAATTTTGAAATGTAAGAAGCTTCACGTAATCAAAGCAGAACAGTAAGGTTCTGCCTTCATTATATGCAATATAGTGAAAAATCAATGTGGAATGATACTGTTTCTAAACACTATAAAGCTAGATCAATGCTCATGGGAGTCTTTCCATTGATTTCAGTGTGGTTTGGATCAGGCCCTTATATGAGTGGGGAATTGAGGGAATACACTGTATTTGTAATCAGTGTGTTGCAAACAGGCATAATCATTAGATAAATCACACCCATTTGGGATGCTGAAACTAAAATCTTGGTCCTTGAACTTCAAAAATCTATCATTTGAATGGAGGGACAGCTTGCTTAATTCTCTGTGTAGGTCATAGAATCATAGGACTGGAAGGGACCTCAAGAGGTCATCTAGTCCAGTCCCCTGCACTCATGGCAGGACTAAGTATTAAGTACTAAGATAACCCACTAAAAGGCAGCATCACACATACATAAACTAGGGAAAGCAAATAATGGAAATGTGGTCTAGATGAAAATTCTATAAAGTGAGTATGGTCTTTCAACCAGTTTTGCAATCAAAGAGTAGTTATCAATGAGTCGCTGTCAAACTGGGAGCATGTATATACTGCAGAGTTCTGCAGAGGTCTGTCTTGGGTCTGGTACTCTTGAATATTTTCATGACTTGGATAATGGAATGGAGTGTATGCTCATAAAATTTGCAGATGAAACCAAGCTGACAGGCATTGCTAGCACTTTGGAGAACAGGATTAGAATTCAAAATGACCTTGGAAAAATTGGAGAATTGGTCTGAAATCAGCAAGATGAAATTAATTAAAGAGAAGTACATTTAGGAAGAAAAAAATCAAATGCACAAGTAGAAAATAGGGAATAACTGGCTAGACAGCAGTACTGTAGAATAGGATCTGGATGGTATAGAGGATAAGACATAGAATATGAGTCAACAATGTGACGCCATTGCTAATATCATTGTGGGGTGTATTAACAGTGGTGTTGTATATAAGACACAGGAGGTAATTGTCCCCCTCTGTTCAGCAATGATGAAGTCTCAGTTGGAGTACTATGTCCAGTTATGGATACCACCTTTTAAGAAAGATGTGAACGAATTGGAGAGAGTCCAAAGGAGAACAACAAAAATGACAAAAGGTTTAAAAAACCTGACCTATGAGAAAAGGTTTAAAAAGCTGGGCATGTTTAAGTCTTGAGAAAGGGGGAACCTGATAAGTCTTCAAATAGTTGAGTGCTGTTATAAAAAGGATCAGGTTTTCTCCATGTCCACTGAAGGAAGAGCCAAGCAGTAATGGGCTTAATTTGCAGCAAGGAAGATTTAGGTTAGATATTAGAAAAGGCTTTCTAGCTATAAGGATAGTTAAGCACTAGAGTAGGCTTGCCAAGGGAGGGTGTGGAATCCCTGTTCGGGATTTTCTAAGGTTAATTGGAGGTTTCTAAGAACAGGTTAGACAAACACCTGTCAGGGATGGGTTGTGTTTGCTTGGTCCTGCCTCAGCACATGGGGCTGGATTAGATGACCTCTCAAGAACCGTTCTACCCCTACGTTTCTATGATAAACACAATTACACACTGTTGAAAAATCCAGGCCTAACCTCATATTCAGCGGCATGTACAAGATTTCCTACAACGTGCGCCTCTTAGTCCAGAGTAAAGCAGAGATCACTTAAGTCTATTCTACAATGAAAAGTTATATTGGCACATCTACGACGACCAGGGGTGTGAAAAAACACACCCCCTAACTGATGCAGCTACGTCAGTGGAACAGGGCTCTGTGAACACAGCTAACTTTGGTCAGGGAGGTAGTGTTCCTACACCAAAGAAAAACCTCTTCTGTCAGTGTGTGTTTACATTGGGCGGTATGCCAGCATATATGTGTGCTCCTACAGTCTCCTTAGTGTAGGCATACCTTTAGAGCAGTTAGTGTTACCTAAGAAGATATTCATTTGTATAAAAACGGGGACTAAATGAACATGGAGCAAAATAGTCCTTTTTTACTGCTATTAAAGCATAGCTTTCTAATAGCATATGGAAGGTGAATTACAATTGTCTGTGCTTTATATCACCCACACAGAGAAGTGCTTTCCATTGATCATTCCTTGATCACTGAAAGTACTGAATGTAGTTTTATGAAACTAAGTGTGTTATATAAAATGCTGTATGAAGTTTTTTCCCCCCTTCCTGTGCCATACTGTAGAACAAGGGTCTCAAACTTAATTTACCTTAGGGCCAGTGTCAGTCCTCAAATCCTCCCAGCAGGCCAGTGTCACTCAGGCCGCCCAGAACCTGCCCCCAAACCCCCCCCCCCCCACCTGCCTAAGGCTCTGGGAGGGAGTTTGGGTTGGGGAGGAGGTCTGGTGTGGGGGATTGGGGTGCAGGCTCTGGGAGGGAGTTTGGGTGCAGAAGGGGTGAGAGGTTGGGTGGGGGAGGGGGTCTGGGATGGAGTTTGGGTGCTGGGTGCAGGCTCTGAGGTGCAGGAGGAGGGGGTGGGGTTGCAGGCTCTGGGAGGGGGACAAGATGGGGGTGGGGAGGGGGTGCGTGTGGGAAGGGGAGAGGGTGTAGGCTCTGGGAGGGAGTTTGGGGGGCGTGTGGGAAGGGGGTAGGGGTGCAGGCTCTGGGAGGGGGTCGGGGGATGCGTTGCTTACCTCGAGCTCCAAGGCGAGGCTGGGGGCCTCCGCGTGCTGCTGCACCCAGACACTGCCCCCGCAACTTCCCATTGGTCGCAGGGGCGCTCAGGGTGGAGGCAGTGCGTGGAGGCACAGCCTTGCCCCACCCTGGGGCCGCAGGGAGTGGCCGGCAGACACATGGAGCAAGCAGGCAGAAGCCGCTCAGCTCTGCTGCGCTGCTGGTGGTGGGCGGGGCTCTGGGCCATTGTAAATTGCCCGGGGGACACATGGCGGGGGGGAGGGAGCACCCAGGGGTGGCAGGCAGGGCCAAGGGAGAGACCCAGCCCCAAAATTGCTGGAGCCCTGCGGATCACATTGGGGAGGTTCTCGGGCCGCAGATGGCTCGCGGGCTGGGAGTTTGAGACCCCTGCTGTAGAAGGAGGTGTAGCTCTTCCTTCTGGGCTTTAATTCACCATGATTAGCTTTCCTGCCCCTTTTTGGTGGCATTTCCCCTGAGGCTTTGTGATGGGTTTAAATGATACTTTTCTATCAGTAAGATTCCTGGGCATTTGACTAGATGCCGCAGACTCAGCTCCATGTCTGGTGGAGTTAAGCTTGGTATGGCATGGGAATTGCTATCACAATTCTCTTCAGCAAATTGAGAGTCTGGACTACTGGCATATGTTCAAATAGGCCGGAAATCTCTTTGTTCAACAGATCTTAGCAGAGCTTATTTTTGACTGGTTTCAGAGTAGCAGCCGTGTTAGTCTGTATCCGCAAAAAGAACAGGAGTACTCGTGGCACCTTAGAGACTAACATTTATTTGAGCATAAGCTTTTGTGGGCTACAGCCCACTTCTTTGAATGCATAGAATGGGAGATATATATACACATACAGAGAGCATGAAAAGGTGGGAGTTGTCTTACCAACTCTGAGAGGCCAATTAAGTAAGAGAAAAAAAACTTTTGAAGTGATAATCAAGATAGCCCAGTACAGACAGTTTGATAAGAAGTGTGAGAATACTTACAAGGGGAGATAGATTCAATGTTTGTAATGGCTCAGCCATTCCCAGTCCCTATTTAAGCCTAAATTGATTGTATCTAGTTTGCATATCAATTCCAGCTCAGCAGTTTCTCATTGGAGTCTGTTTTTGAAGCTTTTCTGTTGCAAAATTGCCACCTGCAGGTCTGTCATTGAATGACCAGACAGGTTAAAGTGTTCTCCTACTGGTTTTTGATTTTTATGATTCCTGATGTCAGATTTGTGTCCATTAATTCTTTTGCGTAGAGACTGTCCGGTTTGGCCAATGTACATAGCAGAGGGGCATTGCTGGCACATGATGGCATATATCACATTGGTAGATGTGCAGGTGAACGAGCCCCTGATGGTATGGCTGATGTGATTAGGTCCTATGATGATGTCACTTGAATAGATATGTGGACAGAGTTGGCATCGGGCTTTGTTGCAAGGATAGGTTCCTGGGTTAGTGTTTTTGTTCAGTGATGTGTGGTTGCTGGTGAGTATTTGCTTCAGGTTGGGAGGTTGTCTGTAAGCGAGAACAGGTCTGTCTCCCAAGATCTGTGAGAGTGAGGGATCATCTTTCAGGATAGGGTGTAGATTTTTGATGATGCGCTGGAGAGGTTTTAGTTAGGGGCTGAAGTTGACAGCTAGTGGTGTTCTGTTATTTTCTTTGTTGGGCCTGTCTTGTAGGAGGTGACTCCTGGGTACTCGTCTGGCTCTGTCAATCTGTTTTTTCACTTCAGCAGGTGGGTATTGTAGTTTTAAGAATGCTTGATAGAGATCTTGTAGCTGCTTGTCTCTGTCTGAGGGATTAGAGCAAATGCGGTTGTATCTTAGAGCTTGGCTGTAGACAATGGATCATGTGGTGTGTCCTGGATGGAAGCTGGAGGCATGTAGGTAAGTATAACGGTCAGTAGGTTTCCGGTATAGGGTGGTATTTATGTGACCATCGCTTATTAGCACAGTAGTGTCCAGGAAATGGACCGCTTGTGTGGATTGATCTAGGCTGAGGTTGATGGTGGGATGAAAATTATTGAAATCATGGCAGGGCCTGAGGAGACTGATAATTTGGGAGAAAATAGCAAAATAAAAGATCAACTATTTTATTTTATTCAGGTATTCTCTGCCATTTTAATATTGTTGGGTTTTTTAGAATATATGTTATGCTAATGAAAGGGGACTGGATGGCTCCAGGCATTTGTAATGAGGACTATTGAGCCTTTCACACATACGTTTCTGGTTTAAGCGCAATTCAGGTCAGATCTGATGCAGAATCATTACAATCTGACCAATGGGAAATGAGTTGGCGATTTCAGTCAGGTATATAACGGAAAAAGATGCCACATCATACGAAAAATCACCATAACTATCTCCTTTGAGAAATCTCAGCAAAAAGGCCATGGCCTGAATGGGCATGGCAACTGTACTAACTGCTATGGGGGCCAAAATCACACATTCCTTTCTGTGTCCTGTGAATATATATATAGGATACCCATCTCCAGGTCTTATAAGCCCCATGTTTTCTGTTTTTTAACATTGTGGATAAGTAACACTGATTTGTTTGTTGTACAGAATGGGAATGTCTGCTGTTCTGTGGATTTAGACTGTCTTCACAATAACTGAAGCATTAAGATTGGACTCTTCTCTGTGAGGAAAACTGATGCAGTTAACATCTTAAATGAAGTTGTAAGAGTTGATGTTTTATACAACAGACAATTACCAAAGTCTCCACCTGAGGAAGATGTTTGGGAGTTGCCTTTGGGACCTACCACTATGCTATCCTTGTCTGGGTGACTTTACAGTACAAAGCATATAAGTCTATAGTTGTTAAAAAAGTTTTCAGTGTTGTAAATTATACACTTTTCCTGTCAAATCATTTACAAATACCTTTAAATTATTTCATGGGTAAACTAATGATGTAATTTTGGTTTAATTTGTGTATTGACAACATGATTGAAACTCAGATTATTTTACTTTGGATCTAGATTCTACAACTAAGGCTGCCTGTTGTGATTTTGTCCCATAATACTGCATACTTAGTTCTGAGGTCCCTGTCAGATGTATTTATGAAAATATGTATGTATGTACAGTCAAATTGCATAATACTTATATTTCATAGCTGTCACACATTGTAAAACATTCCAAAGTACATTTGACTTGTACAGGCTGGGAGTAATCGAACCTAAGTCTACCTTTAAAAAAAACCAAAACACACAAACACATTTTCTTTTCCAAACATACGAACTAGTAGCAGAATTCCTGTATTGAGTAGTAAAGCACATATCCAGTGCCCTTTCAACACATATCCAGGAAACAATGCCCCTTATTGATATCAGGTTTAGCAGAGTGGTCTAGTTTGCAAGTGACACTGCAAATACTGGATGTTGGTGGCATTCATCTGGATTGTGAAGCAATCAAAGGGCTTTAAACTTGTATATTTAGAATGGGGTGGGCATGTCCATACTGCAGTTGAACATGCACTGCTGGTCTGTGGCAGCTGATTTGTGGGGCTCAGGCTACTGGGCTATAAAATTGCCATGTAGACATTTGGGCTCGGGCTGGAACCTGGGCTGTGGGACCCTCCCCACCTTATGGGGGATCCCAGAGCTCAAGCTCCAGCCCAACCCTGAACATCCACACTGTAGTTTTGCAGCCCGAGGCAACTGACCCAGGCCAGGTGTAGATGTTTAATTGCTGTGTAAAAACTTACCTAGTTCCACCAGTGTAGATGAGTTCACCATCTCTCCCAGTGTACTTGCTTTCCTATAATGAAACCTACCATTCATAACAGGCTGAACCATTGTAGAGATGACAAGAATGGTGTAAATGACAATTACATTTAGCCTGAATTTCAGCAGGCAGCGTGCTAGCCCTGGGAGATTGGAGACATTCTATGCTACAATTTTTATTACATGTAACATATTCAAGAAGCAATCTGGCCCCTTTTTGTATTCTGCTGACATTCAAAAGAACATAATCTATTAAGTTAAAAAGCATTTTATGCATGGTTAAAACCCCAAACCTAGGCAAAAGTCCTAATTAAAACTCGAACAAAAGGTTAGATTTTTGGATGTCATCAAAGGAAGATGTAACTCTTTCTTTGTTTTCATGAGGCTAGAAAGTTTGTAGTACTGGAACAAAAATCTATTTCAAATCTGATGGCATATACACCTTAAATGCCACATTTTCGATGTGCTGTTGTACTCTGTTCTGCTTATTTGTATAGTGTTCTTTGCCTCCCCAACCCCTTTTTCTTTAATTAACTAAACAGCAGGTGTTTGGAAAAAGATTGCAGATATAAGCATAGTGGCTATACTTTGGAAAAGTATACATTTGTGAGTTTTTCATAGCTTTATCCAGGAAATGTGAAATTGATTTATAAGAATGGTGTGTGACTGTATATAATGGAAGAATATTAGAATATTCTTTTAAATAATGTACTTTCATGTTTCCCCTAAGGGGGTTTTGCAAAATGCTATAAAAATTACTTCCAATCATTTAGCTATTTTTAGTCCACTATTCATTATTAGCATTGATAATTTACTTAGGTTTGTTCATGACTGGGATCCAGCTTAAACATACAGTCATTATTTTCTTTAAATGTCCAGTCGTTTCCAGCTTCTCATGTGTTGTTTACATTTGCATTGTTTTAATGATTGTATTATAAGGGAAACAGTTGTGTTTTATATGATACTCAAAGGATGTTTGTAAATCATACTGTCAGTTCATTTTGTAAATCACATTGTAAACCCAAGGGTAATTCAATTGGAGGAGACAGTCAGTGGGCTGGCATACAAAAGGGAATGATTTAAAACTTGTGGGCCTCTAAATAAACTCCTATGTACAGATTGCCTTTCCTTAATCTTATTAACAATATTGTAAAAACCCAAAGATGGTTTTAAAGCCCAAGTTTATTACAAACATTTTTCCTTTCCCAAATGCATTAGCAGAGTAGTAAGTTACTGCTATGGCTACAAAGAAGGATTGTTTGAGATTTAGCAACAGAGCTCTAGGAAATACTTCCATTCACCCTCAAACCAAGCACTGTGTTCTAGGTCCGGTCCATTTGCAAACCTCACCACCTGATGTTCTGTGGATGCATCTGGAGAGTTTGGAAGCCAGCAAGTCTTTCTTCTCTCAAAGTGCCCTTATTTCTCTGGATGCCTTCCGACAGTCCTCTGACTTTCCAGGCATAAGGCAGAGCCCAGTTGAGGAAACTTGAACCTGGGAGGTTCACGTTCTGTGCTCGATGAACCCTCGGGGGTCAGTTAACAACCCCTTGGTGTACTGAATCCTGCAGGCTTGTGTAGCCCTGTTTAGCAAACACTATCTCCTGAGTTCTAAAGATTTACATCTAGGCAGAGAATGGATACTAGGGTTCTCTTATTTATACTGCGTTAACTTGACTATGATGAATAATTCCTTGTGGAGAGAGAGTTACTGGGGACACCAGAATTATGTGAACATAGAAAACCTATAGAGAGAAATATTCATCTCAAACAATAGTGAAGGACCATCAGTTCACTGTTTCATTGTCAAAAGAATGATGAGATTTTGTAATATTTTACTTTAACTACAAAGTCTGGGAAGACATTTTTCACCTAAAAGCCTATTGAGACAATGAAAACTCTTCAGAGACCAGCCTGTGTATTTTCTGAATTTCTCTTCTTCATTTGGAGCATAGTTTTGATGCTAACTTCACTTGGGGCACAATAGGCTCAGATCATTATTCGAGATAGCTGCACAAAAGCAGGATCTTTGCTGCTTAAGGAAACAGGCCTTTTGTCCTTACTAAGGACAAACTCTCACTAGGGCCTTGGCTACACTTGCAGCTGTACAGCGCTGTGAGGTAAACCTGTCTTCGTAGCTGAATAGGGAAAGCGCTGCAGTCTGTCCACACTGACAGCTGACAGCGCAGTGGCGTGGCTACACTTGCACCATTTGCTGCTGTGTTGGGAGCAGTGCATTATGGGCAGCTATCCCAGCATTCATGTGGCTGCAACGTGCTTTTCAAAATGGGGTGGGGGGGTGGAGTGTGACAGGGAGCGTGGGGGGAGAGAGAGTGCTTTTTGGAGCGTGTCAGCATTCTATTTTGCAAGTTCCGAACTCCCGGCCCCCTGCTCATTCATTTACTCACTCAAAGCAAACAGCAAACTTTGCTTTTTCTCTGTGGTACGAGCTTTGAAACCAGCACTTCCTCATTCCTGCAGCCGGTCACAACAATGGAGAGGATTGGCCACTTGACAAGGTGATCAGTACAGCGCTGCAGGTTGATTCCTGGTACACACTCACAGGGAAGAGTCGTAGCCACTCCGCTGTATCTCTTATGCTTCTCGGAGACGTGGAGTACCTGCAGCGGTGTACCCAGGGAGATACAGCGCGGTAAGTGCCCTGCCAGTGTGGACGGGGAGTGAGTTACAGTGCTGGGGGAGGCTTTACAGCGCTGTAACTTGCAAGTGTAGCCAAGGCCTAAAGGTAGTTGTAAGCATTTAGCTGATGATGATGATGATCACGTCTCTCACAAAAAAATTATGGGCTTCAGCTTATCATTTCAAAGGCAGTTAATGAGTTAATGTTGCAAAGGAGTCTGGCTTCATGCATAAGGATTGAGAAGTAAGGGAGCAAGACCAAAGAACAGCAGCAAAAATGCAGAGGAGCTGTTACTAGTAGAACTATGCAAAGTGTGAGAGATGCATTCTCTCAGTGGTTCTCAAACTTTTGTAGTGGTGACTCCTTTCACACAGCAAGCCTCTGAGTGCGACCCCCCCATTATAAAGTAAAAACACAGTTTTTTTTATATTTAACACTATTATAAATGTTGGAGGCAAAGCAGGGTTTGCGGGTGGAGGCTCACAGCTTGTGACCCTAACAACATCATGACCCCCAGTTTGAGAACACCTGCATTATCTAGTGGCCGGAGTACAGGACTGGGACTCAAGAACTCTCATTCTCTACATGGGCTTGGGTAAGTCACTTAATTTTCAGCCTTCGCCTCTGAGTTCAAATGCTGGCTCCTAGAATCATCTCCCGTGCAGCGTAACTCCACTAGTTACACTATATCAGGACCCTCCGCACTCAAAGGGACAATTTTACTCCCCTTATTCAATTCCCCCAATGTTCCTGTGAGGTAGATGTGCAGTGCTTCAAAGATGAAGAGCTAAACATTGTCTCTAAATAAAATGTTTTGCTGTGTTTTCCATTATGAGCGGTCAGTGAATTTACAAGCTTAACGGTAAAACAGTAAAAACATTTGGCTTAATTAGCATTAACTTTCCAATCATATTGTGGCTTCTAAAAAAATTAAATTACAGCTGGATTTCAGTGTAGCAGACAAGTTATATTTCACAAAATGATAGGTAAAACCTCAGGAATAATTCAATAAATGGTAGAGGAAAGGGTGTAAACCATAACTTCTGCTAGACATGAGACGTCTCACATATGTAATGGCACTTCCATAGTCATAATAATTAAGAGCAATCTGTGACACAATTTGATGCAACCTTTTTCCTAAATGTTAGACAATTGTTTCAGGAACACATTCTGCTCTTGGAAAGATAAGGGCCTAATGTTCCTCTTGCTCACATCATGTTTAAACTAGTGCAACTTCAGCTTTATACTGTCACCTATGTCAATCAAGGCTAACTCTACTGGAATGTAAATGGGTCAAGAATAAGGCCCAAACTGTCAGGCACAAAGTATTCTGACTTTTCTCTCACACAAGTGAGCATCAGCAATAACTCATTTAAGTCACTGGAATTACACCAGGGTAAAAGCAATGCCAAACAGACAAGCAAGGCCACATTGCTGCAGAGATCTACTAGTAAAAGACTGAGCTTTCTTTGAACACAGGAAGTAAATGAGTTAACACAGGACGTGTTTGTGTTGCTGTTGGAATCCACCAAGTAATATGTCAACAGTAGTTCTGCTCATGATTATCTTCTTGCATACATCAGCCCAATATAATAGTCAAGAAAAAGAATCTTCAGGCATCCACTCACCCAAAGCATGAAGGCAGCATTTCTGAGATTTTGTGGAGAAGTGATTTTTTTTTTCCTTCCAAAACCATGACTGGTAAATCCATCTGGAACATTTTCAACAGGTTGAAATCAGATTATTCCCCACATGAGTCTCTATCAGGGAACCATTCCAGTAACGTGGGATTGGTGGTGTATAGCAGGCTCATATATGAATAAATTAACAAGAGCCAAATTCTGCTCCCAGTTACCCCTGGGCAACAGTATTGAAGTAAATAGAAATGCATGGGTATAAGCAAGATTAGGGTTTGGCCCTAAATACATACATCATTCTAAAAATCTTTGCTGCTATTTCAAATGCACTATAGCATGAGTACTTATAATTTTAATGAGTGGGGTTCTGGGTGGTCAAGGTTCCTGCATTGGCTGTACCACAGATTTTTTCATCCTATCTTCGTATGTGAGTTGTTTTAGTGTTCTTGAGAGGCAGCCATGGAGTCTCAAATTCTCTTTATGAAGAGAGCAGCAGCAGCACACACTTCTCCTCAATGACTCTAGTACATCTATTCCTTGTCCTGGAAGAACCAACTCTAGGAAGCAGAAGGTAAGTTACTCTCCGTGCCCATTCAATGGGATCTCGGCTTCTACCACCATCTAGACTGATCATACAATGAAAACTGCCACCCAAAATGGACACACTGTCTACCAAGAGCTGGCCTGGGATCACTGACACATTTCACATATTCCACTAAACAGCTCTTTGACAGCAGTGGCATTTAGTTATCTCCCATAGTATAGCTAGTTTTGAATGGACTCTTTGGAGGAGAGACTCTGTAGTCATCCTACATCTATCATAAGATCTGCAGCTTTATATTTATAAATTCATGCATGAATATATAGAGACAAGATAGGTGAGGTAATATCTTTATTGGACCTACTTCTGTTGGTGAGAGACACAAGCTTTCGAGCATACTCAGAACTCTTCTTCAGGTCTACGTACTCCAAAGAAGAGCTCTGTCCAAGCATGAAAACTTGTCTTTCTCACCAACAGAAGTAGGTCCAATAAAGATATTACCTCACCTACCTTGTCTCGCTAATACCCAGGGACTGACAGAGTATAACAACACTGTATACAACAATGCATCACACACACACACACACACACACTTTACCAGCCAGTGAAGTGCACTGGCATTTGGAAGGCAGCTGATATTCAGCAATGCGTGAAGATGATAAAGTTTCCCTTTGTAGTTTCAGCTAAGTTTGAAAACAGTCAGCAGATCCTCTCTGTTTCCAAACAAAGCAATTATTTACGGCTCTGAGAGTGCAAAACCAGCTTTAAAATTTATCTGACATTAATAACCAAACATCTGACTTAATGTAGTGCCTCTTTGTACTGGTTTTTGACAGATTTCCTTTTCACACCTTTTGGTGTTACACATGCTATTTGGTTTGTTCTATGAATATGTATTCTTACATCACATCTGAGTGCTGGGAAGCATGATGATTTTTACTATTGTCATGTCTTCAGAGTTAGGTTGGAGAATTTCAGCATACATTGCAGTGTGCTAACCCTGGGAGATTGGCAACATTCTAAACTGCAAAGTTTTATTATATCTTCTAGGGCTTCCCTTCAGTTTTGGTAACCTAGACTGTCCTGTGATTTAACATTAATAGCATATTTTTCATCTTCAAATCAAAAAGATTTCAGGCAAAATTCTGCTTTCACTTACGCCCATGAAAACCCATATAATTTGTTGCTCTGGGTTTTCATGACGTAAAAAGGATCCCACAAAGGCTGAAATTAGAGTTGTGGGATCAAATGTATTATTTATGTGAGAAACCCACATTACGCATAGAAATTTGTGTTTAACACTTCAGATGTCAGTTTTAAGGAAATGCTTGGAATCAGGTTATTTGCTACACAGTTTTACCTTTAAAGAACATTAAGCAAATATGCGTGACAGTGATACATGCAGGTGTAGCTTTGGTCAAGCATCCAAAGTGAAACAAACCCTTGACCTTTCCATTTCAGCTGCCGCACATGTTCAAGTCTAGGATGTATTGAAAGATAAAAAATAAACCCTCTAAAAAAAGCAGGTTGAGTAGCAGGACAGCATGATATCAACAGTTCGCTGGGGAGACTAAAACTAAAACCCAAGAGTCCTTATACTGCAACCTGTCACACTGTGCTATTTCCCACCCATAACCACAACTAAGTTTCCATCCAGCTCTTAGAACGGAACCGGAGTGAAAGTAATAGACATCTTAGAATACAACACAAATTATCTCTCTCTCATATTGTGGTCCAGCACTTACTAGTCCAGTAGCAAGAATTATTAATAAATCTAATCAGGGTAGGACAATATCACTGAAGAACTACTAACATCATACCTCTTTTAAGAAAGGGAAAAAAGCAATCTGGGCAATTACAGGTTTGTAACTCTGCAGTAGTATGCAAGGCTTTAGAACAAATTATGGAGGCAAGAATAATTAAATTCATGGAGATAAATGGTAAAGAGGATGTAATGCAATGTGGTTTACCAAAGGTAGATCATACCAGATTAACTTGATTTCCTTTGTTGAGAAAAATAAAGGATTTGTTTTAGATAAAGGAAGATGTAATATATTTGGACTTCAGTAAAGCATTTGACACAGTACCACATGGCAAATCATTAGTTAACTGAGGCAAGATGGGGATCAGTACAAGAATTGTAAGGTGAATAAGAAACTGGTTAAAGGCAACAGGTTGTGCTGAAAGGGAGGTTACTTGTGGAGTTCCTCAAGGATCTGTCTTGTGATCAATCTTATTGAATATTTTTATTAATTACCTTGGCACAAAAAGTAGGAGTGCACTAATGAAATGGGCTGCTGATACAAATTTGGGAAGCAGTCATACCGAGGCGAATCGGAACATTGTACAGGCAGGTCTGGTCTGGATGCCCTAGGAGGCTGGAGTGATAGAAATGAAATGAAACAAAACTCAGCAGTATAAAGTGCAAGGTCTAATAATAAGAATTTCTACAACAAACTGGGGGGGATTGTCAGTTAAAAGCAACACAGGAGGAAAAAGACCTGGGTGTGTGGTAGCTGTGAAAAAGGGAAACGTTATGCTAGGATAGAATATAGAACTGGAAGGGACTTTGAGAGGTCATCTAGTCCAGTCCCCTGCACTCAAGCCAGGACTAAGTATTATCTAGACCATCCCTGACAGGTGTTTGTCCAACCTGCTCTTAAAAAGTCCCAATGATGGAGCTTCCACAACCTCCCTAGGCAAGTTATTCCAATGCTTAACCACCCTGACCGTTAGGCAGTTTTTCCTAATGTCCAACCTAAATGGCTGCAATTTAAGCTCATTGTTTCTGGTCCTATCATCAGAGGTTAAGAAGAACAATTTTTCTCCCTCCTCCTTGTAACAACCTTTTATGTACTTGAAAACTGTTATGTCCTCTCTCTGTCTTCTCTTCTCTAGACTAAACAAACCCAATTTTTTTCAATCTTCACTCATAGGTCATGTTTTCTAGACCTTTAATCATTTTTGTTGCTCTTCGCTGGACTTTCTCCAATTTGGCCACATCTTTCCTGAAATGTGGTGCCCAGAACTGGACACAATACTCCAGTTGAGGCCTAATCAGCGCGGAGTAGAGTGGAAGAATTACTTCTCATGTCTTGCTTACAATACTCCTGCTAATACATCCTAGAATGATGTTTGCTTTTGATCCACTATGACCCCCATATCCCTTTCTGCAGTACTCCTTCCTAGGCAGTCATTTCCCATTTTGAATGTGTGTGACTGATTGTTCCTCCCTAAGTGGAGTACTTTGCATTTGTCCTTATTGAATTTCATCCTATTTACTTCAGACTATTTCAAATTTTAATCCTTGCTTCTCAAGGACATATCAAGTGAGGCATTTCCAACAGAGATAGAGAAGTACAGTATTACCACCATTATACAAGTCACTGGTAAGACCTCATTTGGAATAGTGTCTACATATGGTCACCCATGATCAAGAAAGATTAATTCATACTGGAACAGGTAAAGAGAACAGCTAGTAGTACAGTCAAGAGAATGGAGGGCCTATCTTATGAGAGGAGACTGGAATTTTGGCTTGTTCAGCTTAGCAAAACAAAGGCTGAGATTACGGTCTATAAATACCTCAAGGGGGTAAACACCAGGGTGGTTCAAGAGCTATTTAAACTAATGGACAATGTTTGCATAAAGGGTGGGTAAACGGGATTGGTTAAGGCATAGGCATGTGCCTCTGGCCCCTGCTCTTGGAGTTATGGGATTACATCAGAATCTCAGTTTATTTCTTAAAAAAAAAAAAAAAAATTCTAGCTCTTACAGCTGAGGAAAAAAAACACTTGAAACTGAGACTCAAGTAGAACAGGAGTACAGGTGGCACCTTAGAGACTAACAAATTTATTTGAGCATAAGCTTTCATGGGCTACAGCCCACTTCATCAGATGCATGTAGTGGAAAATACAGTAGGAAGATTATATATATATATATATATATATATATATATATATATATATATATATATACATACATACATACACACACACACACACACACATACATACACACACACACGAAACAATGGGTGTTACCATACACACTATAAGGAGAGTGATCAGTTAAGGTGAGCTTTTATCAGCAGGAGAGAAAAAGAACTGTTTGTAGTGGTAATGAAAATGGCTCATTTCCAGCAATTGACAAGGAGATATGAGGAACTGTGTGTGTTTGGGGGGATGGGGGGGGGGGGGGG
>NW_020664447.1:17232458-17233602 GCF_002925995.2 Terrapene triunguis | reverse complement strand
GGGGGGGGGAAATAAGCAGGGGGAAATAGTTTTTCTTTGTGTAATGGTCCATCCACTCCCATTCTTTGTTCAAGCCTAATTTAATGGTGTCCAATTTGCAAATTAAATCCACTTCAGCAGTCTCTCGTTGGAGTTTGTTTTTGAAGTTTTTGTTGTTGTAATATTGCGACTTTTAGGTCTGTAATCGAGTGGCCAGGGAGATTGAAGTGTTCTTCAACTGGTTTTTGAATGTTATAGTTCTTGACGTCTGACTTGTGTCCATTTATTCTTTTATGTAGAGAGTGTCCGGTTTGGCCAATGTACATGGCAGAGGGGCATTGCTGGCACATGATGGCATATATCACATTGGTAGATGTGCAGGTGAACGAGCCTCTGATAGTGTGGCTGACATGATTAGGTCCTATGACTCAAGTGTATCCAATGCAGGGATGCCTGCCTCAGTCTGTAAAAATTCTGATACAAGTGCTCTGAGAGAGGTGAAGTGCTCAGTGAATCTCAGTGGGGAGTTAACTGCAAGACCTACTCTTCTGGAGGCCACACCACCACTACTCTGGGAGAGGACTGTGTGTGTGGAAAGAGGAGGAGGAGCAGCACAGCAGATTTGGCCCACTCCTGCTACTGGGTTAAGTACAGAGGAGGGCCCCCTGCTCCAACCCCAGCCTCTCATTGGAGGCCAGAGACTGCCCTGCTACTGCTTCTTGGATAGAAAAGGGGGCCCTCATGTTGCTACCCCTGCCTCTGTGGGAGAGGAGAAAGGGCACTGGCCACTACTGTTATGATAGATAACTTTCCAACTGGGGTATTATAGCATAACTATGTATACAGCAATATCTAGGAACTTAGAGAATGCTACTTTCTGGAAGTGCTTGATATGAGAGACCAGTATGTGGGGAGGAAGGAATCAAGCCAGAATATTCCAGTGTCTTGACTGACTCTTTTTACGCTCACACACTGAATATGGTGGCTGAAGTGAATCAGCTTCTGCCAAAAAAAAAAAAAAAAAAAAAAAAAAAAAAAAAAAAAAAAAAAAAAAACCCTAATCACACGAGGCAGCCATTTTCACACTTCACAACATATTGATCTATTGTTTCTCTAGTATTTTGATTGCCTTTTTGAAAACATACCTTTTGTATGTGGCTTTTTT
>NW_020664447.1:16990054-17227458 GCF_002925995.2 Terrapene triunguis | reverse complement strand
GGGGGGGGGAAATAAGCAGGGGGAAATAGTTTTTCTTTGTGTAATGGTCCATCCACTCCCATTCTTTGTTCAAGCCTAATTTAATGGTGTCCAATTTGCAAATTAAATCCACTTCAGCAGTCTCTCGTTGGAGTTTGTTTTTGAAGTTTTTGTTGTTGTAATATTGCGACTTTTAGGTCTGTAATCGAGTGGTCAGGGAGATTGAAGTGTTCTCCAACTGGTTTTTGAATGTTATAGTTCTTGACGTCTGACTTGTGTCCCTTTATTCTTTTATGTAGAGAGTGTCCGGTTTGGCCAATGTACATGGCAGAGGGGCACTGCTGGCATATGATGGCATATATCACATTGGTAGATGTGCAGGTGAACGAGCCTCTGATAGTGTGGCTGACATGATTAGGTCCTATGACTCAAGTGTATCCAATGCAGGGATGCCTGCCTCAGTCTGTAAAAATTCTGATACAAGTGCTCTGAGAGAGGTGAAGTGCTCAGTGAATCTCAGTGGGGAGTTAACTGCAAGACCTACTCTTCTGGAGGCCACACCACCACTACTCTGGGAGAGGACTGTGTGTGTGGAAAGAGGAGGAGGAGGAGCACAGCAGATTTGGCCCACTCCTGCTACTGGGTTAAGTACAGAGGAGGGCCCCCTGCTCCAACCCCAGCCTCTCATTGGAGGCCAGAGACTGCCCTGCTACTGCTTCTTGGATAGAAAAGGGGCCCTCATGTTGCTACCCCTGCCTCTGTGGGAGAGACGAAAGGGCACTGGCCACTACTGTTATGATAGATAACTTTCCAACTGGGGTATTATAGCATAACTATGTATACAGCAATATCTAGGAACTTAGAGAATGCTACTTTCTGGAAGTGCTTGATATGAGAGACCAGTATGTGGGGAGGAAGGAATCAAGCCAGAATATTCCAGTGTCTTGACTGACTCTTTTTACGCTCACACACTGAATATGGTGGCTGAAGTGAATCAGCTTCTGCCAAAAAAAAAAAAAAAAAAAAAAAAAAAAAAAAAAAAAAAAAAAAAAAAAAAAAAAAAAAAAAAAAAATAAAAAAATAATAATTATATTTTTTAATTTTTTTTTTTTTTTTTTTTTTTTTTTTTTTTTTTTTTTTTTTTTTTTTTTAAGATTTGATAATTTGTGATAGATTAGTAATCTGGTTGAAAGGTATCAGAGTTTGAATGAGAATGCTTAGAGAACCCACACTAATGCTACCACGAGAGTTATAGAAACGTGCAATGCTAGTGAACAAGCTCACATCCAAATGCAGAGCATAAGTGGAGCAGACAGATAATTTGCCAGGTAGCATAGGGACAGCATGAAAATTTGTGTAAAAGCAAATGCACAAATACAAATCAGAGATGACAAACAAAATGCAAAGGAAGAACTGTGGGTACTGTGGACAGAAACCAGAATAATGTCCTGCACAGGGGTTATAGGCAATAATTGTACCAAGAAAAAAAGGACCATAGCGAGGAAGCAATCAGTGACTCAGAGGATGAGAATTTGCACATGTATGACATCAGTGCAGTACCAAGCGGGAAAAATAAAATGATTTTGTAAAGCTCATACCAGCACCAGGTGCAAAGACAAGGCAGCAGCATACAAGCAGGCAGGAAACCAAATGCTAAATATACAGTGTGGGATGAGTAAATGTATTAGGCTACATAAGAATTCCTCAGCATTATACAAGAGAATAAAGTGAAATTGGAACCACGCAAAGCAAATTAAAATTTTATAATGGCACAATCAAAGTAGGACAATATAAATTAAAGAGCACCATCATGGAAAGTATACAGGTTGAAATTTCGGATAGTACAAACAAAACAGAAGCTACTGCTTTCAGCTAAAACAAATGAATTCACAAACCTAGTGACACTAAACCTAGGACAAACAATTCATGCAATAAAGACACAAGCAAAACTAAAAAACAAACTATATCCAGAGCAGGCAATGCACTGTGGCATCTCTGCAACAAAGGGCAAGTCTATACTATAAAATTAAGTCAATTTAAGTTACGTCGATATACAGCTACTGCAGTAATAAAAATTGATTTTTCATGGCCACATTATGCTCCTTCTGTCAGCGGTACACATCCTCACCAGGAGCGCTTCCACCAATTTAATGGACATTATGGGGCAATGTGGGGCACTGACAGCCCGGAGCTCTGGGCTGTCAACCGGAAGAGTCAATGCAGTATCTACACTTGCACTACATCGACTCAATCACTACGCCTCTCGCAGATGTAGAGTTATTAGGTTGGTGTAGAGGGCAACTTAAATTGGCAGGAGCAACGTTGTAGTGTAGTCACTTATAGAGTAAGATTGACGTAAGCTTTCTTATGTTGACCTAACTCTGTAGTGTAGATCAGGCCAAAGCTGCCTAAAGATTACCAAGATGTTCTTGGAGGCCTGAGGTGCTTTGAGGCATGGTGCACCTGGAAATAGATAAAATAATTCAGTTGGTACAGCACCCGGTTCACAGATTAGCCATTGCATTAAGAGGAAAAAATGGGAGCAATAAAACAAATGTAAAAAGAAGGCATCATTGCTAAGTGACAAGCTGGATAAGCAGCATGGTAGCCATCGAAAAGCCAGGCATGTTGTGCACTGGCACAGACTCAAGCAATTTAAACAAAGCACTAACAGAGCTCTCTACAGATGCCTACATTTGAAGAAGCAAATGCAAAAATATTCTCAGTACTTATTGCCAAAGACCAATATTGGCAAGTGCTACTGGATAAGGAAAGCAGGTACCTCACCACATTTTATACACTAGCAGAGAAACACCAATGGTCACTGATGCCATTTTGGCTCAGTCCTGCAGCAGAATACCAGTGCCACTGCCCAGATGTACCAACATGACTTGCAGGGATCAGCATCATAGCGGATGACATTCTGATACATGGACACAGGGACAGCATGGCAGAAGCTGTGGCAAATCGGCACCACAACCTCATCTATGCGCTAGAAGGAGCCAGGGAAGTAAGTCACAAATTAAACAAATACAAAATGGAATTGTGATTGGCTGCAGTACCACAGGCAGGCCACTTGGTGACCTCCCACGGGTTATGACCGGACCCTGAAAAAGTAAAATAATACAGCACATATCTTTAGGTAGGGGTATTATATAAGTTCAGGGACTATTTGGATTTGTGAACTGACAAAATTTCTTCCACGCCTCTCTGATGTATGTGAATTCCTGAGGTGACTACTGGACAAAGATACAGTATGGACATGGTTGCGTCAACATGATACAGCCATCACCTGTGTTAAGGATCTGGTGATCAACTATCCCATTCTAAAATACTGCAATGTGAATGAAGAGGCAACCATTCAATATGATGCCACTGAGACAGAGCTTTGGGCATCACTCACACAAAAAGGGGCAGCTGGTAGCTTTTGTGTGTGTTCAAAACAGCAGTCATGTAGAAAGTGATCATAAACCACTAGAGAACATTTTTAAAGAGCCACTGCTAGCAGGCCCCAAAACATCTTCAGATGCTAATGAAACTGCAACATTACAACTTGTGTACGCTACAAGAAAGGAACTGAGATGTACATAGCTGACTTCTTACACAGGGCAACCTTGCAGCAGTTGAACAAGAATATGAAATCCTCAGCTAGATAGAAATACAGAAAACACAGAAAGCATCAGCCAAGCCAGTTAAGTACCAGTTTTCAAGGCAAGTCTGAAAAGAAACTGTAGTTAAACTATACAACACAAATATTTACAGCCATATCACACAATCACCATATCACAGGCAGTCAAATAGGAAAGCCAATCTCCAACGTAAAGAAAGCATATTGCAAGCCACTGCTGGAGAACCACTTGACAGGAGTCACTAGTAGCAGCCCCGTACAATGCTTGATGTCAAGGCACATGTGAATCTTGATACCTATGGCTCCAGTTTTACTACAAACAGCAGAGGAGGAAGGAGTAACAGACAAAAGGAAGAGAGAAAAACAAAGGCCAAAGCCCACAAGCTAAAGACCTTCCAGAACTACAAATAGGAGACATTGTCTAGACCAAATTATATCCTCAGGACAAATCATGCACTTAAAAGTAAGCTACATATACAGAACAGATAAAACCTTGTTCATAAAACATAGGAATGGATGGGCATATATTCCACCAAAACAACAAATGCACTCACCAGCCACGGACAGAAGACAAATAGAGACTGAGGATGGGGAAATGTACAGTCCACTGAGACTTAATCAGCAGGACATGGAAGAAATAAAGGCTGACAAATGACCAATTGATAGCAGAGCAGACTCTCAAAACACCACCAGAAGAACCAAGTGCAAGGGAGTCACCTGTTATCACAAGACAGACTTTCATTTGCTCTAACATCATATTACCTGCAAGGTATATGCAAGAGTTTATATAATAGTAAGGTATGGCAGAACAACCTTCCCAAAACCAGAGTTGCCAAGCAAATTAAGTTAGACATAATAAAACAAAGAACTGGTGTTAAATTACATATGTTACAGATTTTAAGGGAATACAATAGTGTTATGTAAAAAGATTATGGTATTCATTTTTAATTTTGATATCTCAAATAATTGTGACAAAAGGATTTTATGATAGCTTCCCAGTATTATGGGGCATCATATTACAATTATGAATAGGATAATGTCTAGCAACTTGAACAACTCTGCTTTCAGAAAGTGCTTGATGAGAGTGCTATGTAGAGTTAGGAATAAAGCCTAAAATATTGCACTGTCTTGTCTATCTTGTTATGCATGCACACTGAGCAGCTACCACTCTTAGAGGCATGGCATAAGGATGGGGTTGGAGCCCCATGTCATGCTGCACCTTAGCCATAGATTGTCTTAATCCAGATGTATGGGAAAATACAATTTACTGAAGATGAGGCAGAGAGCACCTGGGAGAGAGTGATTCCTGACTGCTAGTCCAAATAGATGGACTCTTACATCTGGTTGCTTGGGATGAGGTTAAGACACACACAGAGAATCAGAGTGGCCAGTGCTAGGTCAGGGTGATACAAAAGACAAAAGACATGGCTGTTTGGTAAAAGTTTGCAGCTGGAGTTCCGAACGTGGGATTCATTGTTCCAGGCAAACAGGACTTGTGTCAATAAAAGAGAAGGAAGAGTATCCTGAGCTTCTGCCTCACTCTTTTCGCTCCTGATGAGAAATCAACTCAAAGAAGCCACAATCCCTTGGGAGTTTAAATAAATACATTACTGTCATTGCTGAAGACTTCAAACCTTTGTAAACCCGTAGATTCACTTGTAAGTGCAGTTCCTTCTTCACCCTCCTCTAGTCCTTCCATAGGTGTTTGTGGTTAGGAATCCACATGTATTCTAATTGTTGAGTAATAGTACTGCAGTAAGATACAGTGGTGAGGAATTTGGAAAGGAAGGAGGGTCTGAGAGCAAGGATGTTGATGCAAGTAAAGCACAGGATGACGACTCAACATTTGGACTCAGTTCCTGGCTCTTCCATGAACTCTGTGTGACCTTGGCAAATCTGTTTAAGCTCTCTGTGTTACAGCCGCCATCTGTAAACTGAAGACAATACCTCCTTTTCCCTTGCCTGTCTTGTTTATTTAGATGGTAAACTGTTTGGAGTGAGGACAGTCTCTTACTACGTGTTTGAGCAGCACACAGCTTACTGGGGCTCTGATCTCAGGTGGGACCTACTGGCTTTATTGTAATACAAAACAATAAAGTGTAATAATAAAATTGCTATATCAGGTGGAGGTTAAATAGGGCGGGATGGGGTGAGGGAATTGTAACCAACCAAGAATGACATCAGATGAATTCTGTATCCTAGCCTTGATTTTAAAAGCTCAATAAAAGATTTTCAAATGGTGATGGACTTTTACATGCAATTTCTTTCTTTATGCAGAATTTCTTCATTGCTTAACCATTTCACTTAATTTAAAAAGGCAATTAAAAATTCTTTTGATCCACTATTGTCTTAGGCTTTATAAGAGAAATCAGTTGATAGTGTGGCAGTAAAGGCTTTATTGAAACAGAGCATTCTTTACAATGGTAGAAGCAGATGGTTTACAAAGTTACTGAATGAGAACTGATTATTGATTTGCTATCCTCCTAACAACATCAGTGTTGAGTTATAATGTACTGTACGACTTGTTACCAAGTAAATAGCCATTTTTATATTACTTTCTTTCTTGTAAATTGGCTACTAGCAGGGAAAGTAAAATATATGGCTGTCTAATATCTTGAAGCAGAATACAAATTGCACTGGGGAAACACTAGTGAAGCACCACAGAATATTTGCTGATGTTTATAATTTTGTCTCTGTCAAAAAACTCCAGATCAAAAAGTTCACTATTCTCCCAATACCTGGTAGAGTCAGTACCCTGTTGTTTCCTCAGGTACGCTCACCACATTTAATATTCTGCTAAAATAACTGTATATGTTCTATTTCAAACAGAACTCAGGATAGATATTTTGTTTCAAGCAAAAGTGGAACATACAGAGATGTATAAGATTTAGAATGTTTATTGGCTGATTTATTCTTTTAAGGTAAAAAAAGGAAAAAGGCTGATCTCCTTGAAAGTTAAAAAGCTTAACTATAGAGGAAGGATAGAGAGGAAGTGGTGTTCTAATACAAAAAGGCTAGAGTTACAAAGGGAAGGAAGTGCTTAGCTGCCACTTTAGGCAACTAAATTCCAGAATCAGGCTCCACTGTTATTCACATACCTCATCTCAGCTGCTGTTGAATTCTGTAGACCAGTGGTTCTCAACCTATTTGCCACTGTGGGCCACATATGCAGCTCTCTCTGTTTCATGTGGGCCACATCCACACAATATATATAATACCTGTATGGCCCTAAGGATGTCACATGGGCCATAGCTGTGTGGTGATTTGGTCGCAAGTGGCCTGCAGGCCACAAGTTGAGACCCACTGCTGTAGACTCACACAAGGTATGTCTACACTGCAATTAGACACCCATGGCTGGCCCATGCCAACTGACTCGGGATTGTGGGGATCAGGCCAAGGGGCTTTTTAAGATGTTCAAGCTCAGGCTACAGCCTGAGCTCTGGGACTCTCCCATCTTGCAGGATCCTAGAGCCCGGGCTGCAGCCCGAGCCTGAATGTCTACACCACAGTTGGATAGTCCCTTAGCCAGACCTAGCTGCAGGTTTTTAATCGCAGTGTAGACAGAAGTGCCTAAGTCTTTACACTCTAGGTGGCACCTGTGTTTCAGCCTCTGAGCATGTGCACTACTGCTTCCCTCTATACAGCTAAGCCCTAGCGCAATTCAGAAGCCAGGAGAAGACAGGTGTTCCTCTGCCTAATTTGCTGCAGGGCCCAATCCAGTGGGCATGCTCTGAGCACACCTAATTTCACACAAAACAGCTGGGAGGCAGAGGAAGGATAACCTCCCTTATAACTTTTAGCCCAGTGTTTAGTGTACTCTCACCTGGGATGGGGGTGACCCCCCATTTCAAATCACCTCTTGGCCTGAGGGGGGAAAAGAGATTTGAGCAGGAATCTGTCACCTCTTAGATGACTGCCCTAATCACTGGGCTCTGAGGTATTTTGATGTGGGGCTCCTTCAGTCTCTCCTGTTGAAGCTATGGTACTGTGGATAAGTAATTAAAGAGTCATATTGTTCACTTGCGTCCAGTCTATTGAGATCCAGATTGCTCTGAATCAGCAACCTATCCTTTTCATTATTTATCATGCCCCTAATTTGTGTGTCATCTGCGAACTTTATCAGTGTTGATTATGTTTTAGCCCACGGAACATTTTTTGCTAAAATATAGGGCCAGATCATCAGCTAGTATACAATGACATCAATGGAACTATATAATCAATTTCTAAACATAATAGATAATTTCCTAACCCCAAATTTTTTTGCAGACAACATGGGGGAAATTCTACCTTAGATCTTGTCCTAACAACAGATAGAGGAACTAATCACAGGAAAAAATTAGGTACAAGTGATCACGACTTGATCATATTTACAATATACAAGCAGAATAAAGTCCAGATCAGTAATATTATATATATATATAGGTGCTTTACTAGTACCCATTTCACAAAGCTGAAAACAATTATGAGCCTAATCATAATTTAGGGAAATAATTTAGGCATAAAAATGTGAATGATCATTGGGAATTATTTAAGCACATCTTACTAGATGTCCAAAAAGTCACAATCAAGGAAGTTGTGATGGTTAAAAAACACCAACTCGGTTTAGAGGGTAAGTGAAGGCAGCTGTTTTATAAACAAATGGAAGAAATGGGATGTTGCTAGAAGGGACTATAAATCAGAAGTTAGGAATTGTAGAAAATTGAGAAAGGAAACAAAGGGACATAAGGAGAAATCTATGGCCAACAGAGTTAAGGACAAGGAGGAGTTTTTAAAATACATTAGGAACTAAAAGAATCCTGATAGTGGTATTGGTCCATTACTAGATCGAAGTGGTAGGAGTAATCAATAACAAAGAAAAGGCAGAAGTGTTCAATAAATTTCTGTTCTGTATTTGGGGAAAAAACAAATGATATAGTCTTATCGTATAGTGATTAGACTCTTTCCTTTCCACTAGTACTTCTGTAGGATGTTAAATAGAAGTTACTAAAGTTAGCCTTTTTTTAAAAATCAGTAGAACCAGATAACTTGTATCCAAGGATTTTAAAAGAGCAGGCTGAGGAGCTTGAGGGAATATTAATGTTTCAATAAGTCTCGGAGCACTGGGGAAGTTGCAGAATACAGCTAATGTTGTGCCAATTTTTTAAAAGGGTAAACACGATGCCAGGGTAATTACAGGCCTGTCAGCCTGACATCAATCCTGTGCAAGGCAATGGAGTGGCTAATGCAGGATAGGATAGTAAAGGATGGTAATGTAATTACTTGAGATCAAATCTAAGGATCCTGTCAAACTAACTTGATATTGATTTTTGATAAGATTACAAGTTTGGTTGAGAAAAGTAATAGTGTTGACATAATATATTAAGACTTTTATAAGGCATTTGTTGGTACGGCACAACATTTTGAATAAAAAATCTAGAGCAAGATAAAATTAACAGCACAAATTACATTAATTTAAAACTGGCTAACTATTAGATCTCAAATTGTAACTAGCTATTTAACATTTTTATCAATGACATAGAAGAAAAACAAAATAATCACAGATAAAGTTTGCAGAGGACAAATATTGGGGGAGTGGTAAAAATGAAGAAAACAGGTCACTGATTCAAAGCAATCTGGATCGCTTGGCAAACTGGGCACTAACAATGTGCATTTTAATATGGTTAAATGTAAATGTATACATCTAAGAACAAAATCTTGGCCATACTTACAGGATGGGGACTCTATCATGGGAAGCAAGGACTCTGAAAAAAAAATGAGGGTGTCATAGTGGATAATCAGCCGAACATGAGTTCCCTGTGTGATGATGTGCTAAACGAGCTAATGTAATTCTGGGATGCATAAACAGTAATCTTGAGTAGGAGTAGAGAGGATATTTTACCTCTATATTTGGCCCTAGTTCAACAGCTACTGGAATACTGTGTCCAGTTCTGGTGCCCACAATTCAAGAAGGATGCTGATAAATTGGAGAGGGTTCAGAGAAGAGCCACAAAAATGATTAAAGAATTAGAAAACGTGCCTTCTAGTGATAGACTCAAGGAGCTCTATCAAGTATAGACTGCTTGATTACAGTCTATACATTTCTACATGGGGAATATTTAATAATGGGCTCTTCAGTCTAGCAGAGAATGGTATAACAATCCAATGGCTAGAAGTTGCAGCTGGACAAATTCAGACTGGAAATAATGAACACATTTTTAATGGTGGGAGTAATTAACCATTGGAACAATTGACCAAGGGTGATGGTGGATTCTCCATCACTGACAATATTTAAATAAAGATTGGATGTTTTTCTAAAAGATGTACACTAAGAATTATTTTGAGGAAGTTTTATGGCCTGTGATCTTGATATAGTAGGCATCACAGACATTTGGTGGAATGAGGATAACCAATGGGACACAAAAACAACGAGGAATCCGGTGGCACCTTAAAGACTAACAGATTTATTTGGGCATAAGCTTTCGTGGGTAAAATACCCACTTCTTGAACGCAGTGATACCAGCATACAATATATATCTAAGAATCACAGAGTAGGTCACTCTAACGGGGGAGTGGCACTACACGTGAAAGAAAGCATATAAATAAAATAAAAATCTTAAATGACAAACAGTACCACAGAACCTCTATATACAGAAATTCCATGCTTGAACAACAAGAGTATATCAGTAGGAATATATTACTGACCACCTCACCATGATGGTGATGGTGATTGTGAAATGCTAAGGGAGATTTAACAGGCTACAAAACCAACAAATGCAATAATAATGGGGTATTTCAACTATCTTCATACTGACTGGGTATGTGTCACCTCAGGAAGGGATAAAATTTCTAGATGCTTGAAAGGATTATTTCTTGGAACAGCTCATCCTGGAACCCACAAAGGAAGAGGCAATTCTTGATTTAGTCCTCAGTGGAGCACAGGAACTGGGACGAGAGGAGAATACAGGAGAACCACCCGGTAATAGCGACCACAGTGAAATAAATTTAACAACCTTGTATGGGGGAAAAGTGCCAAGAAAACCCACCACCGTAGGACTTAACTTCAAAAAGAGGAATTACAGAAAAAACTAGGAAACTAGTTAAACAGAAATTAAAGCAGTCACAAGAGTGAAATACACGTAAACTGCATGGAGACTATTTAAAAACACCATAATAGAGGCCCAAACTAAACGTATACTCCAAATAAAACAAAACAGTGGGAGGACCAAAAAAAAAAAAAAGAAAAAAGCAGCCACCATGGATTAACTGCCTCCTTTTTTACTCTGCTGTTTAAGTAAAAAAGGCTTTTAAAAATTGGAAGTCAAATCCTAGTGAGGAAAATAGAAAGAAGCACAAATGAAGTGCCAAAGTATAATAAGGCAGGCCAAGAAAATATTTGAAGACACAAAAACTAACAAAAAATTTAAGTATATGAGAAGCAGGAAGCCTGCCAAACAGTCAGTAGGATGATTCAGATACTAAAGGAGCACTCAAGGAAGACAGGGCCATTATTGATAAGCTAACTGAATTATTTGCATTGGTCTTTAGAGCAAAGGATGTGGAGGAGATCCCCACAACTGAGCCATTCTTTTTAGATGACAAATCTGAGGAACTGTCCAGGACTGAGGTGTCACTGGAGGTGATTTTGGAACAAATGGATAAATTAAACGGTAATGAGTCACCAGGATGGTATTCACCCCAGAATTCTGAAGGAACTCAGATATGAAATTGTAATCAGTTGCTGAAATCAGCCTCTGTACTAGATGCCTGGAGGGTAGCTAATGTAATGTGGATTTTTTTTAAAAAGGTTCCAGAGGGGATCCTGGCAAGTACAGGATGGTGAGCCTCACTTCTGTACCCGGCAAATTGGTGAAGACTATAGTAAAGAACAGAATTATTAGACACAATGACTAACACAATATGTTGGGGAAGAGTCAACACGGCTTTTGTAAAGGGATATCATACCTCACCAATCTATTAGAATTCTTTGAGGGTGTCAACAAGCCTGTAAACGAGTTTGATTCAGTGGATATAGTGTACTTACACTTTCAGAAAACATATGAAAAAGTCACTCAAAGACTCTAAAGGAAGCAGCCTTGGCATGAGAGGAAGATCCTTTCATGGATCAGAAACTGGTTAAGAGATAGGAAATAAAGGGTAGAAATCTATGATCAGTTTTCACAGTGGAGAGAGGAAAGTAGCAGGGTTCCCCAAAGAACTGTACTGGGACAAGTGCTGTTCAACATGTTAATAAATGATCTGGAAAAGGGGGTAAACAGTAAGGTGGCAAAATTTGCAGACAATATAAATTTAATCAAGATAGTGAAGTCCAAAGCTGAGTGTGAAGAGTTACAAAGAGTCACAAAAACTGGCTGACTGAGCAAGAAAATGGCAGCTGAAATTCAATGTTAATAAGTGCAAGTAATGCACATTGGAAAACACAATCCCAGCTATACATAGAAAATGATGGGATCTAAATTGGCTGTTACCACTCGAGACAGATCTTGAAGTCATCATGGATAGTTCTCTGAAAACATCTGCTCAGTGTGCAGTGGTGGTCAAAAAAAGCTAATAAAACATTATCTATCCCTTTCCTAATATTACGCCACAAAATAAATCCATAGTACACCTTGACCACATCGTGCAGTTCTGGCTTCCCCTTCTCAAAAGGCATATTAGAATTGCAAAAGGTACAGAGAAGGGCAACAGAAATGATTAGGAATCTGGAACAGCTTCCATATGATGAGATATTAAAAAGACTGGGACTGCTCATCTTAGAAAAGAGACAGCTAAGGGGGATACTATAGAGGGCTATGAAGTCATCAGTGCTATGGAAAAAGTGAATAAGGAAGTGTGTTTTACTCCTTCACACAACACAAGAACTAGGTGGTCACCCGATGAAATTAATAGGCAGCAGGTTTAAAACAAACAAAAGAAAGTACTTCACCCAATGCACAATTATTGCCAGGGACTGTTGTGAAGACCAAAAGTATAAGTGAGTTTAAAAAGAAATTGGATCTATCCTCCAGGAATTTACCTATCAATGGCTATTAGCCAAGATGGTTAAGGATACAACCTCATCTTCTGGGTGCTCCTAAACCTCTGTCAGAAGCTGGGGCTGGATGACAGGGGATGGATCATTTTAAATTGCCATGTTCTGTTCACTCCCTCTGAAGCATCTGGCACTGGCCACTGTCAGAAGACAGGAAACTGAACTAGATGGACCATTGGTCTGATCCAGTATGGCTGTTCTTGTGTGTTATACAAGAGGCCATCATAATTGTCCCATCTGGCCTTGGACTATATGAAACATGAGCAGGCCCATGTCACTCCAGTACCACTGTAACCAGAATTTATATTATCCATATTCACTGTGCTTTTTGCTGTTTTAGTTTCCCCAGAAGGGTATTCATGGGGTGCATGCCAAAATCATAGCTGGCTGCTCATCTTGTCCTGGATTAAGAGGAGGACTTTCCAGACTCCACGCTGCTGACCCAAAACCACTGAATGGCTAAAATGTGTGATGCCTAAGCCCTTCTGCCATTTTCCTTGCTTTGATTTATACAGGTCTGCTTTGTCTCACGACTTTATATGTTGAACTCCCCCCCCCCCACCTTTTTTGTACCACCTGTACATTCACTAATAATAGCTGACCCATAACGTGGGAGGAAGAGATTATTGTCCTCTGTTTGAGGCTACAGATTGGAATGCAAGAGAGCTGAATTCAACTCCCAACTCTGTTGCAGCCTTCCCTTCTTCCTCAGAGACAATCCCCAAATCCTGGCTAGATATTCCACACTGATCTCTGAACTGCTTTTGTCTATTGAGACTCCTTTGAATTGCACATTCTAAGCAATGAGTGGCCACCTCTGAGTGGCTCAGCTGAGTCTTAAAGATCTCTGGGTTGAAGAAATCGCACCTCAGGATCTGGGGGTGTTGCCATTCTGTGCTCTGAGTAGTCACTTCTATTTCCCCATGCCCACCTTTACCAGGGAGAAGCATAGCTAAATCCTCTGAAACTACACACAGGACATAGGCCTCAAGTTATTTTACAGTATGCAGTCTACATGCAGCAAGCAAATCTTGTTTAATTAAACCATTGACACTCTGTGTTAGGAATTCATCGATCACTGTTGATTGCCATCCAGGCTGTGACCTACAGTGTCAAGAGGTTAATGGTTTGCTTTTTTTAATATAGGCAATTCAAAGTATTAGCGTATCACTGAAGGGACTCTGGGGAGAAAAGAAAAATCTGTATTTGCAAAAGAAAAAAGATTCTGCCTTCTCATGATGCTAATTTAGGATGAGGGCCCAATGTCTTTTGATCTTGTTGAATAAAGGTATTGCATAATTTCTTCTCTAATTAAAAAAGTGGTGTGTTTTTAATTACAGTTGGCTCAGAAAGGCCTGCTGACCTATACCCTACTCATATATTAGTCTGAGTGCATACAAGATATTAGAGTATAATATACGTACTGATTAGGTAATAACAGAGCAGGGAAAATAAAAGATTTTATGGGGAATTTAAATAGCAGTGGATTAAAGTTCAGGAGGTTTGAGGATTTAAGAAAAAGATTTCATCTGGTCATAGTGGATAGTGGCCATTCAACTCTCCTGTGTGAGATATGCTGAGCCTTGACTAATACAAGCACGTTTTTGGTATACGAACTTTTACCTTTCTTTTAATCAAACACTGTCACAAATTGCAGCTATCCCTCTCCAAACTTGCTTTCCTTTCTCTGCTGATGGGCATCCTGGGGTACTCCACTCACCGCTGGGCTGGTGACTACTCCTGGTCTGATCCAGTATGGCTGTTCTTATGTGTTATACAGGAGGCCATCATAATTGTCCCATCTGGCCTTGGATTATATGAAACATCAGCAGGCCCATGTCACTCCAGTACGGGGTAAAAGTAACTTAAAGGACTTACCGGTACGCCAGAGTCCTGAGCAGGGGGCGTGTCCTCAACCAGAAGAGGTGGGGCCTTTAAATACCTGGGCCCTTTAAAAAAAATCAAGATTTAAAGGTCCAGGGGCTCTGGTTGCGGCTGGGAGCCCCGGGGTCTTTAAATCACCCCCGGAGCTCCCAGCTGCAGAGGTGGCTGGGAGCCCTGGGGTGATTTAAAGGGCCCAGGGCTCCATTGCTGCTACCGCAGCGGAGCTCTGGGCCCTTTAAATCACCGACGGAGCCCTGCCACTGCTCCCCCAGGGCTCCGGCGGTGATTTAAAAGGCCCAGGGCTCCGGCCGCTGCAGAGAGCCCCACACCCTTTAAATTGCCAGCCTAGGGAAGTCGGTGTTGTCCGACACGGCATACTGGCTCTTGCCGGTACACCGGACCGGACCGGCTTACTTTCACCTCTGTTCCAGTACCACTGTTCCCCTACCAGCCTCTGAGGGAGTGGTACCATGGGGCAGTGAGAGAGAAGACTGGGGGAATTAGCTCTCAAGGCCTAAACCCCCTTCCTTGGTTTGCACAGCATTACTCCTCCTCTCACTTCAGGACCCGCAGCATCCGTGTAGGGATATTAAAGAAGGAATCATAACAGTGATTCCCCCAAGTGACAGTGACCCCCTCATAATTTGTCCCCCACACTTTAAAATCCAACAGTTTCACCAAGTACAAAAATCTCTTGGGTCTTCTGTTAAAACTTGTAAGCTACTGTCTGTAGAAACCATTGATTATATCTATCCTGTGAAAGATACTTTACTACTATGTAAAACTTACAAACAAGTTAACTGACTTTGTTCTTGAAGTAATTGATACAATGTAAACAAACACTGTAAGCTGTTAAGTGACTTTCACTTCATTCAACGGCTCCTAGGACAGACCCCCACCCTCTGTGATTAAAGGGCCGGGAGTCTCAAATGAATTAGCACACACCCCGAAAGTGGTGGAGACAGTAAATTAAAATATGGTTAAGGTATGGAATGTATGCTGATGAATGCTTAATATACATGGATGGTTAGGGAGGTGCCAGCCTAGAAAGAAAGTATCCATCGGCTGAAGAATGTGTCAAGTGGATGACCAGAAAACCCCTGGAGGGTAAACTGGGATCCACCCCATCACTTGGAAGGATGAGAAACACAAACTTCGGACAATGTGGAGCCACCAGGAATGTGCCACTTTGGACAGGAATGTGTGCCATCTGCTGATTGAGTCAGCAACAGCAGGATGAAACAGCTCCCATAAATTAACATAGGAATTAAATCCTATAAGAATGGACTCTCAAGACTGAGGACTTTAAGTCTCTCTCTGGTTCTGCTGCCAACCTCCAGGAGCATCAGATGCATCTGACACAGACTCTGCTCCATCCTCATGACCAAGCTACCTGGCCAGTAACTTGGCATGAGCAACTTCTAGGCTGGTAACTATAACACCTATACAGAACTTGAATGAATGATTGTGTGAATGAATCTATCTATCTATATATGTGTGTGTGTGTATAAGGAATAAGTAGTGATACAACGTTGTTTACTTTTATCTTTTGCTTTATCATTATATTTACAATAAATGTGGCATCTTTGCCTTATCCCTCTTAATAAGATCCTGCTGGTTTTTATTCTATTGGTATAACATCCGCTCCATGACTCAGCCCTCCAGCCAGGTTGTATTCTCCCCTTCTGGAGTAGTAAAGTCCCTTCTCTCTAGCAGTCCCAGGCAGTCTTCCCTCTCACATGGTACCACTCCCTCAGGGGCTGGTAGGGGAACTTGGACCCACCCTCTTCTCCAGGTTCCAGTCCAGGGACCCTCAGCTCAGAAGTTCTGGGCTTTCCTTTCTCAACCCTCACTGCTCCTTCTATGGACTGCTTCCTACTTTCTGGCTCCTCTTCTCTCTCTGGATGCACCACTCCAAAACCCTCTTCCCAGGGAGTGGGTGTTGCCTGCTTTCCTGCAGCCTTCCTCAGCAGCACCCATCTGTGACCAGCTATTTTGCTTTATACAGGCCCCGCCTGTTCCTGCACAGCTGAATCTGCGTCCCATTAGTTCCCTGCTCCCAGGCTCTCCTCCCTCCAGGTGCAGCCTGTGGAGTTAATTGGCCTACCTGGTCACCTTAAACATCAGTTATATGTAGGATGGGAACCCCATCACAATGGACTTATAAGTGGGAAATATAATTTAACTGATATAGACTGCATATTCTATATTTCACAATGGTGACATAGCTAAATTCAATTATGCAGTGGAATATAACACATGCCATCTCATCAGAGTGCGCCTTGCCAACAGCAAAGTCCATTTGGTTTTCCTGTTGCTGCATGTCCTACAGTGATTGGAGTGGGAGTGGGGGTGGGGGAGGGGAACAAAAGCTAGTGCATGTGTAAACACTGTAAAAATACTTTGGCTCAGATCCTCAAAGATATTTCGGCAGCTTTTGTGCATACAAGCCATGTCTCTGTTACCATTGTTATTAATTTGGAGTGTGCATGTTTATAGAAGTGGTGTTAATTAGCATGCTGCTGAGAAAAATCTTCTCTTGTACCGATAGCACTTTGATAAAGCCCAATGCAATTAAAAAAAATTTCTAAGTGGCTCTTTTTTAAGCCATGCTTTTTCCAAAAAAATAAAAAGGGTATTGGAATTTATTTTTAAAGCACATCTGACTTCTTATAAATATATCAAAACTGCTTTAAAATATATTTTGGCTTTTGGAGTTTTGTTTTGCACAAATCCTTCTAGACTTATTAGCCAACTCACCTCTTTCAGGCCTAGGAAGGAACTAGAGGGCATAGTAGGAATCCTTCAGGGCTACACATTTCTTTATAATATCCTGGCACTGGATGCATTAAAAAAAACTTGACAAGAAAAGCCTCCAAAAACTCCAACCTTTAGGAATAGATACAGACATGATAATGTGTTGATTTGTGAGAACTAGACTGGCTGGAGTATAATATACATAAAAGATGTCAGGGAAAATGCTAATAAAAATTGGTACTGGAGCAGGTTATGGTACACAATATCAATTTATGAAACCCACTTCATATGGTTGGTTGGTTACTGTGACAGAAAGGTTGCAGGCTGAAAAACAGCTCTGAAAGCATTTGGAGACTAACCTGGGGTTCCTTTGAATATCAACCTCTTGCATTTTCTGTGCATTGCCTTTGGGCACCTTCGAGGTATTTATGTTAAAAAAAAAATGCCTGGGGGTCCAACCCAAATCCTGGGCCTCGAATGACATTCAACTAGTAGTTGGTAGGCACCATACAATTTGTAAAAAATAATTTCTCTTAGTTGTCTCCAGTAGCAAGGGTTAGTAGGGAAGTAATACAAAGGTGGTGGGAAACTGCACAATATTAAACAAGGAAAAAATGAATACGTGATTCTTTAGTGGTATAAAACATTTCCACTATGTTTTTAAATGTAGGTTGTCAGTTTGTCCAAGGAAAAATATTTCAGATTGTCAATAAACAAACAAAAATCCTACGAAAAATTAAGAAACTCTCCAAATGGATAGAATGTATCTCCCAGTCCTTCAGTATAATCATTGACAAGTAACACTAGAAAATTGCAGGCTGCCTACTTGTAATCCCAGCCTTCTACAGCATCCTCTCCTTGGAGAGTTGTGGAGTTGCTCAGGCATTTAGGTAATTCATCTGAATGAGCTCGTACCCTTATAGTAGTCCCCACATATATGTGCATCCCCTCCTGCCCCCGCCCCACCCCCAATTGGGGCCACAAAGGCTATAAGTCTGTTATATTGCTCCAGTGGGAGAAGAGACTGACAAGTATTCTTCTTCTTCATTTGTAAGAAAGTAAAACACATTTTACCTTGTAAGAAGGAGCTGGGAAGAGGACACAGAGGCTTTCATCGCTCTCCCAATTGCTGTGGGCTTGGATACATTCAGCCTGCTGTCAAAGCTTTCGGGGAGGGATAGCTCAGTGGTTTGAGCATTGGCCTGCTAAACCCAGCATTGCGAGTTCAATCCTTGAGAGGGCCATTTAGGGAACTGGGATAAAAAAAAAAAAAAAAGTCTGTCTGGGAATTGCCCCTGCTTTGAGCAGGGGGTTGGACTAGATGACCTCTTGAGGTCCCTTCCAACCCTGATAGTCTATGATTCATGGTTAAACTGCCAGCCATGTAGATTGCCTCAGGCCATGCAACTACCTCGAACATCTTCTCAGTTAGCCACGGAGGAACCCATAATTCCACAGGGACATGAGAGATAAACTGCACAGTCCTTCTCCTGATGTTACCTCCAAAAACACAATTGTATGTGAGCAGAGAGGACAAAAGTCACAGACTATGATGCCAGGAAAGTGGGCAGCCACATAATTCAACCAAATCAGGGGGAGCGTCATCTGCAGCTTGGGAGCCTGGTTGGACTATGAAGCTACTCTGGGCTCCACAACATGAAAACTATTGGCCCAGGTGTGACAGTGTACCCCATAAGGCTTTATGGGGAGGGGGTGCTTATAAATGTATGTATGACATAACTGGAATATGTTTTGTGCTGCCTGTGCCAGGTAACATATCTCTGTAAAGGTTATGGTTTACTATATCTATTCATCCTATTTGTACATATATCATTTTCTACTTGAGGTTAAGAATATGGGCTGTATGCTTGCTTGGTTTCTAAGTAAGCTTTGGGAGGCATTTGGTCAGCTTCTTTAGGAAGGAATTTGCCAGGTTAAGTACCTGATCAGGATACACTTGGAGAACAATGCATCTTGGAATGCTCCAATCCACATAAGAAGTCTTCCTGGAGACATGCAAGATACCATGTGGACAATGGCGTCGGCCTGTAAAGACTGAGTCATGCAGGGGCATGTGACTTGCCCAGGTGACTCCAAAACTCCATCTTTAACCTGTTGCTTTTCCAGTGAGGGGGGGTGGAAACCCAGAGGGACAAAGGGTTCCCGCCTTATGCAAAAGACATATAAAGGGGTGAAACAGAAGAGAGAGAGGCTTCATGAAGAATCCCCTAGCTTGGACTTGAGCTGCAACAAGAGCTGTACCAGGGGAAAGAATTGTGCCCAGGCCTGGAAGGTGTCCAGTCTGAGAAAAACTTACTGAAACATCTCTGAGGGTGAGATTATCTGTATTTAGTTTGATTAGACATAGATTTGAGCATTTTATTTTATTTTGCTTGGTGACTTACTTTGTTCTGTCTGTTACTACTTGGAACTACTTAAATCCTACTGTCTGTATTTAATAAAATCACTTTTTATTTAGTAATTTACTCAGAGTATGTATTAATACCTGGGGGAGCAAACAACTGTGCATATCTCTCTATCAGTGTTATAGAGGGTGAACAATTTATGAGTTTGCCCTGCATAAGCTTTATGCAGGGTAAAACGGATTTATCTGGGTTTAGACCCCATTGGGAGTTGGGCATCTGAGTGCTAAAGACAAGCACACTTCTATGAGCTGTTTTCAGGTAAACTTGCAGCTTTGGGACAAGTGATTCAGACCCTGGGTCTGTGTTGAAGTGGACTGGAGTGTCTAATTCAGCAAGACAGGGTGCTGGAATCCTGAGCTGGCAGGGAAAACAGAAGCAGGGGTAGTCTTGGTACATTGGGTGGCAGCTCCCAAGGGGGTTTCTGTGATCTAACCCGTCACACCAGGATTGGGCTGAATAATATCTGACAATATATTAATGTCTCTCTCACCTATTAGGTGGCTGTCCCCACACGAGACATGCAACTATTCTAATACAATGCATTTTTTTGCTAAGGATTTTTAAAAGCTATTCCATTATATGTAATGTAGTTATAAAATTATGATATTCTACATCCTAAAACATGATACGGTTGTGATCATTTTAATTTATGTTTTCTTAAACATACAGATTAAATCTGGCCACAACTGAGATATCCACTGCCCAGAGGTGCTCCTAAAATATCTGTGGATTACCAAATCTGCTTGATACATGATGAAGTCAGAGGTAGGTATTGGGTACCTGAACTAATTACCTCAGAAGGGCTGCCTGAGGCTGGATCAAGCCTAATCTGATTAGCATTCAAGGCCAGTGCTAGGAAATGATGAAGAACTGAAACAAACAAGAGCAGCAGAGATGAAAGGAAAGCAGCCAGAGAGAAAATGTTTTCTACCTGCCCTTTGGACTCTCTCTCTAATGAATCCCCTTTCCAATCCACTTTATTTAAAGCAACTGGCTTGCAGCATGTTCAGGAGATGGGTCCATAGTGACATTTATAGCTGTGCATATGAGACAAATAGGCTTGAGTTTCTATGTTAGCTAGCTAAATCACTCAGCTGCCAGTCATGCCATGGACAAATCCTCATCATCTTCCAGATCCTGACCCATCCTCTTGGGAATGAATGGAGGAGTTTGTAGTAGTTTTGACAAAGTAAGGACTAAGATCATAACCTGTTTGTGCTGTAGTTGTAGAAAGTTTAACAAAGAAGATTCAGAATGCCAATTCCTTGGCTGGTTTCTATCAATATAATTCTGTTGAAGTCAATATATGTATACCAACTGAGGATGTGGCACTAGATTTTTTGATATATAGCCACATCAAGCACTTTGTTGATAGAAACCTGGTGCTTTGTTGTTTCCTAAATATGGATGTATAAGGTGTTGGGTCATTGGTGAATTAGAATGTGACTTTTTCAATGACTAGCTATGATACTTTGTGGAGCTCATGAAAACAATCCGGACTTTCCATGGGCAACAAGAGACCTATACTGCATACAAACTGATTATTATTAATTTATTTTTTAAAAATAAAATAAAGGCTTTCTGTGATTTGGGTCTAGTTTAACACATTTCTTTTTCTTAGTTTATTTGCTTAGTAGCTTTGCAGGAAGTCAGTGATTGAATTTATGTATATCTGATTTAACCAAAGAGTTATTCTTCATTTTGGATTTTCAGAATTAATTGGATTTAAAAATCAGATGTGAAAAGTGACTTCTGAGGGAAAAAATACCCCCAAGCATGAAGAGACTGCCAAATATATATTTTTTTAAATTTCACCCCTCCTCCCCCAACCTTTCACTAAAATGGTAGTGGTGATTTCTAACTTTATGATGTGAAAAAGGTACACTCGGAAAGGTTTGCTAGAATATATACATAGATGTGAAATCCACATATCAACTATATTAAAAAAAATAGAAAGGGACACATTTCCCCCCAATCAGATCTGTGTCTTAACACCTGCTCATAAAAGCTTGGCAATTAGATCTGTGTAGGAGGGAAATCTGTGGGGTTCCATATGGATACAAGGACTGGCTGGAGTGTATCCAGGCACAGGATCAGGACCGAAATTTGCAAATGTGAAATTTGGATAAGGATCTAGAATTGGATTCACACATCTTCAAAGGTCAGGCAAAGTTAGAGTTGGTTCCCAATTTGGGCCTGTCTCTGCCTACAAACAGCATAAGCGATGTTAATACACTGCTAGTAATTTCTGACCCATAATGAAATAGTAAAAAGTCCCGATTAGACTCCAGAGTAGCTATATTAAAAAACACCATATGTCAATAGTCTACATTATATATTTAATGCTTTTCACATTTGGTTTTTAAAGGGTTGGATATACAAGCCCAGAAATTTCTCTTCATGGCAAATAGCCCTCACAAGTACCAATATGGTAGGAGGAAAGGACCACTCCCTGCCTCCACTCCCAACAGATCTTTTGTTGGGAAACTTCATAAACAGCTTAAGCAGACCAAATGCAGGAAAGTCCCCCTTCATCAAGCAGCAAAACCACAGGCAAACTTTCAGGGTAGAAACATTCCTACTCCCCAGCTACAGGATGGAGGAAAGGAGAGGAGAGAGCATTAGATCTAGGGCCAGGTATTGCTCTCCTCACCTGAACAATTCTATGTCAGAGCTTCCTGGATATAGGTATTTTTGCCCTTTCAAATCACAAAGGACAAACAGGCCTGTCAACAAGTCAGTTATCTATGGCTTTATGGGGCTTTCATGACCTGGAATGCTGTGGATATTATATGCAAGATCAGGTCTTTCTTTCTGTATATAAGGCAGGATGAATTTACAGCTGGTGGAGAATGAAGTAGAGATTTATAGCTAGATAACCCAAGAAGTACAATGATAGAAGGTGGGGGAATTAAAAAAATTTCCAACAAAATGCATGTGCTTGAGGGGCTTTGGCAAGGAGTACAACTACAAAGATAAGAGGAGACCGAAGGAATAACAGCTACTGACGCTGAATGTCTATGATCATCTTTCCCATCAATTATTCAGATAAGAACGATCTACATTAAAATTAATCATTAAATTCTGAATTGCCTCTTTACATCAATAATGAAACAGCTGCACCAAATACAAACAGACAAAGGGACTAGAGTAAGAAATCATTCCTTAACACACAAAGAGAGAAGTAATATTTTAAAGAAACACTATGAGACTAATTACTACTTTACAATGGTGGGTTCTTGTCAGTGACCTAGAATAGGGAGCTTTATATGCTGAACATGAAACTTTCTGTTTAATCTGTGGCATTTGAAGTTGGAACATGAAAAGTTTTGGAGTGGATTCACTTAATGTTCCATCTAGCAAAATGTTTTGAGTAACTTAAGCAGTAAGTGGAACTTGCATCATTTTCTTATTCATGTTATGGAAAGTAAGCAATGCCCTCTATCCATGTGTCTCCAGAAATGTGACAAACGGGATAAGGGGACATGGGCAGATTTGTCTAAAAAGGGTCTGGAAAATGCAGAAAGTGAGGCTGGACTTATTGAAAATGATCAAGTTACATTTACACTTTTTTACAAGGTCCATGTAACTGTGGAAAAATAGGACATGGAATACTATGAAATGTTCCCATTTTTTGGTTGAAATTCAACATTGTAAGGAAAAATTTCCAACTTTAAAATAATTTTGACCTGCTCTGTTGATATTTCAAGTTGACATTGTCCCTTTAAAACCATCCAACATTTTTTATTTTTAAAAAAATCTTGTGATTTTCAGGGTGAATATCATGATTCTTTAACATTTGGGGTTGGCAGTATGAAAACTGAATCAATATCTCATGCATAGTAGTGAATACTGATAACATTTTTGACCCTTTTCTTTCTTTTTTTTTTTTTTTTTTTTTTTAAATACATCCCAGTGCATCTTTTCCTTCCAGGAATCTCGCATATAACCTCGTGGGTCACACAGCATCCTACATTTGAAAATGGAAGACACTAAATAAATGCTAAGTATTATTATTATGACAAAATAACTTACAGAATATGCACAATACTTCTAATCAACAGCGATATCCAAAGGTAAAGCAAGCATTTGGCAAGGACACTGAACAAAAAGCACATTGATACATGGTGCTAAGTTCTATTTTAAACTTGGAAGTAAACATACTACAGAATATTGGGCCAGATCTCCAGGGGCAATGTATGATGCATTGCTGCCACAAAACCTGTCTTAATGGCCCAGAGTAGACCACCCCAAGTGCAAGGGTGATCCTGAAGGGGTTTACAAGAAATGTAGTGGCTAGTATGCCACACATCTTCCTTGTTGCCTGCTTAGCAGGGAAAGTGAGGCCTGGTTAGAGAGAGGACAGCACAGATAGCCCCTGTACTACAGGAAAGATTTGAAAATCCTTTCCTCCCCCATGCCAGTGCAGGCTATTCTAGTGGTTGTTACAGGCCAATGTAAGCTGTCAAGCTGCTCTAACAAACACAGCGTAAAACAGAATCAGTAATCAGAGCAGCACCAACATCAGAGCAGTCCCCGGGAGATCTTTACTCTCTACACCACTTCCTGAGTTGTACCAAAGGATCTGCCCCTTGTTTTGATGCTGATTCTATTTTAGTAATCAGTTTCTCTTGATGTTTTTCACCTTTACACAGAGCTTGCTTATTTAATTTTTTCTACCTACATTGAATAAAGCAAAGACAAGCACCAAATTGATTTCACTTACTATAATTCCTCAGTTCTGAAAAGAACTGCATTTATTTTGTTTGCAACCTATGATTCCATGATGATCATTCATTTCATAGTTAAGTCCTATTTTCCATCATTTTATTCTGAAATGTGACATTTTATCCACTTCTTTCTCAGCTAGTAGCTTAGCCCCTGCACTTTCCTTGATGAAAATTCATTTTGGGAATTCAGCACACAACGGGTTGGACAGTGGGGAAACAGAAGTTCTGTGCCTAGATGCTACGGTGATTGGCACCACATACCTATGTGGTCTATCAGTCTATGGCATGTATGTCTACCCAGCAAAGAAAAACCTGTGACTGGCCCATGCCAGCCGACTTGGGCTCAAACAACCCTTTGGCTCAAGGGTTGTTTCATTGCTGTGTAGACTTCCGGGCTTAGGCTGGAGCAGAAGCTCTGGGATCCTCCTACCCCACAAGGTCCTAAAGCCCAGGCTGCAGCCTGAGCCTGGAAGTCTACACAGCAATGAAACAGCCCTGCAGCCCGAGCCTCAGCTGACATGGGACAGCCGCGGGTGTCTAATTGCTGTGTAGACATACCCGATAAGGCCTCAGGTTATGTTGTGGGGTGGAGTGAAAGCATGCTGAGCATTACCTTGTGCAACTCACTCCCTCTACTGTCCTTGAGCCCTTGGAGTACGTGGTCTGGAAAGGCAAGCACTTCGCAACACTTTCGGTCCTCTTGGTCCCACCCCTTCTGATGCAAGGAGTGCCAGTGGGTACCTCAGACATCCAAATAACCTAGCAACCAAAGGAGGTCAGTAGTCTAACTGCCTCCTGCATGATATTTATCCCACATTGAGCTCCCTCACAGAAGCAGTCACAATTTAGCCTTTGGAGTCTTATTAAAGAACAATGAGGCTTTCTGTAGTCCATTTCACTGGGAGTTTTATTTTGGGGAACATTAAGTTTAGAAAGTTATCAGCCCACAGTTTTATCACTAGTGTTAAGTCTTGATAGCACTGTTATCCACACAGTGAATTATTTTATCACCACAGGTAGATGTTAAACAGAGAGTTGTTGGGGCAGGTGGTTATTCCGTTAAAAAAGATATCAGTAAGAGAAAGCCAATAAGTAAATATACAATTTAGGTACATAGATACAGATTGTTCTAAATACTCCACATATCTGCAAAGAATCATTGGAACTAAATTAGAAAACCTTCAGTTATGCTTACAGTGGTAAGAAAGTGAAATCAGATTTAATTATACAAGGTCCCAATAGTGCCAAAGGTGTTATAAAGAAAATCTTTATTAAGGCAATCACTATACACATCTGATCCTTGCTATTATTAGTATGTTCAGTTACACATTTTCTTTATATTACAGGAATTTTAATGATGGTATTTATATAGCTAATTAGAAGGAAGCAACACAGCAGTCACTGTGATAAATTATCAAAAGAGATGAAAAAGTAGCATCCGTTTCTGCAAAGACAAGTTGCTTGTACATTTTATTTGCATTTCCAAAATGAACTGTGGCTTAAAATCTTAGCGTTTAATCCTTTATCTCCCTGGTTTGCACCTGTAGTCAGGTAGCTGAAGTGCAAGTACCTGGATTGGCATCTGCAGTTAAATTAGGGGCACAAAAACGTGGGTGCATTGTGTAACTGCAAAAGGGAAGCAGAACTTTTTTAAATGTAGGCATTGTGTTTTCATGAAATGAGTCTCACGTAGGTTAAAATAACACCACCTGCCCACATCAATTCTCAGTGATGGATCGGGGGGGTCATTCCAAAGTTATACTGTACATAGATAGCAGGCTAATGCTATGGAATAGCTCTATTAATATCAATATATTTAGTTGTGGGTTTTTGTTTGGCCCACTATTGATGTTAAAACTAGTTGGCAAAATTTGGAACACGATCTGTATTGGGACTTTCCCAAAGTGTAGAGGTGGAACTGGGGTTTTTGACAGGCTTATCTCTGGATTTTATTACATGGACTTTGAAACTACCGGTGCACTGATGCCACAGCTGTATGCGGAGTAGAACTAGAGGAAAAAGGTGTCTGGTTTCTGGAGGAACCTGGTTTGGTGTGTCAATAGAGATTCAGAAAGAGAAGCAAGAGCATAAACTGCTTGCACTCAACCTCTAGAGTCCCAGCACACAACTCTCCTTGGTTTTCTGACACCCAGATAAAGGGGGGGGGGGGAAGAAATTCAAGGGCTGATGGCAGAAAACAAAGGCCAGTATAGACAGGATGAAACATAACAAATTCCTCCAAGCCTATGCTGAAGCTGTATTACAAGCCAAGAGAACCTTTCTATCAGCCTCCACTGATGCCACTCCCACACCAAGGAGTTATTTAAGGTGGTAATCGCTTCATCGATCTCGGTGCCTACAAGCTGCATCAGAACTGAGAACCAAGCACTGTGAAGAACTATCATCCTACTTCACTGAAAAGCTCACGCATATATGGGAAGGCTTCCCAAACAACCTGAATCTGCCCTCACCTGCACCCATCAACTCATAGCCTGCCAGCATTCCCAGATGTTTTGTGACTCCTTTAGGGTGTCCAGCTCATGACTTATGTATCCAACCCATGTCCTTCCTGACTGGTGAAAGAAAGTCATGAGCAATTGGTGTCACTCAAACAAAATAGCCAATGCCTCATTTAGAAAAGGACTCTTCCTTTGCTTCATGCTTGAAAGAGAAGTCTGACCAGCACTGAAGAAACTCACCCTGGACATATTGGTTCTAGCCAGCTATTGCCCAGCTTCAAACCTTCTGTTCCTGAGCAAGCTCATAGAGAAGCTAGTCAAAGGCCAAGTGCGAGCTCATCTCATGGAAGCGAATATTCTAGACCTGACAATCTGGATTCAGGTCAGGACATGAAACTGAAACCATTTTAATAGCACTGATCCTCCTGGACGTCTCTGCAGCATTTGAATGGTCAACCATAAGATACAGCTTTCACACTTGAAAGAGGTAGCCAGAGGCTCTGACATGGTTTGATTCTTCCTGAAAGGATGCACTCAAAGCGTAGTCATGGGAAATTTTATCTCCACCACTAGACACTCATTTGTGGAGTGCCACAGGAATCAGTTCTCTCACCATTCCTAGTCAACATCTACATGCAGCCACTAGGTGAGCTGGTCAGACAACATGGACTCAAGTGTGAGCAATATGTAGATGATACACAGTTTTACCTATCCTTCACCACATACGACCACATTGCTACCACCAAGATGGGCCTGGGCTTGGATGAGATCCAGTCACGGATGTAGAACAGTGGGTTGCCTCCAGCATGTGGGAAACTCCAACTAGCACAGAATGCTGCAGTGCATCTCCTGAACAACACTGGCTATTGCTAGCTCATCCAACCTGTCCTCTGCTCCCTACATTCCCTGGAAGGCCATATCAAATCAAGTTCCAGGTTTTGGTCCTTATTTTCAAGGCATTCCATGGCCTGGGCCCAGTGTACCTAAAAGGTAACTTAAAGCTCTGGGATGAAGATTGCGGCTGACAACTTCGCTCCTCTGGCACAATGGAACTTTAGAAATAAGGGAAAATTCATTTGTGCAGGAGACTGAACTTTCTTGGGGGTCTGTCTGAGACCGTGGAATGAACTTCCCCAGGAACTAATGACTATCATTAACCTCACTACCATCCAATCCAAATACAAAGGGCAGTTGTTTGACCTTGCTGTCTCTAACATACATATATAAAACTTCTAAGACAAGACACTCTGCTGCACACTTCTGCCTTTGGAGAGAGGATAAGAGAATAAACAACACATGACAGATATTAGTCATGTTGCTTGCTTCACTACCGGAAGGTGTTCACACTACAGTGGTGAACCTAAATAAAATGGAACAACATGTAACAGTGGTCACTCAGCATATTTAATAAAGATTTCTGTCCTATAACTGTGCCTGCCTGCTGCTTTCCTTATGGCTAATGAAACAGACACTTAAGTTCCAGGTCTTGTCCTATCTTTAGTTTTCCTTTGCTCTTGGCCCTTTGAAAGGGGGGAGGGATAGCTCAGTGGTTTGAGCATTGGCCTGCTAAACCCAGGGTTATGAGTTCAATCCTTGCAGGGGCCACTTAGGGATCTGGGGCAAAAATCAGTACTTGGTCCTGCTAGTGAAGGCAGGGGGCTGGACTCGATGACCTTTCAAGGTCCCTTCCAGCTCTAGGAGATGGGATATCTCCATTAAAAAAAATGCATTAATTGCTATGAAAACCAAGATGCCATTGGTGTGAGATGGGAGAAATGCCCACAACTGCAGTGAGCTCTGCTCCATTGGAAGTCTACAGCAAGGCTGAGAGCCATATATATGCTCACAGGCTGTCTTTTCTGCCCTTTGGGGGTCAGAAATAAGGCTGGCCTGAAGAATCTGAGCTCAGCACATCCTCAGTGCAGAGCTCTACCCCCACCACAGAAGATGCCCAGGGAGCCCAAGGAGGGCCTGGGGAAGGCTGTGGCAGAGTGTAATTCAAAGCATCTATGTATTCTTCCCTACATCAACTCATTGATGGCAAATTTTGAAGCAACATCTGGGAACATACTCTCTGATGCTGAAACCACTGAGTGCCACACGATGGGAAAGTCGAGTGGAGGCAATAAAGCCTATCAAACACCAAATTGGGAAGATAGATGATGCCATTGTTGCCAATATGGAGGATAATGCTATGACAGGAACTATTTGTGGGAGAACAGTGGCAGAGGGAATTGGAATCACCAGAAACATACATAACTTCAAATTTCTGTGTGGCTTAGTGTTGTGGCATGACACTGTTTGAAATAAATGTTGTAAGCAAGAGACTCCAAAGGTGTTGACCTTGATATATCTGGATCAATGGAACAACTGGACAAAGCAAAAGTCATACCTACAGTCTTACCGGTCAGATGAGGGATTTCAAAACTTTCTGAAATGTGCACAGAAATTGGCAGAGGAACTTCACACTGAAGCTATTTTCCCACCAACTCAAGAGTCACCAAAGAAGACGACATTTTGATTACGAGGCACGGGATAATCCCATAAGAGACCCCAAACAACAATTCAAAGTTGAATTCTTTAACCAGATGCTAGATTGTTCTTCTGCCTTGCTCTGCATCAGTGAAGTTACTCCTGTTCTGATTACATCATTATGAAACTGAACTTGGGCCCTTATGTTTTATTAGCTATGGATTTCAACTTCAGTCTTGAATAGTTTAAAATACAACTGGACTTCACAACTTAAAATGATCTTTTTACATTTGTTTACATTAATAACTTTTTCATTGCCACTCTAGTAATTTTGACCTTACTGTGAATTGTGAAGGAACTATTTACATTCAAAATAGCTGTGTACAAATGCCAGATTTTTCTTGATTAATGTACCTATCTATTGGCATTTATAAAGCACTTCTGAAACTGAAGAGCTGACATTATCTAAGCGCTGATATAAAAATCTCACTCCACACTACAAAAAGAATACTGAATTGCCTCTTAGATACATTTATTTCCCATTTATTTCACAAAGTACTTTGTCATCCGTTAAATCCCCAATCCACTTATTAGAAACAGTCCCTAACCAAAATCCCAGGCTCAAACAGATCCAGACTTCAGATCCATATTCATATCCAACTTTTGCAGCTGGCAATTATCCCAACAGTGGGCCAAAGCATATTCCTGGTGCCCTTCAAACTTTGATCCAAAACCCCAAATTCTCAATCTTCCAAAGGGTGGCTTGAGTTCTTGTCTAGTCACTACTCTAATTTTCCCCTGTGCTCTTAAATAGCAATGCCACCTTATAGCTGCTCAACTAGCTGAGCATTATTCTCTATGGATGGTGTTGCACTGCTTATGGCTGTCACTGAGGTGGAACAAAACAGTGTCTTTGCTGCAAGAAATACAAATCTCTCTTGGGGTGGAGGGAGGAGGATGGAGGGGTAAAGTAATTTGGATTACATTCCCCAGCATTCTGGAGCTTTCTTATGAAGAGGCAGAGGCATGTCAGTGGTGGGTGATGTGAGTCCTAAATATATGTGAAATTTGTAAAGCACTTGGGGATCTGTAGAGATGAAAGTCAATTTTGACTGTGAATGTGAGTTGTTATTCCTTTGGCTTTGTAGGAATTCACTGCTTTTCTATAAAATTTTGACCCATTTCTCCATGTCAAGGACTTGTACACTTTCTACAGAAATTATAAATTGTTTCTTTTCCTTCCTTTGCAAGGAAATATTATCAGTATTTAACTTAATGTTACTGCTGTGACACTGGGTTGTTTTTCATTTTGCTTCGGAAACCCATTTCAGAACAAAAATAGTGGTCTTGAGCTGTGCTTGTGAGGGGCCATCTCCCAAAGGGAATGGTAAAGGAGCTGAAGACAAAAGGAGAATTGCATTTCAGTCTTTGTGACCTTGTTGTGTTGATAAATGTCTGAACCAAGGATGTGTGGCTTTCAGTTTTCCTTGATGGTTCAAGCAAGGCTGACAACTCCTCTTACTCTCTGTCAGACATTTCATAGCCTGCTAATAGTAATAACCTTGCCTTCAGGCTGCCAATATTGCCACAAGGAGGTGCTCTTTTTCAAGGTGTTGTAGGTTCCCATTTCTGCCAGAAATACAAATAGATATATTTCTTTTGAGGATATGTGCAGTAGTTGGAACATGCATCATCTCCACTGACACTACCCAGTTCTGTGATTGGTTGTGGCTTTCCAAATGTCTGAGAATCTATTTATTAAATTTCAATGAGGTATAAATCTGGGCATATTCCTTGCCAACCTTGCACCTCTTTATATTATCTAAAATAGCTCTATGAAAAGTGACGTGATGTAGAAAGAGCCTGAGACATGAGGCCTGGTATAAGGGGGCTGATATGAAGCCTAAGGCCTGAACTAAAAAAGCCCTGCTGATATAAAGCAACATTAGCAAGAGGCCCTGTCAAAAGCAGCTTGGCTGCAAGTTCACTGTCCAGTACGTGAACTCAGCACCGGTATTGCTAGCATTGCTAAGACACACTGAATATGTAAACTCATTCCAGCAGGCCAGCACAAGAATACCCCAACCTAGCACACGATAAAATGGTTTGACAGAAGTGATGAATAGGGACATTTTGTCTGAAACATCAGGAGAAAGGTATAAGGGGAGGTAACAAAGATGTCATGAAATGGGTAAGGTGATCGGTAAGTTGTTTATCCCAAATAGTTTGTCTCGGTCTATAAATATTAGGGTGCCTCACCTTAATCCTTTGTCTGGGGGGGGGGGGGGGGTACGGAAAGCCTCACCATTCACTGAACTGGTCCATTGTAATGGGCATACATGTCTTAGCACCCCATAGACTCTACAGGGATACTATCCTCATGCTTCATTGACAATAAACCTGGCCGAGCACCTTCATTGCTGAACTGAGTCTGTAGTCTTCTTGGGCAGTTTGATCAAGGTCTGCTGCATCAGGTATCTGCGCAGAGCTGTTGCAACACCCAGCGAGAAGACAGACAGCCAACAACTGACAATATGATGTATTTTAGAAGCACACTTTACTCTTCAAGTAGAATTTCAGTTCTATCAAACTTCCTGGACAAGCTGATGGGTGCATGGGTTTTTTTTGTTTGTTTGTTTTTTCTCCTCTCTCATTCCCCCCCGCCTTGGCAAGTTACTAGTTCCCACAATGTAACTTTTTTGTTTGTTTGTTTAGTTTAACAAAATAACTGAAGTTACTGCACACTTGGTGATAGTGTGCATATTTTACCATCTCCTATCAGGTGGTATTTATACTACTGTAGCAAGCAAAGGCCCAAGTGGGACTGTGACATTGTGCTTTACAAGCATATAGTAAGAGAAAGTCCATCCCCAAAGCACTTGCAGTCGAATTGACAGGTGGAGCATTGATTCATCTAAATAACTGCAAAATCCATGGTTGGAAAACACTATAGAAGTACAGGGAATGAATCATTTATATGTCTTATTATTTTATTAATAATCTAATCCTCTGTAATATAGGTGATGAATAGCTTATACTGGAAGAATTGAAGAGAATGTCCCTAATCATGCCTGGTGTTCGCTGATTTATGAACAACTTTTGCAGACTGCATTGTGTTCTAATCATTGCACACTTCAGAGTTCTGCTGGAGATAGGTCCTTTCCATTTTAACTGTTACATCTCTTTCCCTGCAGAATTTCCCCCTGGAGTATATTTTCTAGTGTTTATCCCAGTCTGCTTTTAACTGTCTCAAGCAATGGGGCTTCTACCGCTTCCCTTGGGAGGCTATTCTGAAATCTAATATATCTCCCTGTCAAAAAGGCATTCCTACTATTAATCGTACAGCTTCTTTTTCTTAATATCAATCATTTGTGATGGGTTGTGCACCACACACCACATAGGGTTAATGAGGGCACGACAGGCCAGTTAGGTCACCTGAGAGACGATGGGCCAGGGTAATTGATGAAGCCCAGTTGGGGAAGGGCTGGGCTAGCACTACAGCCAAGAAGCTGAAAGGGGTTGAGGGGGAAAGGGTCTAGGGAGGAGGCAGACCATCAGGAAAAAGGGGGGGGTGGGGGGGGGGGGTCAGAGTTAGCCCTGGGATGCTTCCAGAAAGTAAGGAGTCCGGCAAGAGCTTAAGAGGGGTGAAGTAGTCATGTGGAGTATAGTAAGATCTACTGGTTAAACCCAGAACCAGGCAAGAGAAGATAGGAAGGCTAGGTATGAAGGAGCCAGGGAAACAGCAACAGGGATGGAGGACTCACAACCTGGATTGCTGATTGTAGGGTCCCTGGGCTGGAACCTGGTGTAGCAGGTGAGCCTGGGTTCCTCTGCCAGCCACTTGTATAGTGACAGAGTCCCAAGTTGGGGCTGAACATCATCTGGAATGGCATTTGGGCAGATGTCCTGTTGGACTCTAACCTTGGAAGGAGTAGACGAAATGGTGACCTGGCTAGCTCCAAGTTACCAGGAGAAAGCCTATTGCAGAGTGAGGAACAAGCAACAAGGGGGTACTTGATGTGGTAAGAGTAAGGCGGAGCATTAGGGGTAAGAGGCAACCCGATATACACCTTTGTTCCTAGTTATAACCCCTTGTAGAACTTTTTTGGTGCTTACACCTTTCAAATTATTACCATGTTTTTCTCCATAGTCTTCACTTAGCCAATCAATTCCTACTTATTTTCTTTCTTTATATTTATAAATCAATCCCTCCAGCCTCTTGTTGCTTTTGTTATTCTTTTCTGAACTTCTCAGTGGCTTTTTGTACAAAATGGGCATAAAAGGAGAAAGTGGCTCATATGCCCCTTCTGGGGATTTCCTGCTGTGACAGAGTTCCCAGTGGGCATAGCCACTGCTCATACCCTCCACTCTGTACCACCTTAGTCAGTTTAGTCAGGGAGACTGTGTCTGGGCATCCTGTTTCTGTTGAGATAGACACACAAATCAGAGGCTACATTTAACTCTCTTAGATCAGTTCTCTTCTTAGTTCATGGATGCAATTCCCATTGAAGTTAACTGGAATTATAAACTGTCCCAATCCTACAAACACTTCTGCATGTGCATATCTTGACTTATCTAAATAGTCTCACTGAAGTCAATGTAGGATTGTAATTCTACCCCCAAATGAATTCTCATTCTTGGAAATAGTGACCATAATACAATAGCATTCAACATCCCTGTGGTGGGAAGAACATCTCAACAGCCCAACACTGTGGCATTTAAATTCAAAAGGGGGAACTATGCAAAAATGAGGGGGTTAGTTAAACAGAAGTTAAAAGGTACAGTGACTAAAGTGAAATCCCTGCAAGCTGCATGGGTGCTTTTTAAAGACACCATAATAGAGGCCCAACTTCAATTTAGCCCAAATTAAGAAACACAGTAAAAGAACTAAAAAAGAGCCACTGTGGCTTAACAACCATGTAAAAGAAGCAGTGAGAGATAAAAAGACTTCCTTTAAAAAGTGGAAGTCAAATCCTACTGAGGCAAATAGAAAGGAGCATAAACACTGCCAAATTAAGTGCAAGAATGTAATAAGAAAAGCCAAAGAGGAGTTTGAAGAACGGCTAGCCGAAAACTCCAAAGGTAATAACAAAATGTTTTTTAAGTACATTAGAAGCAGGAAGCCTGCTAAACAACCAGTGGGGCCCCTTGATGATCGAGATACAAAAGGAGCGCTTAAAGACGATAAAGTCATTGCGGAGAAACTAAATGGATTCTTTGCTTCAGTCTTCACGGCTGAGGATGTTAGGGAGATTCCCAAATCTGAGCTGGCTTTTGTAGGTGACAAATCTGAGGAACTGTCATGGATTGAAGTGTCACGAGAGGAGGTTTTGGAATTAATTGATAAACTTAACATTAACAAGTCACTGGGACCAGATGGCATTCACCCAAGAGTTCTGAAATAACTCAAATGTGAAGTTGCGGAACTGTTAACTATGGTTTGTAACCTGTCCTTTAAATCAGCTTCTGTACCCAGTGACCGGAAGATAGCTAATGTAACGCCAATATTTAAAAAGGGCTCTAGAGGTGATCCCGGCAATTACAGACCAGTAAGTCTAACGTCTGTACTGGGCAAATTAGTCGAAACAATAGTTAAGAATAAAATTGTCCGACACATAGAAAAACAAACTGTTGAGCAATAGTCAACATGGTTTCTGTAAAGGGAAATCGTGTCTTACTAATCTATTAGAATTCTTTGAAGGGGTCAACAAACATGTGGACAAGGGGGATCCAGTGGACATAGTGTACTTAGATTTCCAGAAAGCCTTTGACAAGGTCCCTCACCAAAGGCTCTTATGTAAATTAAGCTGCCATGGGATAAAAGGGAAGGTCCTTTCATGGATTGAGAACTGGTTAAAAGACAGGGAACAAAGGGTAGGAATTAATGGTAAATTCTCAGAATGGAGAGGGGTAACTAGTGGTGTTCCCCAAGGGTCAGTCCTCGGACCGATCCTATTCAACTTATTCATAAATGATCTAGAGAAAGGGGTAAACAGTGAGGTGGCAAAGTTTGCAGATGATACTAAACTGCTAAAGATAGTTAAGTCCAAAGCAGACTGTGAAGAACTTCAAAAAGATCTCACAAAACTAAGTGATTGGGCAACAAAATGGCAAATGAAATTTAATGTGGATAAATGTAAAGTAATGCACATTGGAAAAAATAACCCCAACTATACATACAATATGATGGGGGCTAATTTAGCTACAACAAGTCAGGAAAAAGATCTTGGAGTCATCGTGGATAGTTCTCTGAAAATGTCCACGCAGTGTGCAGAGGCGGTCAAAAAAGCAAACAGGATGTTAGGAATCATTAAAAAGGGGATAGAGAATAAGACTGAGAATATATTATTGCCCTTATATAAATCGATGGTACACCCTCATCTCGAATACTGCGTACAGATGTGGTCTCCTCATCTCGAAAAAGATATACTGGCACTAGAAAAGGTTCAGAAAAGGGCAACTAAAATTATTAAGGGTTTGGAACGGGTCCCATATGAGGAGAGATTAAAGAGGCTAGGACTCTTCAGCTTGGAAAAGAGGAGACTAAGGGGGGATATGATAGAAGTATATAAAATCATGAGTGATGTGGAGAAAGTGGATAAGGAAAAGTTATTTACTTATTCCCATAATACAAGAACTAGGGGTCACCAAATGAAATTAATAGGCAGCAGGTTTAAAACAAATAAAAGGAAGTTCTTCTTCACGCAGCGCAGTCAACTTGTGGAACTCCTTACCTGAGGAGGTTGTGAAGGCTAGGACTATAACAGAGTTTAAAAGAGAACTGGATAAATTCATGGTGGTTAAGTCCATTAATGGCTATTAGCCAGGACGGGTAAGGAATGGGTCCCTAGCCTCTGTCTGTCAGAGGGTGGAGCTGGATGGCAGGAGAGAGATCACTTGATCATTGCCTGTTAGTTCACTCCCTCTGGGGCACCTGGCATTGGCCACTGTCGGTAGACAGGATACTGGGCTAGATGGACCTTTGGTCTGACCCGGTACGGCCGTTCTTATGTTCATTGCAGGAGATGGCTGTTAGCCAAGTTGGTCAGGGACACAACCCCATGCTCTCACTGCCAGATGCTGGGAATGGATGACAGAATGGACCACTAGACAGTTGCCCTGTTCCGCTTATTCCCTCTGAAACATCTGGCATGGGCCACTGTTGGAAGATGGGATACTAGGCTAGATGGACTATTGGTCTGACCCAGTATGGCCATTCTTATGTTCTTAGTAAAGCCACTTCTGATTTATACCACTGTAAGAAGAGAGAGCTAGTCCTACTTCTATCTAGATTTCTGGCATTGAAATGGCCTCATCTGAGGTACAGCACAGCAACATTAACCAATCTTCAATAATAAATGAAGACTATCATATGAAACTGCATAGGGGAGTGTAGGGGAGCCCCAGACAGAATGGCTCCATTGGATCTGCCTTGCCAGAAAACAGAATGTGGGGTGATGGATTAACTACCCAGAGCTACTAACAGTTCTCATTTAGGCACCTAAAGAAGTGGTCAGATTTTTCAAAAGAGGTCAACAACCATTAATGCACCTAAGCAAAGGCTGTATTTTCAAACATGTTAATCTGCCCCCAGCTCCTAGACTGATGGTTATGGCCAGACTTTTAGTGTGCTGAGCAATTTTGAAAATCTGTGCATGTATTTTGGTGCCTAAATGGAAGCCGACTGTACTTTTGAATCTCTAACTATGTCTGTCTGTTGAGTAGAGTTCCGGGCAGAGTGCGGTCGAGGTAATGGGAAGGGGGAAAAAGCTGAAAGTCAAAATAAAGCGGTCAGGAAGCCTTTTTGTTTACTTCTGTTGAAATTGTTTTGTTTAATAAACAACTCCTGTTGAAAGTCTGTAGTTCTCTCTCTGATAGTCCTGGCTTCTTGTGGCCCTAACCACCTATATCTGTCAGTATCCACACCTCCCCATCCCTTGAAAGCACAGCAAGGCCATGAGTTTTCCTCCCTCTTAATCTTCCTTCTGGGTTTTACTGAGAGAAGGTGCAGTCTGGCTCAGGGTACCCTCTGTGCATGGATGAGTCAACTTTTAAAGGAGGGGGGTGGGGGCTGCTTCAGGGGACCTGAGTCTGTGTGGAGGCACTGTGCCTTTTCATAAACATAGTGCTGTGCCTCCAGCAATGCATCCTAAATCCTGAACACTTCATTCCTGTGTAGCTTTCTCTTAAAAGGCAACCAATAACATAAAGCTGTTTTGCCCTGTATTCCAGTCACCTAGCTAATCCCCCAAGAAGCAAACACTACTGTAATGTGCTCATCATTATCACATGCAACAATATCAAAATCCAACAAAGAGGCACCATGCAATTTCCTCTTGAGCTTGGCAAGTCAGAAACTCTATTTGCCTTGTATTCTAATAAGGTCTCTCTCTAAGATAATTACAAAGCAAATCGTTTACTGCTTGGACTGAAGTAAATAAATATTAATTGTTATTAACTGAAATGAAAGCTGAATGCTGACTGAAGGAAGGTTGAATGGAATATTTACCTCAAGGAACAATGAATTATACAACACATATAAAACAAGTGTGACTTGTCAAAAGGCATATGCTCTGTGCAGTGTATTTGGCTTACTACACAAAGTTGAAGTCATTTACTGATGGATGCTCTGCAAATGCTTAACAGAAATCTATTTGGCAAGGTTTGATGTGCAGAGGTGAGGCAGATGGAAAATGCTTTATGTTTAGCTCATATCCTCCTTATACAGCAAAACAAACACCCTATTCTAGAAATGCTTGTTTTCTGAATAAAAAGGGATGGTATCTATTTTCTGTAATTATCTCCTTGCTGAATTATATTTTATGTGCAGTGGATGAGCAGAAAAATGTCAACTGAGGTCACCCCACTTTTGCCTGCTTTCCAAAAGCCTCCAGAGACATGTGGTCTACCCTGACAGCTGAGGTCTGGTAGGGCACGCAAGCCTAACCCCCCCTTCCCCCCATCCCCCCAAGAACCCCAAATGTACAGCACAGGCTGACTCCATTCAATCAGAGTTGGATCAGACTTCTGTTCAAGAGGGGACCTGCCATCAGGGTATTTTCAGTGAGACTCCACTCCTGTCTCTTTATAGTCTGTAACATTCATCACACTGGAAATCCTCTCTTTTAGCAGAGGCTTTTGCCAGAGTGGGGACTAATTAGGTTGATTTTTGGTGGTGGGGTTAGAGTTTTTCAACTGATATTGAGTCAGTTGGTGCCTGGAATGATTGTTTAATATGTGTGTGTCAGCTAATTTGCATGTTAGAGTTTTGTTGGGTGCTTCATATAAATATAAAAATTACATATTAAAAGAGAGGCATTAATGCTGTAAGCCAGCTACACACCCAAACCTATCTTTAATTGGGAAACAGGACAGAAGTGGTTGAGGAATATTTCTACACTGCATGCTTGCAAACCAGATGAAGTCATATCTGAAGGCATCCTCAGAGGTTTGGGACTATCTGCTTTTTAGTGGATTCCTTGATGTGCATAGGGCTGGATTGATACTCAAGGCAGTCCTGACCAAAGGGTGACATGTAAGCTAAATTACTCTAGGGGGCAATGTGCCTCAGAAACATGTCTCAGACCCAATTCCCTCTCTGATCCCCAGTGTTAGTAATATACTGCTAATTTATACTAGAAATTAATTAAACCCAGCCCATGCCAGCTTAAGTACTCTGACCAGCAAGAGGGGGGAAGGAAGAGTCAAGGTTTCACCCACCTGCTCCTGTAAGTGAATACATGAGTGAATAACCCTGCGTCTTCCTATGCAGATAGAAGAAGTACATACAAAAAGGGGGTGGTTTTTCCCTTCTTTGGTTGCCTTGTGTGAGTCACTATCTAATCCATAGTTTTTAATCGATTTTAGGATCCTTTAGATTTTAATGTACTGTATTTATTAGAATTAATTCATATTCCCTCTCTTCTGTTTCCTTTTCTTCTTTTGACTAGTCAGAAATTTTGGGGAGGGACAGGAGCAGAAGGAGGGGTGATCTAGCCAGGAAAAGGCAGATCCACATCCCAGGAAATTGGCAAGGGAAGGAAAACATGGCTATGCAGATGAAATAAAGTATTCATTGCCCCAGGGCTAAATTTGTCCCTCAGCAGCTTGCACACCACTCCTTATTTATTTCATTGGCAGTCGTGTGAGAGTATGGTAGCTGAGAACACAATCTAACCCAAATGAAGAGAGCTGGGAAGTTAGGCATCATGATCTTACACATAAGAAAGGTTGGAGGTGAAGGAACTAAGGGCTCAATACTCCATTTTGGCTGAGCTTCACTCAGCACATGAGCATATGAGGGTGGAGGCAAAAATGACTTTGGCCCAGATCCTCAAAGATATTTAGGCATCTAGCTCTTATTGAAATCAATGGGAGTTAGGGGTGCAATCCACAAACTTAATCTGGTGCTTAAATGCCAAACTTTGACACTTAAAGTCTCAGGCTTAGGTGCCTAAACCACAGCTTTGGCTCCTCTGCGATCTATAAAACTTTCACCAAACCCTGTAGGCACCTAAATTCACTCAGTGCATACATTTTCAGGGTAAAAGCTCCCAACACACTTAAGTTTCAGCCTCTGGGCATGCCCTACAGGGCCCAATGACTGTTTTTATTTATCCACAGTGGAGCAGTCATTGGGCCAGAGAGAGAGAGAGAGAATGAATCTATAGTCCAATAGAGCAAACACCTGAGAGATGGGAGACCCTGGGTCCAGCCCCTTGCTCCAATGATTCTTTCATTATTTATTCTCAATGGAACAGCTTCAGCAGGAGAGATTAAAAGAGCCCCACATCAGACTATCCCATAGTTCAGTGAGTGAAGCACCCTACTGCAAGATAGGAGACCCCTGTTCAAATCCTTTTTTCCCTTCTGGCAGAGAGAGGTGAGTTGAACTTTGGTCTTCTGCATGCCAGGCAAATGCTCCTCTTCTCATTTTCTGTGGAGCACCTAATTCTGTCCCACAAAAAATGCCATAGGTACCTGACTCCAGGAAAGCAGCTCCCATTTGTGGATTGATAGCAGAGATAAGCATTTAAGTCCAGGTTGTGGGGAGGTGCCTATCTCCAGGGTGGAGTTTAGCACAGACCTCTCTCCTCAGCATCTCCCATTATTTAGCTTAGGTGGCTCCCTACGTAGGATGCTGACTTTTGTGGATCACCTTCTTAGGCACCCATCTCTCCCCATTCATTGTATAGGGAGCCTAGGCACCTAACTCTGCTTTGCGAATTGCAGCTTTGTTCCTGTGATTTTCTAGCTGCCTAAAAGTTAGATGCGGTGACTCTCTGCATTACAATATTTAAGTCCCTTTGTGGATCTCACTGCAAGGATCTGGGCCTTCAAGCCTTCTTTAGGCTTGATCTATTCACAGGGCAAACCATTCCCTGAAACAAGTTAAGCAACTTCTGAGATGCCCTAACATGTGCACAATTGCCTGTGGTAGTAAAGGGCCATTCTGTCTACTGGAAATATCTAGAGTGAAGGCCACCCCCTCCCTTTTTGCTTTTCTACTACAAAGGGCCAGGAGAGGAGTGGCATGAAACTATCCACTACCTTGGATCTACACCACCCAGACACTGCCCCCTACCAGGGAAAATCCCCAAGGGCTGGTTGGATGGGATTTTTACAAAAGTGCAAAGGAGGACATAGTGGAACAAAGACTCAGGGCCTCTACCCTCATTCAGCTCAAGTAGACAGGAGTCCAAGAGACTTCATGGACTGCAATGGTGGTTGACCCTTACAGGAAAAGACAGATTGGAAGAAACTTCTTGCTGCCATCCCTTCCCTTTGCTTCTGTGTAGGTGCACATTTACAATCTAGCTCATATTCAGTAAGAGAGAGGGCAACAGATGTTCAAGTGTGTGTGAATGTAGCAGCATAAGTTATGGGTTACGTATGTATAGCTACTGCTACGATAAAAATCATCAATGGCTTCCTTTAATCAGTTCATAACACTACCTACATCTTTCCTCAAATAGTTCAGCTGTTCGCTTAATGCACTCAGGGTATGTCTACACTACAGGATTAATCCGAATTTAGATAATTCGAATTTGGGAAACAGGTTGTATAAATTCGATTGTGCGCGGCCACACTAAGCACATTAATTCGGTTTTTAACCACATTAATTCGGTGGTGTGCGGCCACACTAACCCTAATTCGAATTAACAAAATCGATTTAGGCGCTACTCCGCTCGTCGAGGTGGAGTAGAGAAATCGATTTTAAGTGCCCTTTAATTCGAATTAACTGGCTCTGTAGTGTGGACGGGTGAAGGGTTAATTCGGATTAACGCAGCTAAATCCGAATTAAAGTCATAGTGTAGACCAGGCCTCAGTAACACTCTTCAGTGCTCTTAATTCTTTTCTCCAAGAGTTAATAAGTACAGTGTGTGCTTGCAAAGGGGCTTTTATTCGCATGTGCTGCTAATGCACACCTGAGAAACTACCAGGAGTATTATATCAATTATACTAAATTGGTCTTTTAAAAAGATGATTATAAAAGTCACCAGGAACCCTTACCCCCATCCTTCCTACAAAACTAGAGATGAGATTTAAAATTAAAAAAAGGGGGCGCCTTCAGCTTGACATACATATGCAGAAGCACATATTTATTCATTCAACTCAAACAGATTGAAATGTGTTACTAATAACTCATTTGCTTTTCCACCCTCCCCCTCTTCTTTTTAAGATGCATTAAAATACTTGATGTAAGGACTTTTAGAAAAAAATTATTCTTTCCATTCTACACCAAAGTTAAAAGCTTTTTATTTCCATCCAGTCATTGAAAATAGGGTTTGAGATAAGCAGTGCTGGTAGCAAGGATTGCAACAGGGTTGGATGAACAATTCAGATAATGGTTGGACCATCCAGCTGAATAATCATTTTGATAATGATTGCTGTCTTGAAGGCTTTTATGAGGTATGGAATGAAAGGAAAAAATCAAAAGGAATTCCCTTTGAATAGATGTTTTTCATGGCTGTTTACAGCGACACATCTGAATGATAAAAGGATGTTTGCTAAGACAAAAGGCACATTCTTTGCTAGAAAATAAGAGGACTTAATTTGCTGGGATTAGTCCTTCCAAATCAACATTTTAAATGCCAAATACTGCTTTTCCAGATCACCATTTGTCTCAGTACGTAAGCAAAGAAAAGCTGAGGACTAAATCATACCTTTGCTGTTCCCCAGCATAGAAGCGGTAACCAGCTGCAGAGAGGATGTAAAAGTGAACTCTGCATTCCACTGGGCATTATGAAGCAGCACTTCTCATCCAAATGTCACCTCAGAGCCCTTCTGAGCTAAGATAACAGGAGGAGGCTGGGACATGGTTAGTGAGTGCTCAATTACATGTATATGCTAGTCTATAACCTCCCCTAGAATAGGCACAACACTACAGCAGTCCATGGTCTGCTAATCTTCCACTCTCTAAGGCCTGGTCTACACTAACCCCCCAAGTCGAAGTAAGGTACGCAACTTCAGCTACGTGAATAATGTAGCTGAAGTCGACATACCTTACTTCGAACTTACCGCGGTTCAGACGTGGTCCACACGCGGCAGGCAGGCTCCCCCGTCGACTCTGCGGTACTCCTCTCGTTGAGCTGGAGTACCGCAGTCGACGGCGAGCACTTCCTGGTTCGATTTATCGCGTCCAGACCAGACGCGATAAATCGAACCCGGAAGTTCGATTTCCAGCCGCCGAACTAGCGGCTAAGTATAGACCAGCCCTAAGAGGAAAGACTCAATTTGCTTTCCCAAATCCCATGTGCAAGCCCCATACTCTGGCATTGTATAGGGCTCCAGAATTTGATGCTTAGTATTTCACATATGTCATCATCTTAAGGTCACTCAGGTGTCAAAGTGACAGGGAATAAGAATACATTTCTTTGGCATCACCCAGCTACAGCTGACTAGAGACCCAATAGCATTCTCAGTTAGGTCAATAGCTGTTATGCCCCTGGGAACAGGCTAAGGCCTAGATTAATATGTGAATCCCTATTAATTCATCTTGGGTTTATATATAAGCTAGTATAACACAAGTTTGGGAGCCTGGCTGTTAGTGCAATGGGCTTGAGAAAAGCACTATGCTAATGTTAGATGTAATGTTTCCTTTTCCTTTCCTGTGCCTAGCTTACCTCCCTGCTTTGGCACAGAACAGAGTTTGGTCTTTTTGGGACTTTCACATTACATATTATAAAGAGTTAAATCTCTGATAGCTGGAAAATAATCTCTAAAGAAAACATTTACTCTCCATCTTTGCATACTCACATATAACCCCTGAAACAAATTGTGAATATTATGAGTAAATTCTTATTTACAGACAATCCTTTTTGTGGGATCCCCGCAAGTTTTAGCACTTGTTACTATCACACATTCACATGCAAAATATACTTATGTTCACACTCCCCTAAAGCTCTCCTCTGGGAGAACTTACCTTTCTCAGTCCCTGTGGAATAGTGTGGCCAGCTCCTTATAGTTGGGAAAACAAGAGATAGTGCCACAGTCCGCTTCAAAACTGCCCTTGAGTCTTTGCAACAACAGTCTGCAATTTGCACAAACTGCAGCAAATTCTAGTCTTCTTCTCCAGTGCAATAAGTGGACCTGCAGTCAAAACCAGCAAACTCCCTTGTGAAGAGGCAAACCTCAGGTGGACAGGAGACTAACAAGCTCTTCTGGGCTCATTCAGCATTAATAAGGTACACCTGTAAGGCATGCTCTGCTTGGTAGGGTTGAGAATGAGGAGAGGGAGCTTAAAAAATTGAAAACCTGCCACAGGAAGAAGATTGCTATACTTCAGAGACTACACAGCCAAGAGGGAGACAGTCACAGGCCTTGTTGCCCTTGAAACAGCTGTAAAGCAGGGTGCCCTGAGAGGAGGGACTGGAGGTAGACCCTGATTAAAGACAGGAGGTCAGCTGGTAAACCTAAGAGACAGACCACCTGAGACTTTTTTCCCCCCCTTTACATGGATCCCCACTTCTCAGAAGGGAGAGAGAGGAGAAAGGATCTTTTGTTTGTTTGGAGAAGCCCCATGTCTTACACACAGGGGAAGGACACTATTAACTTGTATAGGAAACTGGTGGGGAATCAGGGAAGCCCCAACTACCCCTCCCCCACCCCATTCCAGACACAGTCCTTACAGCTGACCTTCCTTCTCCTTGCAGTACTTCACGGAGTTCTTTCAGTGTTGCCAACCTCAAAGTTTGATTTTGTCAAGTGCATGTGTAAAGTTGTCCCAAAAGGTTAACACTGCTCCCTTCCAAATCTCCCCTGCCCACCCAGCAATATTCTTCCCCTCCTCCTCTGGAAAAGAAATACACTTCTCCTTTCCCCTCCAGAAGTAAAATCTGCCCCCGCAACCCTCCAGAGCAAGAGCCGTCCCACCCCTACAAGTTAGGTATAGAGGCATACATACAGGGGCGGCTGCTGCTACTTCACCTTGCTTGTACCTATGACTGCAGCATCCCCCCACCCTCTCTCTGCTGTCTGCCTGGCTTTGTTTCCTGCCCTGGGCCAGATAGGAGAGCACAGCCCCCCTGCATCACAGAAATGGTGGCACTACCAGGGCAGGGGGCTACAGCTACTCACTCTCTCATTCACCATTGCTGTGCTGCATGGAGGATGGGGTGAGGAGTACAAAAGGTGGCAGCTGCAGGGTGAAGGAAAAAGAGGCACTGCAGTTGGCTGGATACAATAGGTGCTGGGAGCTTCTGTGCCTGTACACTCCATGGAGGTATCACAGCAGCAGCTGCCACTCACTTCTATGTTGGTTGCTTCCAGATTAATACACCATCCCTGTTTCCCCACTGGCTGTAGCCCAATGAGTGAAAAGTTGCTGAGGTGGGCAACAGTGCCTCCCTCTCCTCCTATATGTATAAACTCTTCCACCTCCCCTTGAGTTCCCAGTGGTTTCCCAACTTTCTAATTGCACAAAACCTAACACCCTTGCCCCGCCTCTTCTCAAAGGCCCCACCTCGTTCACTCCATCCCCCCTCCCTCCGTCGCTCACTGTCTCCCACCTTCACTCATTCGCTCATTTTCACCAGGCTGGGGAGGGGCCCTTTTTGACCAGGTGTTCCAGCTGAAAACCGGACACCTGGCAACCCCAGGCTGCTTGACCACAACAAAAGTCTCCTAACCTAATGAAAGTCAAACAGCTACTGAGTATGCCTAGTGCCTGCACACCCAATCCCTAGATGAGTTTAGTTCATCCAGCTGAGTCACTTCACCTCACGCTGGCAAGTCTGCAGACACATATAGATTCCCCAAAGCAGATATAAGAAGTTATGTACCCTCCCCATTGTCTCTTCCTTTATTTATACCACTAATTGTTGCAATGCAAGCATGTGGGTTACATTCGCACAGCAGATTCAGCCTTGCTATGCTTTAAAAATCTTTTGTTTTAAAAAGGAGGGGAAAAAATTACCCATGCACTTTCTTCCACCACTAGAAGAACTGAACGTTCCTTTTTTGTTGGCCTTAATGAGGCAGTACTCTATTCCCAAAGCCCAAGTGACATTCTTCTGGAATAGTTCAAGCAGAATTTATTGAACATTTATCCTTTGCAGTATTGTTGCTACATAAGTAAATATTTCAAGTAACCTTTGCCAGCCCCCTGCAATTACCAAGAGTATTAATTAAGGTTCAGTGAGAAATTCCATAAGGAGTTATATGAAAATCTGGGGTAAATTCTTTGTAACATAACTGGCTTTCTTTAGGAGTCAGTTCATTGACAATAGGGGTTGCCCACATCTAAATCCTCAATCATCAAATCCAGGAACTCTGAATTTCTATTTTAAATACCTACCAAGAGCTATAACAGCATGTTTACATTTCATTCAAAATAGTGCAAACCATCAGATGCTCTGAATCTATTTAGATAGCTGTTTTTTGCAGGTCCACATCATGTTTTTTCTCTCAACATCATTTGTTTGAGAAAAGTGATTGTTTCTCCAGAAAACTCTCACTCATTACTCTACATGCTCCCGATCAAGATTAAAAGACAAAAAAACTTGTCATAAGTGGGCTTTATTAGATTATCTACCTAAGTATCATTATCCTTTCAACAAGAGGAGCCACATAAATACATCTATCATCTGAAATAAAATGAAGTAAAAATGCCCTCAAACAAGCAAGCCTTTCAATTCCAGTAGGAATATTCTTTTATCACATAAATCATTAACTTACATTTCAGCTCAGTGACCTGGTGAGTTAGCACCATGCCTTTAATCTATGGAATCCATTTTACTTAGGGGTATTCACATCCATGTAAATATCAGAACCCAAAACTATGACAGTTGAGCATCTCTGATTTCTCAGGAGAGACTTAGAATGTGTATAGTTATATTTTTCTGGCCTCTCAACAGGGTGACCTTCTCAGATCTAGTAAGGTCCTTGGACAGAACAATACAAGGAAAACTGAACAGAATCCAGCTGATCATAATCTGGAGGTGCAGGAGAATGGATTCATGATGAGTCTGAAATTCTCGTTTTATCCAACAGCAGTCCCACCAATGCATTTTATCCTCAGACTGTCCCACCAATGCATTTCTATGCTGTCTTGGGGGGACCATCTTTAGCATGTAATTTATTCTCTTGTAAACCCAGTCAGGAATGTGGGGGATAGCCTCAGATGGTGCAAATTCTTATAGCTCCATTAACTTCCATGGAGTTATGACAATTTGCACCATCTGAAGATCTGCCCCTTGGTCTCTTGAGACTGCAAACAAGAGTATCAGGTATTGCCACTTGTGACACCAGTCTTGTGATGTGGATATCTATCTATTGGGCTTCATGAGACTAAGAAAATAATTTGTCTTGGCAGGTTTATATCCTTCCTTATACGAGACAAACAAAACCTGCCTTCAGAAACATGAACACAGCACCTATCATTTTCAGTTGGGCAGACGCAGCCCTTTAACACTTAACACTGTAGCTTCTGCAAGTTCAGAGAAATGGTTCTATACAAACTACATTTAACTGGACTTTCCTAATGAAGTTCTACACTCAGACCAGACAGGTGCAGATAGCAAACTGAAGACTTCATCTAATTCATTAATTCAGTGTTTTACATTTTTTTTTAATATGAGAAGAGGTATCAAAATATGAAGTTGAATACAAAAAAGACAGGATGAAAACAATGCTTAGGGACAAATAAACAACAGTCAATTTCAAATTAGAATCATAGAATATCAGGGTTGGAAGGGACCTCAGGAGGTCATCTAGTCCAACCCCCTGCTCAAAGCAGGACCAATTCCCAACTAGTTAGGAGTGAATGCAAATCTATGAATACACAGGAAGAAGAGACATATTGGAATGCTTAAATGACTAAAGGTACTTAATTTCTTTTGTTATCACATAATAAGTAGAGAGCATTTTTGTGCTTCTCTCCCTTCAGGCACTGGTGGCAATTGTAAGATACTTATTCCTATTTTTCGTCTGCTTCAATCACTGGCCTTGTTGCAATTATCCAGTTCCTAAGAAGAGGAGATTGAATCTGTTCTTTTCAGTGGGGAGTGAACGAGTGGAGTTTTCCCCTAAAATGGTTCTTTTAAATATCTTATTGCAACAAAATAAAGATTAAACTGGATAAAAGGCTAAATACATATATAGGACCATGATTTCATATCAGCTAAACCATAACTCAGTACTTCTTATTTTGATCACAACTATAATGTCCTCCTGGCTGACAGCTTGAATACAATGGGGAGATAATTAGGTATAGGTGTTAATGTCTTGTCAAAGTTATATGGATTCTTTTTGAAAGAGACATCTGGTTTCAGTGTTCAATGCCAACTGCATCCCTATAACCAAAGGCAATAATTGCTTGCTGCTGATGTGTATCCATGAATAATTGAAGGAACTTGCTTTTCTCTAGCCTTGCATTGGCTCCTGGGATTGAAGGGACCCAGGCTCTGCATTTATTAAATAGATCTAATCTTGTTTTTATTTAATTTCCATTTTTATTGTATTTCTGTTCTGTTCCCATTCATGTTAACATTCTTCCCCCACTGTTACACATGTAGCTGTTTATGTAACAACACTGAAGCAAAAAGGCACTTGAAGGCTTCTCTCGTTTCTAACACTTGCATTGCTTTAGAAACTCAAGTTTGTGAATTTCTAGGGTGAATCTGTATCTGAAAGATCCATAGAAGAGCCTTTGAAGCACCAATATGCCATTCCCAAAATAAAATAAAATAAAAATAAAATAAACAAATGCAGCAGTCAGGATGGCATCCTTTGCTTGTAATTGAAGAAAGTCCTCCAAATACACTTCATAGTATTAATTTGTTTTAAAGTCAGGAAACTGCAGCAATTTTAGTTCTGCTGTTTCTCTTTGAAGTCTGTTTCTGAAGTTTTTTTGTTCAAGAATAGTTACTTTTAAATCTGTTATAGAATGTACAGGGAGATTGAAGTGTTCACCTACTGGCTTTTGTATGTTACCATTCCTGATGTCCGATTTGTGTCCATTTATTCTTTTATGTAGGGACTGTCCGGTGTGACCAATGTACATGGCAGAGGGGCATTGCTGGCACATGATGGCACATATAACATTAGTAGATGTGCAGGTGAATGAGCCCTTGATGGTGTGGCTGATGTGGTTGGGTCCTCTGAAGGTGTCACCAGAGTAGATATGGGGACAGAGTAGGCAACGAGGTTTGCTACAGGGATTGGTTCCTGGGTTGGTGTTTCTGTGGTGTGGTGTGTAGTTGCTGGTGAGTATTTGCTTAGGTTGGGGGGTTGTCTGTAAGTGAGGACTGGCCTGGCTCCCAAGGTCTGTGAGAGTGAGGGATCATTTTCCAGGATAGGTTGCAGATCGTTGATAATGCGCTGGAGAGGTTTTAGCTGGGGGCTGTACATGATGGCCAGTGATGTTCTGTTGTTTTCCTTGTTGGGCCTGTCCTGTAGTAGGTGATTTCTGGGTACCCGTCTCACTCTGTCAATCTGTTCCCTCACTTCCCCAGGTGGGTATTGTAGTTTTAAGAATGCTTGATAAAGATCTTGTAGGTGTTTGTCTCTGTCTGAGGGATTGGAGCAAATTCAGTTGTATCTTAGGGCTTGGCTGTAGACAATGGATCGTGTGATGTGTCCTGGATGGAAGCTGGAGGCATGTAGGTAAGTATAGCGGTCAATAGGTTTCTGGTATAGGGTGGTGTTTATGTGACCATCACTTATTTGCACTGTAGTGTCCAGGAAGTGGATCTCTTGTGTGGACTGGTCCAGGCTGAGGTTGATGGTGGAGTGGAAATTGTTGAAATCCAGGTGGAATTCTTCAAGGGCCTCCTTTCCGTGGGTCCATATGATGAAGATGTCATCAATGTAGCACAAGTAGAGGAGGGGCACTAGGGGACGAGAGCTGAGGAAGCGTTGTTCTAAGTCAGCCATAAAAATGTTGGCATACTGTGGGGCCATGCAGGTACCCATAGCAGTGCCACTGACTTGAAGGTATAAGTCATCCCGAAATCTGAAATGGTTGTGGGTGAGGACAAAGTCACAAAGCTCAGCCACCAGGCATGCTGTGGCCTCATCAGGGATACTGTTCCTGACAGATTGTGGTCCATCCTCAAGTGGAATATTGGTGTAAAGTGCTTCTACATCCATGGTGGCCAGGATGGTGTTTTCAGGAAGAACACCAATGCATTGCAGTTTCCTCAGGAAGTCAGTGGTGTCTCAAAGATAGCTGGGAGTGCTGGTAGCATACAGTCTGAGGAGAGAATCCAAATAGCCAGATAATCCTGCTGTCAGAGTGCCAATGCCTGAGATGATGGGGCGCCAAGGGTTTCCAGGTTATGGATCTTGGGTAGCAGATCCTGGTCGGGGCTCTGGGGGTGTGTCCATGTAGATTTGTTCCCATGCTGTAGCTGGGAGTTTCTTGAGCAGATGGTGTAGTTTCTTTTGGTATTCCTCAGTGGGATCAGAGGATAGTGGCCTATAGAATGTAGTGTTGGAGAGTTGCCTGGCAGCCTCCTGTTCATAATCCAACCTGTTCATTATGACTACAGCACCTCCTTTGTCAGCCCCTTTGAGTATAATGTCAGAGTTGTTTCTGAGGCTGTGGATGGCAATGCGTTCTGTATGGCTGAGGTTATGGGGCAAGTGATGCTGTTTGTTCACAATTTCAGCCTGTGCACGTCTGCAGAAGCACTCTATGTAGAGGTCCAGTCTGTCATTTTGACGGTCAGGAGGAGTCCACGCAGAGTTCTTCTTTGGTAGGAGGGTTCCTGTGGGTCAGTGCACTGTTCAGTGGTGTGTTGAAAATATTCCTTGAGTCGGAGATGACGAAAGTAGGCTTCCAGATCACCGCAGAACTGTATCATGTTCGTGGGGATAGTGGGGCAGAGAGTCCCCAAGATCTTCCGCCAGGCTAAGTGTGTGGTTGGATAGATTAACAATATTGTTAGGTGAGTTGAGGGTACCACTGTTGTAGCCCCCTGTGGCATGTAGGAGTTTAGATAGTTTACTGTCCTTTTTCCTCTGGAGAGAAGTGAAGTGTGTGTTGTAAATGGCTTGTCTCATTTTTGTAAAGTCCAGCCACGTGGAAGTTTGTGTAGAAGGTTGGTTTTGTATGAGAGTCCCCAGTTTTGAGAGCTCATTCTTGATCTTCTCCTGTCTGCTGTACAGAATGCTGATCAGGTGGTTCCTCAGTTTCTTTGAGAGTGTGTGACACAATGTCTCACCATAGTCAGTGTAGTATGTCAATTGCAATGGATTTTTTACATTCAGTCCATTTGGTATGATGTTCATCTGTTTGCACTTGGAGAGGAAGATGATGTCTGTCTGTATCTGTACGAGTTTTTTGTTGAGGTTGATGGATTTCCACTCCATATGGCTAAATTTAGTGCCTTGCATGGTGTCAAGTATCAGGGGGTAGCCATGTTAGTCTGTATCCACAAAAACAACAACGAGTCCGGTGGCACCTTAAAGACTAACGGATTTATTGGACATAAGCTTTCATGGGTAAAAAAAACTCACTTCTTCAGATGCATGGAGTGAAAAAGAAAGAATACACTCTGCTGAACCCAGTAATCCACCGTGACCAGAACATCACTGTTTGTTCATACAGCTCCCACTCATTCCATAAAGTGGAGGCTACTTTCAATTTATTTCAATGGAGTACATAACCTTTTTTATTGAAGAATAGCTTGGCAATGCAGGTTATTTCAGTGGACCCATCACATTCACCATCTGTTACACCAGCAAGTGAAAATGAAAACCATTCACAATTTCATTAAAAACCTCAGGCATATTCCCTGTGCCATGCAGCCCATGTTTATTTTGTTTTTCCTCATGACTCAGGCTCAAAGTGGGGAAAAGTGCTCTCCCCTGGTATAGTAAATTCCTTGGTAAGGCAATTGTAATTTGTAGAAAGGAATGTCCTGTCTGTGAGACACCCTGTAAAAGTGCATGGTACCTTGTATTTGAGGGTGCCAATCTTCTTTCCATCTATTCTGTGTTTTTCCCACTCTGCTTTTGTCCCTAGCAAATCATAAAATCTGCTAGTACAAAAAACATCCCCTACTGCAAAAAAATACCCCATAGGTGTATTGTGATATATTCTCCCAGACATTGTAATGGTATGATGTTGCCCTAAGGAATGTAAAATAAGTGCACCTCTCTGAGAAATTAAGATATATCTCATGCATTTTTAGGGCCTTCCTTTCCTTGGAGAATTAATTTCAAAGCAAAATCCAAGCAGAACTCAGACTATTTTTATGCTAAGGAAGCTATTGAACAGAATCAGAGAGTGTATGAATCATTATACTCCCTTTGTTCTAGCTCCTCCTAAAAGCCCAGGAACAGTTCTCATAAGGAAGTCCATGTTTTCTTTTTACCTTAATTGCAAATATAGAGTATTCAAGTCTAGCCCATTGTGCTTGCTAAAAGCAGCTTTGTATCTTAACCTGGAATTCTGCATAGTTGCATTTCCTGAATTGTCAATACTCAATCCCAATTTGTCAGCTAAATGGTACAATTTGGCTGCCTGACTGTATTTCAGCAAAAGAAATCGTACTGTTTTACTAGCTTTGCAGCTTTAAATTTCCTTGGCATCTTAAGACCAAACCAATGAAGTCTGTTATTTTTGTTTTATTTCCCCTCAGAAGTCTCTCTTTGGGATAATGCAGTTGATTGGTAATGAGAGATAGTGTCTCATCTCCCCGATGTCTGTTCAGGATGTCAGAATTCAGTCCAGAATGTGACCTAACCTCATTACGGTATCCTGGCTGAGTAGTGGCCTTAGTACACAGTAGTTTCTAGTGGGTAATGTTTGCATCACATAAGAAAAGCATCACCACCATTGTTGCCAATTATGGGAAACATGCCAAGGACTGGATTAGGCCATGGAATTCTTACCTTTACAGCTAGTCTGTCCAGGCCAGATTTAAAACACACTGATGGGACCTTTTTACTGTCAGTCTCCCATCTCTAGGGTATAATAATTAGAACTGGTCAAAAAAATTCAACAGAAAAGTTTTCTATTGAAAAATGAAGTTTTACTGAAACTGAAATGTTTCATGGGAATGTGTTGATTTAGACTATATTGTCAATGGAAAAAATACAATCTCTGACATCAGAATGTTTTGATTCATTTTCTTTAGGCTTATATTCAAATATTCAGTTAAATATATTTATAAATTATGTTTCATACACACATACTGAATTAAATTTAATATTTGAATTTTATAAAATTAAAAGTGAAATTATTAATCAATGTGAAAGTGTCTGAATGAAATGTTTTGATGGTCCAACAATCAAAAAATATTTTTTGAAATGTTCATTTTAGTGGGAAGTTTTGAAATTTCAGCTTTTTGTTCCAATTCAAAATGGATTTAAAAAAGAGACAGTATTGCCCATGGAATAGAAATTCTGTTTAACGAACAGTTAGTATAGAAGTCAAAGTATTGTTATTCTGCCATCCATCCAAGAATGTATAGGTATTTTACAAACATTAATATTTATTAGTTTATGAAATGCAACCTTCAGCACCTGATCTCATATATAAAATCACATCCTTTGTTGTTGTGATCTATGTATGAAACAATCTGATCCAAGCCACCTCTTCAAACAAATGTCTGAGTGCAGTATTTAGCAGCATGTCCTGGGAGGTCAACACAACCCCTGGAACTGATCAAGAAGGAAACACCAGAGCCACTTAAACACAATTCACTTTTCTCTGCCAGGATCCAGAAAAGCATCAACATAATGATGAGAGTCATCAAAAGGCTGCTGACTAAACTAGAAGATCAGATACTTTCATGAATTAGACATCTTGCCACTTACGTGAGGTATAAACAGATACGAACAGTTTTAAAAAAAATTATTAAAGTGAGTGTTTAAAATTAAATATACACAAGTTAAGAGGGAAGGTACTGTACATCTGGGGTCAGGCTTGGGTTATGAGGGATTACAGGTATCGGTTGCAAGGGTGAAGAGATATTACTAACCCTACTTAACTATTGGGGAAATTAGACAGATAGTGTAAGGGTCAAATATAATAGTTTCACTTTTGGGAAGCCCAACTTTACCAACCCAACGCTGGATTTTCAGAGAAGCTAAGTACCCACAATTCCAACTGAAATCAATTGGGCATCTCTGAAAACCACAAGTGATTAAAGTTGGGCACTTAAAATTAGAAGCCAACTTTTGAAACTGGGGCTCAAGGTCAAAAAGAATGTCTGCGCCAGCATATGAATTATAAACCACATCTCCTTGCTCTCAGCCTTATGCTTTAATCACAAGACATTTAACGAAATAAAATATAAAGAGTTTATTGTGGCTTATAAAGAAAAGTGAGGTATGTCACTAGAATGATTTTACTCATACTAAATTATCTAGTCTGCTTATCCTCTGTTACAGAATAAAATAAAAATGGTCATAAACTCAGGATGAAAAATAAACTTTATTATTTTTTTGTATTTTTGATGGGTATTTTAAACATTCTCTGTGTAATACCTGACTCTCTGATATAATGGATAATAAAAATATTTCTCTGATGATACAAGTTAATTCTTGATTTATTTGTGGATATACTGTCTGATGACAAGTAGCTATCTATCAAAACAGTAGCATAATAGCTGTTCATGACCACAGAAATAATTGTCTCTTGGTCATGAAACTCCAAAAACCTATTACAAATAAATGAGGAAAAAGAAAGATTTTGTAACAAAATGACTTTGTTAAAATAGGTCATTCAAAAATCTAAATTTAAATCTAAATCAAAATACTAACTTGACAGCCTAGTAGAGATCTGGATCTCAGTCCTTGCAGCGCTCAGGCCCAGACACTTTCTGATGTTGGCTACCATATGTAATGTGTTACATGTATAGTGGTCTTTCATATGAGGAATCTTTACCTTACTGGATCTATGAGATATTGGGTTAAACCTTTTTGACTACAGTATCTCATTCCCCAGTTGACTACTGTATTCTGTTTAAAATGCAGATGTCTTTTAATGGTAGATTTTTCTCTTCATTGGAACAGCAAATCATAACTCCATTGATTCTGTAAAGTGCTTTGGGATCTTGTAGGATCAGAATGCATTATGTAAATATTTTCCCATTCTGTGGTAAATGTTGTGAAGTGTGTCTAGACACCACGGTGATGAGTAACTTATAAAATGGATGTAGGTAGTATATAATAATAATTATTAATGAATTTATCCATCCATCCCATCCTGGAAGTAACCAAAAGCTTTTATAATATGATGACTGTTCAATGGCTTTGTTAAATGAATTAAGTGATCTCAATTTAGTTCCCATGGAGAAGTGTGCATGTCAAAAAACTTCCATCGGAAGTCAAATCCTAGTAAGGAAAAACAGAAAGGCGCATAAACTCTGCAAGTTGAGTGTCAAAGTATAATAAGGTAGATCAAGAAAGAATTAAGACATAAAAACTAACAGCAACTTTTTTTAAGCACATCAGAAGCAGAAAGCCTGCCAAACAGTCAACTGGACTGCTGTATGGTTGAGGTGCTAAACGAGCACTCAAGGAAGACAAGACCATTGCAGAGAAGCTAAACGAATTGTTTGCATCTGTCTTCACTGCATTGGATCTCCTGCACATCTGAGCTATTCTTTTTTAGGTGACAAATGTGAGGAACTGTCCCAGAATGAGCTGTCAATGGATGAGGTTTTGGAACAAATGGATAAATTAAACGGTAATAAGTCACCAGTACAAGGTGGTATTCACACAAGAGTTCTGAAGGAACTCAAATGTGAAATTGCAGAACTGCTAACTGGTATGTAACTTATCACTTAAATCAGCCACTTTTGTAAAGGGAAATCATGCTTTTGGCTTTTGTAAAGGGAAATCATGCCTCACCAATCTATCAGAATTCTTTAAGGTTGTCAACAAGTATGTGGACAAGGATTATCCTGTTGATATAGTGTACTTAGACTTTCAGAAAGCCTTTGACAAAGGCCCTTAAGCAAAGTGAGCAGTCATGGCATAAAAGGGAAGGTCCTCTCATGGATCAATAACTGGTTAAAAGATAGGAATAAACACCCAGTTTTCACAATGGAGCCAGGTAAATAGCAAGGTCCCTCAAGGATCCATACTGGGATCTGTGCTGTTCAACATATTCATAAGTGAGCTGGAAAAGGGGGTGAACAGTTCAGAGGCAAAATTTGCAGACAATGCAAAATTACTAAAGACAGTCAAGTCCAAAGCTACTGTGAGGAGGCACAAATGGATCTCACAAAACTAGGTGACTGGGCAAGAAAAAGGCAGGTGAAATTCAATGTTGATAAGTGCAAAGTAATGCACATTGGGGGAAAAGCAATCCATCTATATATAAGAGATGTGGTCTAAATGAGCTGTTACCACTCAAGAAAGATCTCAGAGTTACTGTGGATAGTTCTCTGAAAACATTGGCTCAATGTGTAACAGCTGTCAAAGAAAGCTAAGAGAATGTTGCAACCATTAGGAAGGTGCTAGATAATAAAACAGAAAATATCATAATGTTACTGTCTAAATCCATGGTATGCCCACATCCTGAATACTTTGTGCAGTTCTGATTGCCCCATCTCAAAAAAGATATATCAGGATTGCCAACAAAATGATTAAGGGTCTGGAACACCTTTCACTCGAGGAGAGATTAAAAAGACTGGGTCTGTTCAATTTAGAAAGGAGAAGATGAGGTGTGGGGTATGATAGAGGTCTATAAAATCATGAATGGTGTGGAGAAAGTGTTACTCCTTTACATAATACAAGAACTTGGAGTCACCCAATGAAATTAATAGGCAGCAAGATTAAAAGCCAATCATAAGGAAGTACTTCTTCATGCAATGCACAGTCAACCTATGGAATGTTGCCATCGGATGTTGGGAAGGCCAAATTATAACTGGGTTTTAAAAAGAAATTAGGTAAATTCTGGATGGGTTTATCAATGGCTTTTAGCCAAGATGTTCAGGCACACAAGCACAATCTCTGGATGTCCCTACACCTCCAGCTGGGACTGAATGACAGGGGATAGGTCACTCGAAATTGCCCTGTTCTGTTAATTCCATCAGAAGCATCTGTCACTGGCCACTGTCTGAAGACAGGATACTGGCCTAGATACACCATTGGTCTGACCCAGCATGGCCATTCTTATGTTTCACTAATTGGCACTAATAGGCTGTCTAAACCCAGGTACTGCACTTAACTTTGTACACTGTGTTTAGTTCCAATGGCTTCAATAGGGCTACTCAGCACATAAAATTAAGGTCATGTGTAAATCTTTGCAGGATCAGGGCATTAGTGAATAGAAAGGAGATTTTCAAAGGCACAAAGTAGGGGAGGAATCATTTGGAGTTGGGAGCTTAACTCTTCTTTGCTCCTTTGAAAAATCACCTCCTGAATTCGCTATCCTCTGTGAACAGAGGACTTCATTCACCAGGACTGCCATTTTCAGCACATTTCACAAATGCTAAAATTAACAATATTAAAAAAAAGAAGAAGAAGAATAAAAGTAATACTGAAGGTTGTCTGGATGGAGCTCTTCTCTGCTCTTAGTTGGCACTGAAGTTTCCATTTATTCTCTTGGCCTGTTCACTGTCTGAGCTTTCCAAGTTTTAATAGCTCATTTTGATGTGAGAATTACTATGTTCTCTTACTGTTGCCAACAATGTGAAGTTGTTTCAGATTTAAAATCTGTTATCTACTGCTGTAATTTTAAATTATAGATTTGATTACCTTTTAAAGTACTGAAATTAAAGTCCATTTTCAACAATGAAAATTAACTTATCTTGCCTGAAGACCTTTTTTTAAAGGTAAACTCTCTCACTCATCAGTAACATCCGTTTTTGTGTCTCTTTCTTTCTTTATGGTTTTTGAACCGTAACTCTAAGGTAACATGTATTTTTAAACAGAAGCTAAAACTTTATTCACTAGGGAGAGAAAAACCATTGTCATGCAGATGAGTTATGTAATAGATACAACTGGATAAAGAAAGAGACCAGAAAAATGCTATAGAGGAAAGACATTGTGATGAAAGGTCTGATCATACATTTATATGTTGTGACACAGGGTCATTTGGAGCTTAGAGGTTAAGGTTTTAAGGTTACGGTTAAGAATTGCAAAGACTCAAGGGACACAAAGGATAAATCTCACTTTTATTAGCCACAAAACAAACAAACAAAACCCACAACTAACCAATTAAAAAAATATGGAGGACAATCCATACCTTCAAATTAGCTCCCTCACAACAGTTCTTGTAAATATTTCCTTCACCAGAGCCAACCCAAACTGGCTTTCCTCAGGTAGCTTTTCTTATTTTGTACCTGTGGGAGAGTTCCCAGACTGCCCCACTCTTAAATGGATAGCAACCAATCACAAATGTCTAGGGTCTGATTATGGCATTCTTACTTAAGCAAAAGTGAATTGGAATTTTGTATACGTATGGGCAGAAGGAGATCAGGCTACAAATGAGGAATTAATTGAGAAATTTGGGAAAATATATAGGGTTTGATTTTCAAGAAAGGTGTGAAATTTCATGCCTAATTTCCCTGAACAATTACTGCAGTTGCATGCAAAATTTGGCTAACTCCATGCACAAGGAATCAGACATGAACCTTTCCATGCATAATTATCCAATAGTCATGTGCAAGCAAAGATACTGTAAATATGTACTGACATGACTGCACAATAATTTTGCATATGCAATTGTGTAACTAATTTGTTTCCATTGTGAAGCATACAGACAATTTGTTACATTAAATAGTGCAAGTCAAATACCATGCACAGATACTTTTCGCTCAAAGCTTTATTTACCCAGAATATTAAAGTGTCACAGTTTAAAATATGATTTGTTGAACTGTCAGTCTTCAAGTTCTTTGTTTTTGTCTCAGTCTTTTTTTTTTTTTTTTTTTTTTTTTTGCATTGGTTGTTGCATGATAAAGCTTTAGTGGATGGGCCAGCCAAGTTTTATGTACAATAGGGCACCCAATAGCCCACTGTGTCCAAAATACTCCATGTCCCCAGAATGGATAGGAAGGGGTCAGGATTTGCACCACACTGAATATTGTGGCTTGGTCAGTGCTTGGAAATTGCACTCCAGGCTTGATTATACTAATTGGGAAGGAAAATATGACTTTTTGATCATTCTTCTTTATTATCACTGTGCTGGGTCACATCTCCGATTTCAAAGCCATTGACTGTACAACACTGCAGTAAATCCATTTGAGCTACTGTCATAATCTCATCATCACAAGCGTGTTGCCACCATTTAGAAAATATCAACAATTAAATACCAAAATGCAGTAGTGAGATGGAAGAAAGATATTGATTGGTTTGGCTAGATTTTTTAAAGAGTTTTATTGGTTGCACAGAAATCAAGTTTTTGCAGATGAGGGAAATGAGCATACAAATATTAAATCAAATATGAAGTAGCTTAAGAGTATGATCTCAGGAAAAGTAACCCCACCAAGGCATCTGTAATCCATTGCCTTTTTATGTAGGATAGAATGAATTAGAAATAATCTGTTTTTCCTAGACCAAGAAAATCCTAGAAAGGTCAAGGGATCTATTCAGACTGTACTTGAACCTAACGTAAACCCAGTTTGAGGGAGAGGGGTAATTTAAATGGAAAACTAGCTGAATTCAGCTCTTGTGTCATTTCTCTAAAACTGACATTTCACTGCCTTGACTCTCTAGCATAAAGCAGAAGCCTCAGAAGAATGCAGACATCCAAAGATGGAGCAGGAAACTGGAGTAATCGGGGGGAACAGTTGCACAGGTGTACAAATGGGCCACAGATAAGCAAACTGGCAATTTTCTCAAGACAATAACATTTAGATCAAAGAGTGGATGTATAAGCTAAAGCAGCTTTGGTGTTCTTCATATGCTCTGTCTCCTGCAAACCAGCTTGTGCAAGCCCACTCTTGCTGAAGTCAGTGGGAACCTGGCACATTGGGCGGGGCCCAGACAGCCCATAGTCTCATTACTGGGCATTCCTCCTAAGGGTAAATCATTCCTGAATAATTTCTTCAACTTTTTAGATAGAGATGAGCTTCAGTCATGCCATCTGGATTCAGAATTAAACCTGAATCTGGTCCCACACTGGTGTAAAATAGATGTTCCACTGAGTCAAAGTAGTCAAATGGATGATTTGGGGCCCATTTCTGTTGATTAAACAAACAAATGTTAACTTTGGACCTACATATTTCCTAGTTCTACTTCTTTATTTTCTTGAACAAGTCTGTTTTTGAGTTTAATGGAAAGAAGATCCTCTCTCCTCACAATGGAGTCTGAATAGGGCAGCAAATCTGCTGACTGTCACTTTTCTCCAATTGCTTTTCAGTGAGCTCTTGTTCAGTCTGATGATTTGAAAGGGAAACAAAGGAATGCAAAAGTAACAGAAGCACCTTTCAATGAATCACAAATCTTAAAGTTCAATTTATACATTGCATGAGAAAATTGAAATTTGAGCGGTTGATTATGAAGGTCTGATGCATTCAATCCAATATATAGCAGCCTATTAAATAATATGAAACAGCTTGGAAATAGCACAAGGCTGAGCTATATCATAAAGCCAACCACTAAAGCAAGTGTTCCAAGATAGACTGCTATAACCACTGGAACTTAAGACTTGTGTTTCAGCACTACATTACTCGTGTCATTCTTTGGAGTCCCGCTACGTTGGGTAGAGGTAATTACTCCTGATTTGGAAATCAACAACACACATGATGCCAAAGGCCAAGATTTGCCCCTGGATGGTGGGAAGCTGGGGGTTTGCAATAGATTGAAATACTGCAATAAAAAACTGTATAGTAGATTGGTTTGTATTAAGGGCTTGATCGAAAACTTATGACTTCAATAGGAGTCTTTCCATTGACTTTAGTTGGCTGTAGATCAGGCCCACACTACAATGCCAAAATAAAAACCAAACAAACAGTAGGGACCTTAAGGGTGTGTCTTAAGTTAGTGGGACTTGAGTCAGCTGACCTGTATCAAGGAAACCTGAGCTTGAGCATCTACACTGCATTTTAACCTTAGGTTAAGGATTTTCTGACCCATGCTCAAACCTAGGGCTCTGGTGTCCATAATGCAGTGCACAGACCCAAGTCAAAGTGACCCTAACTCGGGGTACCTAGTGCCCATGCCCCTCCCCACCCAAAGTGTTGACACTCTAGTCCTAGGAACGTGGTGCACTGTGGGAAAACTCCACTGCCCACCCTGTTTCCTAACTATGGTGGGGCTACTGATGGGACTCAGGTGCCCAGAAGGAGCACATAAACTGCATAATTAGCTCCTTTGGTGGCTGTCTAAGTAGAATGCCTGCAGTTTGAGATGGTTTTATATTGAACTGCTATCTAATCTGAGAATAGGGTTCTCCACCTCCAGGCTGAGTCACATTGGCAGAAAAATGCCCATGTGCACCTGTTCTGAGGATAATTAGGACATCAGGTTCCAGGGCTGTCAAACTATTAAAACAAAACTTTGCAATTCTTAATTTTTAAAATAGGATGTTCAGTGAAGGCGTTTTTGTTTGGTTGGTTTTTATTTGTTTTTGTCTGTTTGTTTTGAAGTTTGACATAAAATGTAGGTTGCAGAGAAAAAGACCCCCCTCTCCTAGCCTGGCTGTGGAGCAGTGAAGTGTATCCCCAGGGCTTGGGATGCAGTGTGCTCCAGCACCCCGCAGGGATGACTTATCCCTGCCCCCACCACAGCCCGGGAGGCTGGGATAAGGGATCCACAGGAGGTGGTGGTGAAGTTTTGGGGTTGGTGCCCACTCACTGCCCTCAGAGTGCATGCTGCCCAAGCATCTCTGCACACACAGCCCCAGGGAGGGTGGTGGAGCGGGGGTGGAGTGAGCTCAAGGGACAGACATTAGAGCAGGACCAAGCAGCTGCCCTGCAGGGAGGAGGAGCAGCCAATCTCCTTGGTCAGCATGGTCGGGGGGGGAGGGATGACCCGCGACGAGCTGGGAGCTGCCTCCCACCTATCAGCTTTGCTCCCTGTGCAGCAGGGAGGAGGAACTGGAGCTGCCGCAGGAGGCTGCAGGGAGGTTTTGGGGCTGGCTTCCACCCGCCGCCCTGACAGTGCAGGCTACCTGGGCACCCCCCTACATGCTCCTCAGAGTGCGAGGGGGGGGGAGGAGAGAGCAGAGTGGGGACTAAGTAGCTACCCTGCAGGAAGGGGGAGGGCTGGGAGCTCTGCCACTCCCCTCCCTGCAGGGCAGCTGCTTAGACCCCACTCTGCTCTGTGGCCCAGGCCCTCCAACCCTTTCTGGGGCAGCATGTGCAGGGGCCCTGGGCAGCATGCACCAAAATCTGACTGTGCTGTTGTGATCAGGAAGCAGCTCTCTTTGCAAAAAACTTCTTCTGATCTGTCTCCATTGAAAACCCTGTAGGTTCTCTGATAGTGTGATTGCAGACCAGTGGCCAGCAGACAATGGATTAATGCTGATCTGAGTGGCTGCCATTTGCAATAGAGTACAATGGGCTGCACCACAAATTGTCTGAAGAGAGAGGACTGAGGAAGTTGCCCAAGGAACTCTGGGATACACCTGAAAGACTTCTGGTACCCAAGTTACATTGGGACTGCCAGGGGCGGCTCTATGTTTTTTGCCGCCCCAAGCATGGCAGTCAGGCTGCCTTCGGCGGCATGCCTGCGGGAGGTCCGCTGGTCATGCAGATTCGGCGGCATGCCTGCGGGAGATCCGCCAGTCCCGCGCCTTCGGCATACCCACCGCCGAATTGCCGCCGAAGCCGTGGGACCGGCGGACGTCCTGCAGGCATGCCGCCAAAGGCAGCCTGACTGCCGCCCTCACAGCTACCTGCAGGCCGCGCCCCACGGCTTGCCGCCCCAGGCACGCTCTTGGTGCGCTGGTACCTGGAGCCGCCCCTGGGGGCCACATGCACACAGGGTCCAAGCCCTGTTGCTTTGCTAGGTCCCAGCTTAACGTGGGCTCAGACCCTCCAGCCTTGCAGGGTCCTGGGACCCTAGGTTTGAGCCCTAGTTTAACACAATTGCAGTGTGAATACACTGAGCCCAGGCTAACATTGCTGTGTAGACATAGTGTAGTGTAGGAGATACTCTGCCCTTTACCTTCATTCTTCTATTTGCAGGCCACTCTCTCTCCCTCCAAGTCAGTCTATTTCATGCAGGTCATCTTCTCTCTCTTTCCTAAATCCTCATATGCTACTGTAGCAATGCACCGATCCCTAGCCCCACTCTTATGTGACTTCCTAGAACCACTGTTTCTATTTATTTACATGCTACCATCATCTGCCTATATTACCTCTGGCTGTTGCTGTCTGTTCTGTGCTCTGCTACATTTTTAGTACGTAAAATGCACAGAGACCAGTTCAAATAGGGAAACTGAATAAGAGCTTGATGGATTTGGTACTGTGCAGAAATTTCCTACACTCTGGACATCTCTGTTCTTCCTTAAGTTTCCTAATTCAAGATGAAGTGGCATTGGTTAGTGTCTTTTAATTGCAAGTAAGGATAACAACTGATGCATAAGATTAATGTATATTCATGAGTGGAATTATAGCTGTGCATGAAAGTACTACATTACTGCTTGGTAATCAACATCTACTTTACTTTTTTTTAAAAAAAAGTTAGCACAGTCACTAATCAAAGATAATTACACTATTAGTATTTAAAATGTATATCAGGATTTTGTAGGGGGAAGAACAAGAGGTACAATTTGTACTCTGCAATGACAGGTAGTACTAACTAAAGATGAGCTGAGGATTCTGTGTTCTGGTTTTACAAGCCTTGTTAGTAAAGGGTTGGTGTTGCAAAATAAGAATCATATAACAGACATACTTTTCATTCCAATAGGCCTTCCATCTGCAAATCAAAGCATTAATGAACTAATAATCACCACATGCTATGTGATGGAGATAATTATTGTTCTCTCTACTTTACTGATGGGAAAACTGAGGCACAGTCAGAGGTGAAGTGAGTTGGTCAAGGACATGCAGTAAGTCGGTGGCAGAACCTAGACTAGCACCAATGTCTACCAAGTCCTAGTTCTGTGCTTTAGACAGCCTTTCCAAAATTAAAATTAAGAATTTGATCTGGATTGCATTTTATCCAATCCCCTGAAGTTCAAAGGATTCAGATGAAAGGCTCATTTCGCGTTAACTTAATAAATGGGATACAAATGGGACAACTTAAACAAACATTTTATCTTAAAATAGAGAAGTCATAAATACTAGGCATGGGTGATTCTCAAATGTTTCCAAGTTTGGGTTCACTTCATGTAAACATCCATATTTACTCAGCATTTTTGTCTTTAAGGACTTGCCCCTCCACAACTGCATGGACCCTACTGACCTCACAATCTCCATGATCCTCTCCCTAAAGAGTGCCCTCCTTCCCACCATCACAAGATGCTCCTCTCCTCAGCAGGACCAGGCTCCCTTCTAACACTTATTTTTTTATGAGCAAGCAGTCCAATGGTCCTTTACCAGCATTTTCATTGATCTGCTACATCCTCCTGCATTCTTTGGGCTGGGAAGATACATTTCCTTCCCAGTCCTTTCTCCGGACATCTGGACATCATTTCTCCTGTGATAGAACCCTGGATATGAGAGATTCCAGGGTTCTGCATTAGGTTGTGAAATCGCTGCTCCCCTAAAAAGACTTGTGGGATGATAAGAGGAGTGTTTTGAGGAAGGGGATGTAATTTGGTATTTTATCAATCTTGGTTACCATAAGAAAAAACAAACAAAAGATAGAAATGGAAAATCCAAACATTTCAAAATCTCAAAGGTTTGGTTTGGATTTATTTACTCCTTACTGATATGTAAGGGTTGGCGTGCTCCCAACATGGAGACACCAACCATCATAAGGGTGTTTTAATAACCACATACACTTACCTAGTCCCAGAATGAACTTCCAAAAGTGCATTAAGTAATGGCAGACCACTGAGCATTGTGGGAGCACCACAAAGTATCCGACATGGCTGTTCTATTAGTACCCAGATACTTCTAATTTAAAACTTCCACCAGTTAACTTTCACAAGCAAAAGCAACATTAGGAGCCATAAGTCACCTTAATGTGCCAAGAAATAATGACACACAAAATGTATGCTATAAATGTTAATGCAGACATTATATGACATAAATTTTGTATATATGTAGATGAGCTGGAGATATAAATGATATTTAGCCTTTACCCGCAAGGCGTTATCCATTTTCTTCTCTGATAATCCTAATTTTAGATGTTTTCTGTATTTATTCATTCTAATTTGTCTGCAAAATGGGTCAGTGATTTTCTATTTTATACTGGCACTGATTTTCACACACGCTAGCACCACAACATGGATCGAATTTAATGGGAACTACAGGTGCTCAGCACTTATGAAAATCAGGCCCTATTCAGCCAGAGAGTTAACAGTTGCCACTCATTTTCACATTCACTGGACTGCCCATGTATGCTAGAATAGCCTTTAGAACCCCTGGATTTGTTTCAGGCATTGTAACATGGTGTTATGATGCAGCATTATTTTGTGATTACAGAACTCAATAAATTATATAATCATCATTATGCTGCAGCTATGTACTGGCTCATCAGAGTCAAGCCATGTCCTTGTTTTCTTCTAATGGTATTCATTTTTTCTCCCCCATCCCCTCCAAAGTGGGCAACATTAAAAACGTGCTATTTACCACATTTAACCATTTAAACTGAGTAATGATTTAAATAATTTTCCATTCTAACTGCAGAGAATTCTACAAATACCATGACTAATTATCTAAGGGATAATTGTCAACTTTTTAATGTTGAATGATAGAATGATATTAAGATGGAGTGAACTGGCCTGTCCAAACACACAGTCCACCCATAAGCACTGAAACAGGTTTGCCACTATTAAAAAAAAAAAAATTCAAACCAAAAGCCATTCACATGAGTTATGCAAAGCTGCAGTTGGATGATCTGGTTTACTGGCTTAAGCCTTAGGTTTGAACTACATTAAACTTCCTAGAAATTCAGGTTCAAATCATGCTAGCGTTGACTGAACCAATTATCCTTTCAGAACAGATAAAATGGAGTTCTATGCAGTTTACTCTGTGGGTCATTCAGAGTCAATCTTTAAAGCCAAGGTGCTATCAACTGTCTATGTGTGGTGACGATCCTTTGGTACTTTTCATGAGTGAGAGATTCCCCTGAATGCCTTAGAATAAAATTAACCTCTGATGAAGAGGCTAAATCCTCACACCATCTTCAGCAAAGGACACACACGCTCTAGGATAGTGTCCAAAAACTCATTTATCTTCCTGTGGTCCTTCTTTTATTAGTAGTTGAAACAATAAAAACACAACATAAGCACAACCTAAACTTTCAGACTCAATCTAGGCTGTGCCCAGGGTTTCGCTGTTCCAGACAGTTCAGTGATTCTCTGAACTAACATTATACCCAATGTAGTGTTAAGATGCTGCAGTGGACACAGTAAACCAGCATTCTAATACAGGACTAATACAGAATACACCTGCTAACCTAGTGGTCAACAAAAGACCTTGCCACCCTATTCCAACACCCCAAATGATATTTAGCATGTCAGCTGGTTGCCATATGGTGGCCAAGGCACTAGGACAGATTCTCTCAGCGTGGGCAAAGGCCCCAGCAACCGAAAGGCTCTGTGGGGTGCGGGGAGGAGAACTCCAGCAAAGCAATGAAGTCACAAGCTCACATCCACCTAGGACCTGCATAGTACCAGTGCTGACCAAAGAGTGGGAAGCACTGGCTAGAAAAGGGCACAGCTAGGGTACTAAATTCCAGTGATATGATGGTAACAGTAGAACTGAAGAGTTATTGGGGAGATAAAATAAGTCCTCTCCGCCTTACTACATTATTAATTATTACACACATTGTGGGAACACCTTGTGGCCCAAATGAGGCCAGGATTCCATTGTTTCAGGTGCTATATAAAAATAGAATAAACAGTTCCTTTCTCAAAGAGCAAACAATCTAACATCACCAAGGATCACAATGTAAAACAGAAGGATCCTTAATGAGGCTCAATATGAAGTTTGAATCTCATTGTATATGGTTCCGGGCCTGGACATGTGGGAGATATTATAGCTGCCTGAAAAACTAGGGGTAATGAAAAGTTTTCAATAACAGCAGGATGAAACTGCCAGTTCTCTAGGCATTGACTTTGTTAGATGTTGGATCAGGCCCTATTTTGCTGACCTATATCTTGTGAGGTGGTGATGAGCACTGCAGTTGCTCATAATCTTACAACACTGAACTCTATTGTGGAGTAATAAACACATCAACATGCCTCTTTATACATAAATTACTGCAATCCCAGGGCTTAAAAATTAATAGTGGGGGGCGGTGAGACATGAATTGCATTCATTGAGAGCAAGGAAGGCTTTTTTATTGGTAGTATCCACCACCACCCCTTTTGCTGGAAGTTCACATTGCTCATGTGCATGATAATTAGATTCCATTAACGACGAGGGGAATAGACAAGGGGTTGTGTGAATTCTGGCAGCATGTTGTGTGGTTGTGGGGGGAATACACGATTTCTTTGTTTTAAAAGAACAAACCTTACCATTTGCATGAAAATGGACTTCAATATTTTTTTTAATCTGTGCATTCAGAATCACACTATTACCAGGGATTCAGTAGTACAGCTGCTCAATGAATCTTCATATTTCAGAAAATGCTAATACAGCTGCCTGTAAAAACTGGAAAGGCAAGACACAAATCCCAGGATGATCTGATTTCTCAGTCTTGAACTTGCTGTTGATCATTCCTGAGTAGGCTGGCTAATCTCACAAGGAGCCATGCGGTGATATTAGACCATAGAGGATTGTAAGTGTCACCAGGTATTTTACAATGGTGGGGACATGGAAAGTGAAGAGAAATAGCATGTTAGTTAGACCACAGGGCTGTGAGCCAGGAACTCCTGGTTTCACAATCAACACTTTTACTATATGACTTAATGATCTGTGCCTCAGTTTCCCATTTGTAAAATGGGGATAATAATTAACAATGCAAGGACCCTGCACTTGCCACGACTCCAATACAGTCACTAGGCACACTTGTGACCCGCACTCTCTTAAACCCCAGGTTTGCTGCCTTCTGGGTGACAGGTGGGAAAAGGAAGCCAGGTAAAGGCTCTGCCCTTTCCATCAGGAGGGGGAAAGGAAGCCGAATAATGGCCCTGCTCACTCCACACTAGCCTGCAGAAGGGGAAGTAGACTTCATTTCCATAGGGGTGCTGCTCCTGAGTGCTGGAGAGCTTTGGAGATGCTGCCCCCTGGAGCTCCCCCTGGGATAGTGCAGCTCTGCACTAGCCCAGGCAATAGCACAGTTTGGCTTTCCCTTAAGTGATGCTTGATACCATAGTTATGCAAACTAAAATATTTAATATGGCTTTTGAAATGTAAAAGCCCTTGCGAAACAGATCTATTTTCTGCGGCTAATTCTCCACACCTGTCATCCTAAGTTTTGGCAGCAAAATCAGACATGCTTAAAAACAGGGGCATCAGAACACATTAAAGCAACGAATATGCTAGGAAATTTCCCAGAGACGTCAGTTTCTGTAAACGGGGATTAAAAAGGATGCTGGTGTGCAACAAAAGTGTACAATTGCAAATTTGATTCTCACACCATGTATCCTAGCATAATCCCCCATAAAGAACTGTGGCTAAAAGTTCTTGACCTGACATTATAGAATGGGGATGCTGGGCCAATCAGAGTCATAGAAGTCGAAGATGAGAAATGCCTAGGAAAGAGTTCCAGAGGTTAAAAGGATTGAAACAGGAGAAAGAGCTCACCACAGTACCTAAAGGAGAGAGGGAATGCTGCTCCTCCGCTTCTCCCAAGCCAGGGTGCCAAAACAAGGCTGTTTCAGGGCCTTCCTTCTACTTTTAGTAAATAAGATTCTCTTCTCTTCCTCCTCCTGCTGCTGCTTTCATTTACTTGAGGCTCTGGATTCACCCCCACTAATCAAGGTTACAAATTACACCTCATTGCGCCAGGGAGGCATCTTCTATTGCACAAGGGTTTTCCTCTCAGCAAGGCAGGCTATACTTCCTCTATGAGGAGGGCAGCTTTCATTTCTGACAGGGTTTCTTAGCAGCCCATGGTGGGGGTGAATGGAATCAATGGCAACTTCTCCCCAACTAGTCCTGCCCACTCTTTGGGCCCTTGCAGCCAACACCTAGAGGAGACAGCATTGCACTGGCACAAAAGCAGTGCAGTCTCCCCTGAGAGACAATCCACTGCACACAGGTTTGTGCCTCCAGAAGCTAATGTAAAGCAGTGCTTAGGTGAGCCCCTACCATATCACACTTAGTCCAATACCCACTTCCAGTATCTAGTTGTTCTACAAAACAAGTATATTTAATGCTTTGTTCAAAGTGTTGGGTTTTTTTTTAAATCTCAAGTAATGGGATCGCGCTATGTCAGGAAATCATGGATCTGCAGGAAATACATCTTCGTTGCTTCTGGCACTTTGGGCCTGGTCCCCTCTCTGTGCTGCAGGCCATGCACGCTGTACCAGTTCCTACAGCCTTAGGGATGGATTGATTGCCCAGCTGTCTGGTGTGCAGACTCGCTCCCTGTTCTTTGCCTAAAGATGCCTGAAGAAATCTTTCCACCCTACCATTGGAGTTGTGGTGGAGGTGAGGCAGTGCCAATTCCCACCTGAGTTCTGTTGCTGGCGGGAGGTGGATGCTCTCTTACCTTCAGGACATATATTCCAACTGCCAGTTTTATAGGCAGAGGACATGAACTCCAAGGAAATACGGTCTTTAGAAACTTCATCTCATTGGCTGACAGCTCGGTTTCAGAGTTCGGCCAAAGAGTGACAACACGAGGACACGCGTTTCCTCTAAATTTCTTCCTCAGATGACTGACATTCAGACTGCTGGGAAACAGGCTTAGTAGAATGTAAGAGGAGCACAGTGGCATGATTTATTAACCACAAATTCATTCCTCTGAGCCTAAATGCCATATGTTGACAAGACCTCTGACTTTTACTGATGAGGATGGAAAATCACATACTATGTAAATATTGCCTAAAAATTAGCCTTCTCCTGAAAGTGTAAGAACACTCTAGAATAGGTAATAACTTTTGTGGCTGCTGGATTTCACAGGCATCAGTTCTTGCCCCAGCGGGATAATGACAGTCTCCCACTCCAGTGGGATTTATCACGCAAGGGGTTTCCACTATTCAGCAGCCACTGAGATGACTTTTTGGCCTGGATCAGACCAGTAGACTTCTCCCCCTTCTTGCTTATTTTACCGCATGGATGCGAAAGAGAAAAATGAAGCAAATTCTTTATTCCATCACACTAACATGTCTCCATAAGCAGCTGCCCTGCTAATCGGTTCTTTGGCCATTGACCTTTCTGGAGGAAATAGCCTTATTTTGCTACACCATTTATCACGGGACCCAAGTGTCAGTGGAAGGTATGGTGTTTGTTAGCAGCACTTACAATGGCTTGCATGTAATTCTGGAAATATAGCTTCCACTGATGTCCTGGTAGCGATACTCTAGTTCATCCAGGACAGGCACAAATAAAATAGGTGGTTATGGAATATCTAATTCATTCCACATATACACCCCACAGTATCAAGACTCCCAGCTTGAATAGAAAAGGTCAGAAAAGAATTTTATTGCTAAATATATTATGTCTATGAATGCAATAAAAGCAGCAAGATATACTAAAATAGGATTTCCCCGCCTCCTCCCCCACCAGCACATGACTGGATCTTCCAATTTTCCCTTGCTCTTTGTTCTTCTTTAACCCGTGCAATGACCCTATAGAATAAATTGAATTCCTATATTCATTTGAACTATATATAACATCGCTTAGTGTGATTACTTTTCTCCCCCCACCCCACACACACTTTTCCACTTCACTTCAAAAAGTGGCTGTTTTTTAAAATCAATATGTAGGATTTTCTAGCTATAAAAACAGATCTTGTCAATATATCTTGCATGTCATGTTACTATTAATCCTGTAAAGCATTCGACCAAGCACAAATAGTAATATGACTGACTAAACAATTATTAGCTCTAAATTTAGCTAGGGAAAGACTACGCTTCCTACAGCTACAGACAAGTATGATCTGCATAGTTTATCATTTCCAACAGCCTCACTCACATGCAGCTCATGAACAGTGCTCCATATTTCAGTCCTGATGCTCTAGCTTAAATATCTCTAGCAAAGAACCTAAAACAAAAACTCCAGCAAACATGTAACATAAGGAAACCCAACATGATTGTCTCACCCAGACAACAAAATATAAAGAAGATGGGACCAATGGAAGGAAATGTCAGATGGACCATTGCAATCTGAATGTGGACTGTTTACTCACTGGTCATGATTCTTCTTGGATGTACACTGGTTTCGCATTACTTCAGTGGCGTTACTCCAGGTTTAAACTGTAGAAACTGAGATGAGACACAGGCTAACTGTTTTGAGGCAATATTACACTCTGGAGGTCATTCTGATCTCTCCTAAGTCACTGAAGTTACACCAGTGTAAAACTAGTGTAAGCCCAGTGACTTATATTAGAGTAAGTGAGATCAGAATCAGGCCTGCTATTTTCAATCAGTTTATCATAGTTGAACCAGTGATTCAAGAAACTCAAGAGGTGTGTGTATGTAGTACTTATGTGCATAACGCACCTCTTTAGATCATTATTTATAGTAAAAATTAGGTCTGAAATGATGTCCTGCTTGTTGTATATCCACATATGATATTTTCCAGAAGCGAGCCTCTTAACTTTTTAAGTATCGCACTCCTCCCCATTCTTTGTCTAGAAATTAAAATCTAGCTGCAAACTATCAGATTTGTTAGGTTAAGTCCCAGTTCTACAGATAAGTGACTAAGGAATATGTCCTGTGGCACCTTAGAGACTAACAGATGTATTGGAGCATGAGCTTTCGTGGGTGAATATCCACTTCGTCGGATGCATGTAGTGGAAATTTCCAGAGGCAGGTATAAATATGCAAGCAAGAGTGAGTCAGGCTAGAGATAACGAGGTTAGTTCAATCAGGGAGGATGAGGCCCTCTTCTAGCAGTTGAGGTGTGAACACCAAGGGAGGAGAAACTGCTTTTGTAGTTGGCTAGCCATTCACAGTCTTTGTTTAATCCTGAGCTGATGGTGTCAAATTTGCAGATGAACTGAAGCTCAGCAGTTTCTCTTTGAAGTCTGGTCCTGAAGTTTTTTTGCTGCAGGACAGCTACCTTTAAATCTGCTATTGTGTGTCCAGGGAGATTGAAGTGTTCTCCTGCAGGTTTTTGTATATTGCCATTCCTAATATCTGATTTGTGTCCATTTATCCTTTTACGTAGGGAATGTCCAGTTTGGCCGATGTACATAGCAGAGGGGCACTGCTGGCATATGATGGCGTATATTACATTGGCGGATGTGCAGGTGAATGAACCAGTGATGGTGTGGCTGATCTGGTTAGGTCCTGTGATGGTGTCGCTGGTGTAGATATGTGGGCAGAGTTGGCATCGAGGTTTGTTGCATGGATTGGTTCCTGAGTTAGAGTTACTATGGTGCGGTGTGTAGTTACTGGTGAGAATATGCTTCAGGTTGGCGGGTTGTCTGTGGGCGAGCACTGGCCTGCCACCCAAGGTCTTTGAAAGTGAGGGATCGTTGTCCAGGATGGGTTGTAGATCACTGATGATGCGCTGGAGAGGTCTTAGCTGGGGACTGTATGTGATGGCCAGTGGAGTTCTGTTGGTTTCTTTCTTGGGCTTGTCTTGCAGTAGGAGGCTTCTGGGTACACGTCTGGCTCTGTTGATCTGTTTCCTTATTTCCTCGTGCGGGTATCGTAGTTTTGAGAATGCTTGGTGAAGATTTTGTAGGTGTTGGTCTCTGTCTCAGGGGTTGGAGCAGATACGGTTGTATCTCAGTGCTTGGCTGTAGACAATGGATTGTGTGGTGTGTCCGGGATGGAAGCTGGAGGCATGAAGGTAGGCATAGCGGTCGGTGGGTTTTCGGTATAGGGTGGTGTTAACGTGACCGTCACTTATTTGCACCGTGGTGTCTGGGAAGTGGACCTCTCGTGTAGATTGCTCCAGGCTGAGGTTGATGGAAAATGTTGGCATATTGTGGGGCCATGCGGGTGCCCATAGCGGTGCCTCTGGTCTGGAGATATATATCGTCATCAAATTTGAAATAGTTGTGTGTGAGGATAAAGTCACAGAGCTCAGCAACCAGTTGTGCTGTGGCATCATCAGGGATTAGAGGCTCTTTACACAAACATCCCACACACAGATGGAATACAAGCTGTCAGGAACAGTATCCCTGAATATGCCAACATTTTTATGGCTGACCTGGAACAACGCTTCCTCAGCTCTCGTCCACTCACACCTCTTCTCTACCTACGCTACATTGATGACATCTTTATCATCTGGACCCATGGGAAGGAGACTCTGGAAAAATTCCACCACGATTTCAACAGCTTCCACCCCACCTTCAACCTCAACCTGGACCAATCTACACGGGACTCTTTGCTGCTTTTACAGATCCAGACTAACACGACTACCCCTCTGATAAGGAATATGGGAATGATAATCTTCAAAGCTCACACCCAGGTTTGTCACTTCATCTCTCTGACAGTACAGAAGTGAAAATTATTTAGACACATTAACCCGTTTGAGGATGAACATCCTATTTTGCTTTTGTTTACAGGTTATACTCTGAGAAGGAGCATATGCTAAGCAATAAAGCCTTATTTTCATCATAAATGGGGAATTTAAGACTCAAGCAGTATCTGCTTTCTCAAGGTCCATGAAGATGGTAAATAACAGTTTAAGCAACTGTTAAGTTGACAACAGATTTTTTCACCCTTTGTCTGCTGTGGTTTAAATATATTAAGATGCCAGCAACATACTTTGGCTAGCAAGGTGTTTAAAGGGAGGAAATGGAGCTTAGTTGCAAAAGTTAACAGTTCAAATCAAGCATGCTAATGGTTCTTAGTAAATTGATATGTTATTATTGCTTAATTTTGGTAAACATTCTTACTGAAAAGTATTCTCTCAATTGCAGCCCATCTAAAATAGGCTCATTTATGCTAATGTCTTTCTCCTTGACACTCGGTAAATTCTTCCTAATGCATTAATTATGACTCCAGATAGACCAATGATTATTTCATATATGCTAATTAGGAATCATTTTATTCAGTCTGCCGCACACATCAGTAAACAAGTGGAATGAATTCCCCACAGAGAGGATAAAAAGACAATGATTTCCTTTCCACTGCAGCTTAGAGAATTTACCCCACGATCAAGAAGTAATTAGAGAAGAAAATGAGGAGTTAGAAAAAATACATTTACAGGTGTGAGGCACCAAGAGCCTGTTCCTTCCCAGAGATGGAATAAAAGCAGACAGCTTCATAGCTAATGAGTTTTTACCATATATGATTAGAAACCCTAATCTCCTTTCCATAAAAGTAAATAAAAAAATACAATCAAATTAGTTCCATTTGTAGTAGAACAAATTGATATGAAATAGTCTTGTTTGAATGCTGGGATCGAAAGAGATGTGAAGTTGAAACAAAATGTATGATGCTCTATTCTCAATTCTAATCTCTAGATGCTATGGTTAGGATTTAGCTAATTTACAAGAGTTTTTCTTTGCACTAGTTAAGAACCACTTCATGTGGTATCAAAGCCCCCAATCCTACAACTGGATCCACCTAGGTCCCTTTGTAGGGCCCAGGTGACTGCTGTATAGGTACAAGGAGTTTATCCACACAGATCTCATTGCTGGATTGGGGTCAAAGTGAAATGGAAAGTGAATAAGTAAAAATGGTATCTCAGGACTCCATACTTAAGCCCAAATTTTCAAATATGCACATGCCTAAGGGCCCAGGCACTTAGCGTGTAACTCTCCAATGTGCATGTGCAGGTCAGGGCTGTATGTATGCCTACAGGCATATGCCCAGAGAATGTGGACTTGTGTGTGGATTTGCATGCCTAATTTGGGTGAATGTTTGAAAATTTATACTTTATTTTTCTCTCAATGTCTTTCAAACCAAGTTTACTCATTTTACAAAGTTGCACACTCATCCTAGGATCTGAGAGTCAAACTGGGCGCTCTCTCTCTGTGACATCATTAAAAATGAAGATTGTACAATTATGATGCATGAGCCAGACTAGAATCCAATTAAATCCCCAAAGTTGTTCAAATACTTCAGTGATTGGGGCCTGATTGATTAACAGATAGGGTGAATTTCATGTGCATTTGTGTGCTTACATTGTAGGAAAGTCTAGCCCTAAGGTGGCATAGTTTGGTGCCTAGTTTGGATCGGGGTCCAAACTATCCCAGAGTTTAGGGGCATTTAGATGAAGGCTTTTAGTTTCGGCCTGTGCTTACTACTTAATGAACTGAACTCCATATTAATCATCCTTAGGAATAGCAATTTGGTATTTAATTGATGTTGTTGGAGGTACTGTACATTAGTATGCTATTTAGGATATAAAAAGGCTTGTTGCTTTTTTCTTTTAATACAGGGGATACCAACAAATGGAAACTTAAAGGAGGATTGTGGTTCATGCTCTGTAAGATGATTTGGTTCTGGGTAAAGACGGCTCCATTTCAGTAACATTGACATCAGCATCAACACATGACATTTCATAACTTGTCCTGCACATCAAGCTACGTTCTATAGAATTTTCAGTGATATCTGTGTTTATCCCATGGAGTTTGATTAATTGGAAAATGAATATTATACTAGCTCAACTGCTAAAAACAAAAAGCACTTTTGTGAAATAACTTCTATGCTTTTGTATTTTCATCATAAGTAGTTTGGCAATCTTCCTAACTCTTCAGGCTGAAGGTCTATATTGTTATCCCTAATGGAAGAATAAAGAGATGAATCTACTAACTTCTCTATGAAACAATGATGGGGAGAAATATCCAAGATTATTAAAATTAACATCAATCAGTTTAGACAGATAATCAATAATTGTCCACTTAGGTTGTTCAGTCATCCACAGTGCCAAGAAATAAAGGTTGTTATAGTCTGTTTTAGCTGACATTACACTTGTAATGAATTCAGAGTGGGCTCTTTTGGAAAGCACCTTGAAAATAAGATCCTGGGAAAGAGTAAGGTTTAAGTTAGCTCACATATTCTTGTCTACAAGTGCAAAATGCCACTGTTTGATAGGGTAGCCATTGGAGCTTATGAAAATGATAACGAAAGATCAGAAGGATATTGTTCAACAGCATTAGTCATAATGATACCATTCTAAACTATTAGCAGTTTTTAAAAAAAATATAATTGCTAATGGACTGTGTGTTTATCACACCATAGCAGAACTATTTTTTGCCACTACAGATTATTAGAGAGGAGAGACTGGAATTCCAGCTATCTGAATGGTGCTGTTATGAATAGCAAAGTTATTGAAAGCTAATTAAACAGTAATGGTGGTCCCTGTATGGTGCTGAGGCAATAGTATGCTTCTCTAATTTTTTGATACACAGTCCTAATTTTTAGATGTGTGCATCTCAAAAACCATTAAATGAAGCCATGTGGAAATTGAAAGTCCAAGTCAGTCTTTTAATATGTAAAAAGTACTAATGCTTTCTTTGTTCTGCTCAGAATCAAAAGCTGCAGGAATCTTTAAATACATTTGCATTTTTAACAGCCATCTTGTCACTAGCCACCATGCCCTGGAAATTTGAAAAAAAAGTTCATTTTTTTAAACAAAGAAACAAATTAAATAATACAGACAAAATTTGAGAGGGTAGTCAGTTTAACACCACTGTGTAGCAGGGAGGGACACTCACCTCCCAAGTGCCTACAAGCAGCTAAGTGTGGTACTGCAATCCTTGTCCACTTCTGGATTCCTCCTGTAGATTACCGACCTTCCTAGACAGGTCTTCAGTGGCTCAGCCCTCCAGTCAAGACACAGTCAAAATGGATCCCTTCCCATGTATTCAAGTCCAAGACAAACCCAAAACAAACGTTTGCCAATCCCAGTCTCAAGTTGGACCCAACCTCTACTTCCTGAGGGTTACTTCTCTCTTCCGGCCCCCTAGTGCTCCTTTGAGTCTCTCCCTGTTCACCAAACTATCTGCCTTCACCAGGGTCTTCAGTGCCCATCTCTGGGCCTTTTAAATCCATCCCTTTACCTAGGCTTCTGAAGGAGCCTTATGCCTGTCTCAGGCTTAGCTCACTTTGCCAGTGGCAGAACCCACGCCCACCCACTACTCAGGTTCCAGCCCAGCGACCTTATAAACAACAGCCACATAGTGCTGCCTTTAATTAGCATTCCCCAGGCTTCATTCTACCTGGTCCCTTTGCCTTCAGCCTTTACCCTAGGGTTAAAGTTTTCAGGACCTCTCAGTCCCAGGTTTAGAAAATGCAGCCTGGAAAGCTCTTTTGTCCAGAGCAGAGCCCCCTTCTTTAGCCCCAGACAAGAATTGACATGCTCAGGCCCTGCAACTCCATTTAATCTGAGCCTGCTGGGCTGATTGGCTGCTTCCACACAGCCTTTCTAGGCAGGCCCGGAGGACCCATCTTTGCTGTTCTTCCTGGGGTGGGATGTAGTAGAACTGCAGAGCCACCAGCAGCAGGCCCCGAAGGGCCAAGTACACCCCATCACACACCAGCTTAATGTTATGCATAGGAATAGTCCCAGTGACTTCAAGCAGGTCAGAATAACAACTAGTCCCAACAGATTTGTCTCTAGTGCCATGTGGACTGTACAAGGACCAGATAGTCTGTTCTAAGAGTCCAACGCTGTTGCCCAGTGAATCCACCTAAGCACTATGGTAACTAGTTGGATGGCCCATAGTCAGGACATAAAGAGGTTCAGTTTGCTGCTGCCCCCACTGCCCTTCTGCCAAAATTTATGCAGTTCTTTGGGTAGGCAGTGTATCTGTTCCTTGGCTTTGGGTGGACTGAGGTGGATGGAAACCTTGACTTGCTTCTCTCACTCTTTTGGAGGGCATAGGCCTCCCTCCTTCCATTCTTACTCAGATGTTGGGAGTTTTCCTGAGTAAGAGATGAGTAAAAACTGACTGAAGACCTCGGGGTTTGTCCATAAAACAATATTTCGAAAAATTGCCTAAGATTAATTTGCCCTGTTTGGTTTGCTTTTTGTCAGGAGGGAATACACCATATGTAAGTTACAGATAGGATTTTATGCAGTATAGAGGGAGCCTAAGAATGGTGAACCTTTTCCAGTTAAGCATTAGAAGACATGTGGATACAGTGTTGGAACAAAATGGCTCATATTAACTGTAGGCATGGCTAGACAAGAGTAATTGAACATGTGGGAGGCCTCATTCTTTGGAAGACAGGATTAGGGAGGTACATAGATCAGCAGGCTGAAAACGGAATGTTTGTGCTATCTACAATAGGTAAATAGGTCAGTAAGCTAAGAGACAGAATGTCTGAGCTAGCTAAGATAAGAGGTGGAACACCCAGGAAACCATTTACCAAGAACAAGATAAGTCAGGTGCATAAAGATGAGGTAAAAAATAAAGTTGAGCATAGGCAGTGTGAATAAGGTCTCAGAAGCCACCTGAACATATTCCTGAGTGGATAAGGTATCACAAGCTACCCCAACATTAACAAAGCCTCATACTCTTTCAAACTGCATCTGCTCTAAATATTGAATGTGGAGCAGGCATTTGAGATTCCAGTCCAGAAATTATAACTTGTAAAGCATCAGTGGACCAGTATGAAACTACAGGCCTCCTATTCATCAGCTCCATGCTGTATGAACAAGCCCCATTTCTGTAATCAATCTTTTAGTGTTTGTAACTGGTACTGAGCATCTTTATGCCTGTGCTATGTTCCAAGTGAAAACCAACCAAGGAGAAAATAGATTTCTCAATCAAAAGTTTTATTTATATTCTGACATACAAATCAGCCTCTTTCATTTCTTCATGCAGATTCGTATTCCCTAATGCTCTTTTGTTCAGAAGATACTATGTACCTGTCTCAGCTATAGCCTTTTACTGGCGACATTAGAATAGATTTTGGATGCACATTGTGAAGGTTGCTTACTAAATTACTACGTTTCAAGCCACATTTATTTAGAAGACTATTTACAGATTTCCTTTTGGGGGGTGATGGGGGGTGTTGTTAAAGCCAGGCTGCTTCATTTTCAAATTTGGAAAAATATTATTTCTCACTGAAGAAAAAAAATCCCACTCTGGACAAGTCTGACATCAATTATGTGGAAATTTTTAGAGCATTCAGTGTAATGGATGATAGTTTTAATTACTTAAATACATAATTGCCTGACGACTAATCCTGATCATGATTGTGTTCCCTTTTTATCTGTACAAGACACTTACAAAATGAACATTGATGCATAATTGTTTATTTTTATGCTATGTTGGTAATTGCATTACATGTCATTTGTTGAGAATTTTAAAATAGCAGGAGGGCTTTGAAAGTGCCTGGGAGCTGGGCCCAATGAAGGCATGGACTGGACCAGGGGGATTGGCATGCTGAAAGTATCACAGCCTGTCTAGTTAATGGCCATTAATTGAGCCTGGATGAGCATTTTAAATTGTGCCCAGCTAGGAAAAAATAATGGTCATTTAACCAAAAACATAGTGGTACTATTTGATGGTTCGGCTGATTTGCAAAGGAAATCTCCTCTAAGGAGGAGGCATGTTTTCTGTGGCTTGTGACTCCTGGCTATATCTTGTTTATTTTCACCACAAGCTTCAGTTGCTAATAATGGATGGCATGTTACTTCTGCATGAAATTTCAAGCCTTAGAAATAGTGACATATTGAGCTAGAAGTGGAGTTTACAAGTTGATCTACGCAAAAGGTTTGGGTTCTTAAAACACATTAAATGCATAGAAGGAAAATACATTAAATGCATAAAAGGAAGATTTATTGTAAAGTTTTAATCCATTTTGTTCAGCTGTCTATATTTAATACACACCTCTGGTTTTGGAGTTCTGTTCCTCACGGTGCATGTAATAAAGTTAACTGCAACCATGTGACCATATGAGTTGTTACAAACACTGTCACCACAAAGTCACTATTGCACATTAGTGGTTAAAAGCGAAACACTATTTCAAAGCTCCATATTTTAAAGATCAATAAAGGGATAAAAGTTAATGAAGTGTTGCCGCAGGTGAATAATGCACTGAAAGGACATAAGCAAGTAAACAAAATGGCAAAATATTAGCTAACTTCTAACTAACTTCTTCTCTGCAACCAAGGTCCACTGGATGCAGGGAGAATACATCTGGGGAAAGATATTGTCAGGGAGCTGGTTATGAATTCCTGATACTGGAGGCTGATCTATGCTAGTCCCAGCATAAATTAGCACAGTGTAGGGTCTGTAAGGGAGGATCACCAGAGCACAGCATAGCTCTCCCACGACTTTCCTCGCTCCCTATCTCTCCTCACTCCCAACATACTCCTTACACCAAGGAGAGAGGGAGCATTACTGGCACCGGAGCCAGCCTTATGCCAGTAGGATATGCCTTATGTTAACCCTTCAGGGGAATTCTTCACTGGCCATTTGTAGCTAGGATCATGATCAGGAGCAGCCCTAGCCATTCTACCAGCCACCAATGGGCAGAAAATAGTTTTGCTCTTCCTGAGCAACTGAACAAAAGCAACCAATCAATGAGCTAAAAAAGCCTAGAGGCACAGCAATGTGGAGCCTCCTGAAAGTTGGCATCCACGGTGACTGTCCTGCTTGCCCACCCCTAGAACTGGCCCTGGTTAGAATGCTGTCTCTTTGCATGGCTTAGTGCAAAAGGTCCTGATCTTAAGGGCCAGTCTGACCCCCTGGGGTTATGAACTTTTATTTTTGAAAAAGGACACCAGGGCTGAAATCCTCAGGGATATTAAGTATCTAACGCCCATTGATTTCAGTGGGGCCAATTGCTCAAAACTGAAAACTCTTATCCATCTGTCTAGTCCCACTGATGTCACTGAAAGAAGAAATCCCTGTATTTAAATCAATGTGATCACTCTCACGAGTGAGAATCAGGTCATAAGAGATCACTTCATACTGAAAAGTAAGCTGTTTGAAAGCTCTTAACAAAATATACAGTGTGTGGATAGGATCAAAACCACAGTGATTGGAAGGAGGCATTACAACAAATTTATCAAGCTTTTGATTTGGGATTTGCTTTATTGCTGTCGCAAATGTATCTTTATCCTTCCACAGACTATTAGCAAATGCCAAAAATAAATACATAAATAAAAGGAAAGACGCATGGACATGAAGACTTTTCCAGTTGCTCTTCACCTCCTTTATCATTACAGTTCCCAGAATTTCAGGGAGGAGTACTTTGCTTGATCACTTCTTTAAATTGCTCAGCTACAGTGCTCTGTTTGTCCACACATCACCAAAATGCATTTCTCTGAACAGAATATCTTTTAGCAAGGAAGAGGAAATGAGTACAAATCCTCCCACTACACTTACAAATGGGGAAACCCAGAAGGCAATCAAAAAGGCACAACATACTGAAATATCACCAATCATTTATTTCTCTCACGCATGGCAGAAGAATAATCCCTTTGCTCACAGCAGCATTTACAAACACCACGGATTGGGAATGGAACATCAGACCTGACTCTTTGTGATTAGCAGGTAATTCGTTTTAATTTGTTATTAGTGATAAAAGAATTAGCAATGGTGGTTTCTCGGACCATTTTTAACCATAATTTTTGGTAAGCCCAATTTTTTATGATTCTATAAACCTACCATTCCTGGTTACATTATTGCTTCCTGTTCATACAGGCATAAATCTTTCACGGGTAGTGTAGTCTATTTCTAATGAAAGTCTTAAACCTTAGAATAAGAAGCACTCAATTGAGGTGCTTTAGAAATAGTATCTCATTCAAACTGCTTAGGAGGCTGCTTAAGTACCTCGCTGCCCAAATGACTTAGGGAAATTAATGGACCAAATTAAAGTAAAAACCTCTATATTCCTTTCTTGTTACAAAACCAGGACAACCTAAAATTGCTGGGGGAGATTATATAAACAATCAGCTGCTAACAATGCTTTCCTAAGTGAGCCAATATATCAACATTATTTGGAATTCCAGATTTCACTGGGAAGAACAATTATATTAGTGAAAAGTAATGGGGTTTAAAGCTTTTCAGGATTTTAAGAATTTTCCTTATGTAGCTAAGTAAGTTTTTTTTTTAATCTATATAAGTTTATTAATTTATTTAGATATGGTACTAATTAGAACTGGACTCGATCAGCAGAAATGTAGATCCTGATTCCCGATGTCTCAAAGTTTTGTGTGTTTGGAGCCAGGTATGCCATATCTATATGAATTTATAAACTCTATTTTATATTATGTGTTCAAAACATGTCTGTGAGTACTTATTGTATTGCATTTCAGACAGTGTCCTGCGCAGAAAGGGCACCTCTGTGAAGGACTAGTGTGGAGAAACCATCAAGATAGCCATTTTGGGCCATCCATTTTGAATTAATCAAATGCTGGCCCACCTCCATGAAACAATGTTTTTTCTACACAGGGACCTACAGGTAGGTCATGCCCAGGGGTGAAAGTAACATTGAAAACTTACTGGTATGGGGGCCAGCTCCGCCCCCCCGGAGGGGGCGGGGCCTTGGGTGGAAGGGGCAGGGCTAGGGGGTCAGCATCCCCCTGCCAGCCCTTCCAGGCTGCCTGGCCCGCGCCACCTGGGGCTCCAGCGGTGATTTAAAGGGCCCGGGGCTCTGGCCGCTGTTACCGCTACCGCAGCAGCAGCCAGAACCCCGAGCCCTTTAAAATCGCCCGCCCCAGGGCAGCTGTTCCTTTTGCCCCCCCACCCCCGTTGGCAGCCTGTGGGGGCAAAAGGGGCAGCAATGATAAAGCGCTGCTGCAGCAGTGCTTTAAGCAGGGTACTTAAAGCGCTGCCGTGGCAGCGCTTTAAAGTAAGGCGGTAGGGGCCGGTACCAGCAGCCACTTTTTACCGGTACGCCGTACCGGCCTGTACCGCCTTACTTTCACCCCTGGTCATGCCTGAGTCAGTGAGGGTACTGAAGCTTCCCAGAGGATCACATAGCAAAGAGACAGAGGCTAGGTCTGTGCTACAAACTTTGGAACATAGCTGTGTCAGTCAGGGGTTGTGAAGAGGTGTGATTTGTGACTGACACAGCTGGGCTGGCAAAAGCTCCTAGTACCGATGCAGCAATTTTGCTTATATGAGTTATTTTACTGGAGGGGCTGGAATAAACAAAAGCCAAGCTTTGCCAGTATAAGCTGTGTCTGCACTTAAAGCACTTTGCAGGTGTAGTACACTAAAAAAATTTATGTTTCTCGAATAGCTGTTTTATCCAATAGCCCAGTTTTAATGTGGAAATTAATATGCCCTTCAAGTAAATGATAAAACCTTTGCAATAATATTAAATGCATTAAAATTACTGCTTTCATTCAGTTGTGATTAGAGTGCTTTTTAAAACCCATAAAATAACAAGCCACAATTGCACTTTATTGATTTACATTTTTAATTACAGTTTATAAAATGGAAAATTAATCTGGAGATGATTATCTAGTTAGTAAATATTTTAGCTAATTGGAAAATTGGAAAATCTCTTGGGCAATGTAGGAAAGAAAAGGGCGAGGAAAGGGTTGACAGTACAAGATGTTTTAAGTATTTTGACCATTATATACTTGTTATGCAGTTTTGTGATGTCTGCCAGTGCCAATGGAGTTTAGACTCATTATTTCCACTGTAAAGACCTATTTCATGACAATGTCTGCTGGGAGGGTAAGGGATTGGGGACCTCATTGGAGCTTTTACTAGGGAATCAAGCATCCCTTTACCCTTCTAGGCCCCCTAAGGAAGAGAACCCTTCAGCCCCTCCCTATGATCTTATATGAAGGACATTAAAAATATAGGGGGGCTGCTATCCTTGAATTCTAAAAGGAACTTGGTTCAGGCCTACCAGTTGATGCTGGAGCTGATGCTAGGAATCATTTGTACAGTGAAAAAGGAGGTTATATACTAAGGCCCGCACAAAGGTGCTGGTTTGATCCAGTCAATTTGCTGCTGCTCACAGAATTTCAAGGCACCATTTGATTGCCTCTACACATCAGGGAAATGGCCTGTGAGGTTGTAGGTTGTAGTGCAGCAATGGAACCAGACTGCTGGCATGCAAACTAATGTTTGGCCGGTTGAAGAAGGTGGCAAAATTTGGTAATACAATCAAATTTAGAATTCAAGTAATGCTGACCCTGTTTTTGTCTGACATTTGAACTCATGTCCTGTATACAGAGCAGCACTGAAAAATTCTACTTACCTCTTTATCTGGGCAGAGGACATTTTGGGGGGAAGGAGGAGAAATTAAATACTATTAGCATAGTTTTCTTATTGTTATCATATTGTAGTAAAATGTGTAGATTTGTGTCTAGGCTGATAAATTTCCATAACTATTTTGGTAGACTGACGTAGTGCCTGATCCAATGCCCACAGAAATCACTGGGCTTTCCACTGACTTCAAGGAGCATTAAAAAAGTCCAAAATGCATAGCATCACCCCAGGACCAGGCCTCATAAAGATCTTTTTTATGCATACTCAGTACTTGAGCAGCACCGAACATCAGTTACACAGTACATTATTGCTTTTAAAACAATGTCATTATAGACCACAGCTTTTCAATGGTTGAAGAATTGTCTCATTCTTCTACCATTGCTGCCAATTTCCTGAAAGAAATTAACTGCTGATGTAAATGTATCACAGAGACGGTGATGGGAGCTACTTCCCCAGCTTAAAGCTATTGAGCAGGGCAAACAACTAAATAATGTGGCAACCTGTGCAAGCTAAGATCAAGAGGAAAGTGGCCAGCAACCAGTATTCATTAACCCAAGAGGAGCATGGCCACTCTGTGCAGGCTTTGATGCTGTGCTGAAGTCCAGACATTCTACACTTGTTCTACAGGTGCAATGGCTGCGGGTCACGAGGATGCTTCCCTCAACATGCCTGGAGGCATTATGCTTATCTCCAAAAGCATAATTCCTTCATCCGTTGCTGCTCAGGCAGTGCATTACCTTCTTCCCACCCAGCACACCCCAGGATCTCAGGGAATGTCTACACTACTGTTTCTCAAATGCGGCCACCAGGGGGTTTCTCTGCGGCCACAACAGCTTCCTTGGCGGTGATGTGGGAGGCGGCAAAGCGTCGGCCCCTCTTCCTCCCTCCCTGTTGCTCCTGGATGCACCACTCTGCATGTCTCTGGAGACAGGTGGGCATAACATTGAAGAAACAAGGTGAGTTCTCTACCGGGGTTGGGGGGGACTGGAGGCTTAGTGGGGCTTGGACTTCAGCCCTGGGATGGTTGGGCGGCAGGGATTTAGGGAGCCTGGCTGCAGATTATGGCTCCAGCCACGGGGCTTCAGACTTCAACCCCTAGTCATGTGGTGGTGGGCTCCGACCCTTGGCTCTAGCTGTATGGTGCCAACCCCCAATCCTGCCAGCGGCCACCGGCCAGAGCCCACTGCCGCACGGCCAGGGGTTGGAGTGTGTTCTGACCCCCAGCCCTAGTCACTGACCCCATGTGCTGGCCCCAGGCACCAACCCTGAGCTCCAGCAGCTGCTGACCCTGGGTGCAGATCCCCGGTGCAGGTCTTGGGCTCTGGTGGGTGTTGGCTGTGGATGGTGAACCCTGGCCACGTGGCAGCAGGCGCAGACCCCAAGCGCCAGCCCCAAACTCTGGCGGCAGTCAACCCCCAGCGGCGTGCTCCGACCTCCAGCCCTGGCCATTGCTCTTGGGCACTGCTCCTGGATGTTGACCCTGGGTTCCGGCAGGTGCTGGCCATGAGCGCCGATCCCGAGCCCCAAGCGCCCATCCCAGGTGCAGATGCCCAACCCCGGGCATGCATCAGCAGGCACCAACTGCAGGCTCCGGCGGGTGCTGGCCCAGAACACTGACTCCTAGCCCTGGCTGTGCAGCAGTGGGCATGAACCCGAAGCGCCGACCCCCAGCCCTGGTCGCACAGCAGCAGGTGTCAGCTCCGGGTGCCGCCCCTCGGCTGCATGACAATGGGTGCTGATCCCCGGCCCTGGGTGCCTATCCCCGACCCTGGCCACACAACTGCGGGCTCCGACCTGGGCACTGATCCCCAGCCCCAGGAGCTGACCCACAACTCCAACCACACGATGGTGGGGCCCCCCATCCATTGCCCCTGGCTTCTGCTGCCTCACCCCTCCATCCAGGTCTTAACTTGCCAGGATTTGCTGTAAAAAGTGATATTAACAAACATACAAATATCACTTTTCACAGCATTATTTTATTGAGTCTGCAAAAAGCCCCTACATAAATAAATTACAATGATCTGGACGTGTACACATGCATATTTATTTGTTTTTCCTAAAGTTAATTAAGTATTTTAGGAAAAAGTGTCAGTGCAGCCACCAGCAAGAGTTGGTGACCGCACTCTGTGAGAACCCCTGGTCTACACTGCAATTAGGCACCCGTGGCTGGCCCATGCTATCTAACTTGCAGGGCTATTTAATTGCAGTGTAGACGTTCTGGCTCGAACTGAGCCCAAACTCTGGGACCCTTCCACCTTGCAGGGCCCTAGATCCTAGCCTGAGCCTGGAAGTCTACACTGCAATTAAATAGCCCGACAGCCAAAGCCCCACGAGCCTGAATCAGTTGGCATGGGTCAGCCATGGGTTTTTAATTGCAGTATAGCATAATTAAGCCCTTTAACCAGGGCCGGCTCCAGGCAGCAGCCCACCAAGCTTGTGCTTGGGGTGGCACCTGGAGGGGGGCGGTGCGGCGCTCCGGCCGCCGGGGAGAGCGGGGCCACTGCCGGGCTCGCCGCCCTCCCCCCGGCGCTCTGGCCGCCCTCCCCCCCAGCGCCCTCCCCCCGGCCGCCGGGGGGAGAGCGGCGAGCCCCGGCCGGGGCTCGCCGCCCTGTCCCCTGCGCTCTGGCCGCCGGGGGAAGAGCCGAGCCCTGGCTGGGGCTCGCCGCCCTCCCGCCCCGGCGCCCTCCCCCCGGCTGCGGGGGGGGAGGGGCGGCCGGCCGGAGGCTTTTTTGCCTGGGGCGGCAAAAAAGCCAGAGCCGGCCCTGCCTTTAACTGTACATAGAGTAGCAGGATCCAATGTGAATGTTCAACAGCAATCCACAGAATCAAATATCCAGAGAGGGTTTTGAAGTACCACATCTGAAAAGAGTTTGTAAATGAGGAGAGCTCAGCATCTACTCACAGACTCCAATAAATCATTCCCACCACTTTGATTGCATCAGATAATGTTGGAATGTTTCAAGTCTGAGGCTCACAGAAGTTAATCTACTCTTTTAGAGAACTAGGCAGATAATCTCAGTCTTCCTCTCTTCTGTGTTGCACCAAACATTTGAAATTTGCATATCTTATTTTTCAGTTTAATCCTATCTAAATTCTCTTCCACTTTGATTTATTTTAATAAAATCAATTATGTGATAGTGTGATTATTTTTTGCTTTTATAAAACCAATTGTAGTGTTCTTCATTAATTTCACTGTGTTCTAAAATGAATGATTATATTAAATGAATTAAATCTGTCTCTTTCTGTCTCTTCTATCCTCTCCCATTTCAGTGAACTACGCTACAGAATTAACTCAAATGATCCACCCTTGTGTTAAGTCCCTCGTGTTAGCCTGTCATACTACAGGCCATACTACAAAGAGTAACAATCAACTGCTAAGAGAGGGAGGGGCTACTAAAATGTCCACATTGGTGCTGTACTCACTTGAGTATGGCAGGAGGGAGGGAGGCCCCATGATGCATAGCCCCACAGTAACAGTGCCACTATGAGTGCTTCCACAAGGTATTGTGGGAGAACTTGTCTATACCTTCTGGTGATTGTAGCAATGTGCAAGGAAATTGGAGGGAGGCATACAGGTAGCTGTAGGAAAGATCCTAAAGGAGGCATCGGGAAGCCAATCTATATGCACACGGCTTTAATGCTAGCAGTAGTTGCAGCACCTCTGTAAATAGTTCTCTTAGTAGAGAGCCAGGTTAGTTTTGGAGAAGCATGGAGTCCTCTTGTGTTATTACCCAGAATATCGTATATGAAACAGCGATCATGGGCAGAAATGATATGAACCTGACAATTCACAAAATTAAATCAGTTGCAGGTTAGTACCCTCTAGATTTTTCTCTGTGGTAAAGACTGGATCCAACTTAGAGCAATGATTTGTACCAAATATTAACACTAATACAACTCTAATTTTGGCAAGAGGAGGAAGAGTAGGGTATCAGACATAATGGTGGGTATTTTGGCAGTGTCTTGATATATCCGCTACAGAGGTGTCTCCCTGAGATTTCAGATAGCTTGAAATGATAGCTCTGAGAAGTGAGCAGTCACATTCAATTCAATAGGTGCTAAATAGGATGCCGGTGATGATACTTTAAAGGTCAACATTGCTTACTAAGGGCTTGTCTTCACTGCAGTTTTAGCTTGAGGCATAACTTGAGTGTTGCTACCAACTCGAGTCTTTACCACACCCAAAGATCTCTAGCACAAGTTAAGTGATGCTTTAAACTTAAGATAGCTGCCCCATGCTTGATCAGACACTAAGGCCTTGGCTACACTGACGCTGTACAGCTCTGCAACTTGCTGCGCTCAGGGGTGTGAAAATGCCTCCCCCCCCGAGCGCAGCGAGTGCAGCGCTATAAAGCGCCAGTGTAATCAGCACCTGCAGCGCTGCATGCTCGCTCGCAGCGGTGCAAGCTACTCCTCTCGGAGAGGTGGAGTACATACAGGGCTGAGAGAGAGCTCTCGCAGCGCTGGCGGCGCAACTACACTCGCGCTTCCAAGTGTAGCCAAGGCCTAAGTAAATGCATTTTAGGCATACACTTCCATGATAAGAAACTTACCAATGTCAATTTTTACAACAAAATAAATCTAGTTGTCTAATCAATGGATGAGCTGGTTGTGGTACTTAAAGCCCTGGAAAGCTTAGTGACAAGTCAGCCTGAAAATGAATTGGGGTTAAAGCAGAATTCTCCTAGTCAGCGATTTCAAACATATTGCAGACTCTAATACTATAGCGGGTGACCATTCACCCAAACTTTTGGTGATTTAACCTATCTCAGCTCTGTTGTCGATAGCATGGGAAGCCACAAAAAAGAAGTGGGAACCTGAATTGCAAAAGCATCATCAGTAATGGGGTGCCTCATCAAGAATGTCTTTCACAAAACCGAATACCGTGATATAGACAAAACTGCTTTAGGGGTCAGTATTCTGACCTATGGGTCTGAAACATGGCCCCTCACTGTCAAGATTGGACCCCATTCAGATGAAGGATCTGCAAAAGACTGAAAACATCAAATGGTATGAATTCAAGTTGAATTAAGAGATCCACTTCCTAACTTAATGGGTCCCTCTTGCTCAAATGGTCACCCAAAACTCTCTACCATGGTACAGTCATATGCACCAAATGCCTACTGGCTTCCTTGTGAGAATCATTTTCAACTTTGACCCAATGAAAGCAGGCTGGAAATGACCTCCAAGAAGACCTAAAACATGATGGCTGAACAGCATCAACAGACACCTGTCCCTCACAGGCATTCTATCCCATAATGTGCCAGATTTGGCCCATTGCATTAGGTGGCCACTACACTATTCAAGCAATAGCATGAAAAGTAAACTAGCTGACCTGTCCAGGGGAATGGGTTGAAGCTTCAGTGCTCTGCTGATCAAGCTGGTAATGCAGCAGAGAAGTGTAGGAATGTGTTGTTCCCGAATCGTATGCCCACGAGAACGGCAAACTGTTCCCTTGGCAACGAGGCAGGAATGACCTTGTCCTAGCGCCTATGTTTGGAAAACTTATTGGCAGCAATGACATCACCTTTGCAGCTGGTGTTCACGCGCTCAAGAGATGGGTTTGTAATCTCACGTGCATGTATACTGCCTGCCTTCTGTTTGCGCAAGAATGTAACCACTAAGAAGAGTTGTAAACAAAGTAAGGAGAGAATAAAAACCCCAGGAAAAGTTTTCCTGGGAGGCTTTTTGCAGGAGGCTTGTAAAGCTCTCTGGCTACCAACAAACCTGGCGTTCTGTTTCCTGCGTCGTCACCACAGAGAAGCAGCTACAGGCTACAAACTTGAGTTAGCACAACTCATCAGATGTTAATCCAATCACTCTGTGCTGCAAATCTAACAATTCTGCATAGCTCAAGGGTTGCTTTGCAGTGTGGCTGATCTCATTCAAGCTAGGCTAGCTTGAATTGAGTAACTCGAATGTGGTAACTTGAGTTAACTGTTACAGGGAAGACAAGCCCTATGTTACTGTTCATCAAGGGCATGTAAGAAAGAGCAGGAAGTATCACATACTGAAGATCTAGACTAGCATTTCCAAAAGTGGTGGTGGTGGTGATGGGTATTGGGAGGGTGAAGGGCTGGCTGGGGATGTGAAAGATGTATAAATTAAGATGTGGGACTTTAATAACACATGTTGCGGGGGGCGACGGGGGGGCATAATAGGTTTCATTCTCCAGAAGGGGGACTGAGCTTTCAAAGTTTGGGAAACATTATTATACAGTATTGTAACAGAGTGGGAAGGCTTTTAATACCCCAGCCTGTCAGTAGGTGTTAGAACCCTGAAAGCTGCTTAATTTTTCACTGTCTAATGGGGGTAGGTAGGGCTCTTTACTTCCAACTTGGATAGAATGAGATGGAAGTGGATCTCTAGAGAACAAGAGCTAAGAAGCTAGGACAGAAGAGGAACTGGAGGGAAATCCTAGAGATAGCCAAGCTCAGGCAGTGTCATGTCCTGGTTGTGGGCGGCGAGACCTAGTGGTCAGAGAAGGAGTCGGGAGTCCGGCTGAGTTGGGTACCAGTGGGCAAACCAAGAGTCAGGCATCAGTAACTAGTCAGGGTGCAGTTACCAGGAGGTCGGAGTCCAAGATAGGCCAGAAGGTAAACCAAGAGTCAGGAAGCAGGCAGAATGAGAAGCCAGAGTCTGGGATTTTACATGCACAGGGTCTGAAGCAAGACAGTCTGTATTGTTGCTCAGACAACTCCCTTTCAAGTCTTCCTGGCTTAAGTACAGGTGCCAGCCAATCAGTGGGCTGTGAGGAGCTGCCACTCAGGTCCTGCTGGGCAGTACTTCTTGCTGGTCCCAGCCTCACAGGGTCCTCCCAGAGAACCTAGCCTAATCCTCCCGTGGTGATGTGAAGGCATAAGTGGCCCTATGATCCCAGGTTCTAACCCTGCAGGTTCTTACAGGGAGGAAGCTTAGACTTATGCTCCTGCGGTGTTACTGATCCAAATTCTGTGTTCAGATGTGACCCCAAATGAAATCAGTAGAGTTACTCCATATATACTCCATAGATTCCTGGTCAAACTGGCAGCAACATTTGGGCCATTGTTTTTTAGATACCCGTAAAGCTAAACCCCTGAAAGGTGTGTGTTCTCTGTTGAGGACCAGGTATGAACAAAGTAAATATTTAACACTAGAGTTGCATGCAGTTTTTGATTGTTGCCCATATTGTTTCCTGCTGCAAATTTATCTAGAGATTTATCTTATACCCATAAGATCAAGAGTATAAATGCTTAGTTAAGAGTCTCTAGTGGGTAATTAGTGTGCAAGCACTTGTATTCAAATACCATATATGTTAGTGTAAGAAAGATCGAGATTTCATTCTAACAAAATAGAAGTGATTAGTGCTAAGTGAAAGATGTAATAGACTGGGGACCAGAGTATCTACAGTACTGAAGTATTAGCCTATACAATAGTAGCAACGTGTTTTCTTTCTAATTAGCATTATTAACCACTGGGAATTTAAATTAAGAGTTTAAGTTAACCGTTCTAAGAATAACTTTTAGATAATATCCAATGATTGATGGTTATGACAGGGACAAATAGTGCTCTTCCAGTGAAACAGATATACCTCTACCCCGATATAACGCTGTCCTCTGGAGCCAAAAAATCTTACTGTGTTATAGGTGAAAGCGCGTTATATCGAACTTGCTTTGATCCGCCGGAGTGTGCAGCCCCGGAGCACTGCTTTACCACGTTATATCCGAATTCATGTTATATAGGGTCGCGTTATATGGGGGTAGAGGTGTATTTGAAATGCTGGATAGTCCTGTAATATTTTAATGTATATTTTAGATGCATTTCCACTTAAGATTCCTACTTAAAATGATCTCCAGAATCTCATAGACTCATAGACTTTAAGGTCAGAAGGGACCAATATGGTCATCTAGTCTGACCTCCTGCATGATGCAGGCCACAAAAGCTGACCCACCCACTTTCCCTTAACTCAGCTGTTGAAGTCTCCAGATTGTGATTTAAAGACTTCAAGTCGCAGAGAATCCTCCAGCTTGCGACCCCTGCCCCATGCTGCGGAGGAAGACGAAAAACCTCCAGGGCCTCTGCCAATCTACCCTGGAGGAAAATTCCTTCCCAACCCCAAATATGGCGATCAGTAGAACCCCGAGCATATAGGCAAGATTCTCCAGCCGGACCCTCATTTTACCAGCGATGGCATGTTATTGCCTAATTGACTAAAATCCCGTTATACCATTCCCTCCATAAACTTATCTAGCCTAATCTTGAAGCCAGAGAGGTCTTTTGCCCCCACCGTTTCCCTCGGAAGGCTGTTCCAAAATTTCACCCCTCTGACGGTTAGAAACCTTCGTCTAATTTCAAGCCTAAACTTCCCCACGGCCAGTTTATATCCATTTGTTCTCGTGTCCACATTAGTACTGAGCTGAAATAATTCCTCTCCCTCCCTGGTATTTATCCCTCTGATATATTTAAAGAGAGCAATCATATCCCCCCTCAGCCTCCTTTTGGTTAGGCTAAACAAACCGAGCTCCTCGAGTCTCCTTTCATACGAAAGGTTTCCCATTCCTCGGATCATCCTAGTGGCCCTTCTCTGTACCCGTTCCAGTTTGAGTTCATCCTTTTTAAACATAGGAGACCAGAACTGCACACAGTACTCCAAATGAGGTCTCACCAGCGCCTTGTATAACGGAAGCAGCACCTCCTTGTCCCTACTAGAAATACCTCGCCTAATACATCCCAAGATCGCATTAGCTTTTTTCACAGCCACGTCACATTGCTGACTCATAGTCATCTTACGGTCAACCAGGACTCCGAGGTCCTTCTCCTCCTCCGTCACTTCCAGCCGATGCGTCCCCAGCTTATAACTAAAATTCTTGTTAGTCATCCCTAAATGCATTCCCTTACACTTCTCACTATTAAATTTCATCCTGTTACTATTACTCCAATTTACAAGGTCATCCAAGTCTCCCTGCAGGATATCCCGATCCTTCTCCGAATTGGCAATACCTCCCAACTTTGTGTCATCCGCAAACTTTATCAGCCCACTCCTACATTCGGTTCCGAGGTCAGTAATAAATAGATTAAATAAAATCGGACCCAAAACCGAACCTTGAGGAACCCCACTGGTGACCTCCCTCCAACCTGACAGTTCACCTTTCAGTACTACCCGCTGCAGTCTCCCCTTTAACCAGTTCTTTATCCACCTCTGAATTTTCCTATCGATCCCCATCTTTTCCAATTTAACCAATAATTCCTCATGCGGTACCGTATCAAACATTTTACTGAAATCGAGGTATATTAGATCCACCGCATTTCCTTTATCTAAAAAATCTGTTACTTTCTCAAAGAAGGAGATCAGGTTGGTTTGGCACGATCTACCTTTTGTAAACCCATGTTGTAATTTGTCCCAACTGCCATTCACCTCTAAGTCCTTAACTACTTTCTCCTTCAAATTTTTTTCCAAGACCTTGCATACTACAGATGTTAAACTAACAGGCCTGTAGTTACCCGGGTCACTTTTTTTCCCTTTCTTGAAAATAGGAACCACATTAGCTATTTTCCAGTCCAACGGTACCACCCCCGAGTTTACAGATTCATTAAAAATTATAGCTAAGGGTCTTGCAATTTCTTGTGCCAGTTCCTTCAATATTCTAGGATGAAGATCATCCGGTCCGCCTGATTTAGTCCCGTTTAGCTGTTCAAGTTTGGCTTCCACCTCTGATACTGTAATGTCAGTCCCCCCTCCTATATTCCCCTCTGTCCTGCTGCCTCTATTCCTAAGCCCTTCATTAGCCTTATTAAAGACCTATGCAAAATATTCATTTAGATATTGTGCCATGCCTAGATTATCCTTAATCTCCACTCCATCTACATTCTTCAGCGGTCCCACTTCCTCTTTCTTTGTTTTCTTCCTATTTATATGGCTATAAAACCTCTTACTATTGGTTTTAATTCCCCTCGCAAGGTCCAACTCTACACGGCTTTTGGCCTTTCTCACTGCATCTCTACAGGCTCTGACCTCCATAAGGTAGGTTTCCTTGCTGATCCCTCCCCTCTTCCATTCTTTGTACGCTTTCTGTTTTTTCTTAATCGCCCCTTTGAGAAGCCCACTCATCCAGCTAGGTCTAAATCTCCTGCCTACTAACCATTTTCCCTTTCTCGGGATACAGGCCTCGGACAGTTGTGCAACTTCAACTTGAAATAATCCCATGCGCCATCTGCCTTTAGATCCCTAAATATGTGTGCCCAATCCACTTCCCTAAGTAGTTGCCTTAATTTATTAAAGTTGGCCTTTTTGAAATCGTAAACCTTAGTCACAGTTTTAATTCTGTTAATCCTTCCATTTAGTTTAAACCGAATCAGCTCATGGTCACTCGAGCCAAGGCTGTCCCCTACAACTATTTCCTCAACGAGGTCTTCACTACTCACCAGCACCAAATCTAAAATGGCATCCCCCCTCGTCGGTTCAGCTACTACTTGATGAAGGAATTCATCTGCTAGCACGTCTAGGAACATCTGAGCCCTATTATTGTTACTAGCATTTGTTCCCCAATCTATATCTGGGAAGTTAAAGTCCCCCATGATTACACAGTTCTTATTAGTTTTTACTTCCCTAAAAACATTAAATAGTTCTCTGTCCGCATCTAGGCTAGATCCCGGCGGTCTATAGCACACCCCAAGCACTATCCCAGGGGAGGCTCTAGTAGTTCTTTTACCCAGTGTGAGTATTGCCCAGACAGACTCAGTCTTATCCATTCCATCTGTTATTATTTCTTTACAGTTTACCTCATTATTGACATACAATGCCACTCCCCCACCTTTACCTTTGTTCCGGTCATTCCTAAACAGCACATATCCTTCCATACCTGTACTCCAGTCATGACTACCGTTCCACCACGTTTCGGTTATTCCTATGATATCAGGTTTCATTTCTTGGACCAGGAGCTCCAATTCCTCCATTTTGTTACCTAGGCTTCTCGCATTGGTGTATAAACATCTTACTGTATGCTGTTTATCCTTTCTCCCATTAGTTATGCAATTTGGCACGGACCCCGTTCTGTCCATCCGCCCCCTCCTCCTTATGTCCAATCCCATACCCCTACCTATATCTGTGCTTATCTCTTCACCCTCCTTTTTAGTGTTGGAATCTGGCGTGGAGATTAACTGGACATCTCCCAACCGTCTCCCCCAAATTCCTAGTTTAAAGCCCTTTTGATGAGATGAGCCAGCCTCCCTCCCAGAAGTCTATTTCCTTCCCTACTCAGGTGAAGTCCATCCCGTGAGAACAGCTGTCTGTCCCCGAAAGCCTCCCAGTGGCCATACATCCCAAAGCCCTCCTTATAGCACCACTCCCTTAGCCAGCTATTTATCCTCACAATTCTGTCGGCCCTCTGCTGTCCTTCTCTAGGAACAGGCAGAATCCCACTGAAGATAATCTGAGCCTCGACTTCCTTAAGCGTCTTCCCCAGCCTGGCATAATCTCCCTTGATTCTCTCTAGCGAGAACCTAGCCGTGTCATTCGTTCCTACGTGAAGGATGATCAAGGGGTTCTTACCCGCTCCTTTTAGGATCCTTTTCAACCGCAGGTCCACATCCCGTATCTTAGCGCCCGGTAAACAGCACACCCTTCTGTTTTCTCGGTCCACCCTGGTCACAGGCCTGTCTAACCTCCTCAGTAAGGAGTCCCCAATCACATAAACCAATCTCAGGAGATGGGTGTTTTTCCTGCTGTTGTCTCTGATAATTTGTGCTGTGTACCTCATTTGTGGTGTTCATCATATGTCTTAAAGGCCATTGACACATGATGTGATATAGTCAGGTTGAGAATCTTGCTCACTGAAATATTTTCTCTTTCTAGCTTCCTCAACTAGTTCATTATTGCCTGCTATGATAGGCACACAATTACTGTGTACATACTATGGCTAAATCAAGTAACCTGACCTCAGTGGTCATGCTTGGGGAGCTATTGAAAGGAAATTCTGCAGTCACTGGAAAAGGAGAGCTTAGGTCAGAAGCTTTAAGAGTAAAGTCATGGTAAGATAGTGCTATAAAGAGTGCTGATCACAATTAAAAACATTTTGTTTTTATTTACTGCTTCACAAATACTTCAATGTAGCTTTCCTTAATGTTCCCAAGTTGTTTTTGTTGAATTTTGTTTTGGGATGGGGGTAAGGGTTGGTGCTGTGTATATGTATCTGAAGTATATTTTGCTAAAAGTATTTTTAAACAAATTTAAATAGTGGAGACCAGGACATGAACTTGTATATCCTTAGTCACATTTTTCTCTACACCTATTTTAACTGTTTTTTTCCCTGCTTGTGTGGCTTTTAATTTTAATAATTTAAATTAGGCTTTTTTTACAAACAGCATTTTTTCCATAACAAGTCTCATTGCACATATTTTAAACCCTCCTCCTCCCCATGCTTTAGCCTTTACGTGCATATAGCTGCAGTTCTTTATCAATTCTAGGGACAGTGAATGCTACTTATCTGTCACTGAATTAGGGCTGCTAGGCCATTTAGTTAACAATTAGATTTATAAATATCTATTTCCTTTTAATACGTCTCTTTGCACATATTATAAAATATATCTCTCTTTTCATTTTAGCTTTTTCATGCATTTAGTTGTGTTTCTTTATCATTTCTAAGGGTAAAACTCCTTGTCAGGCACTGGTTTAGGCATTATTGATTTCCCTCCTATGTAAGATGAGCCTTCTGGTTGCATGTCAGGGGTCAAAAAGGATTAGGCCAAATCCCTGAAGGACATTTCCAGTGAAATTGCCATTCCTGTGACATCTTCATTTTTGGTGACATGACTTCCAGTACAATGAAGTAAAGTGGGACTTTTGGTTAAGGGGGGACTTCTTGTGATATCATCCTTATCCATCTATTTACATTTGACTGATAGTAGGATCATCCTGCTACTAATAAATACTGACAGTTTCTTAGCTGTTGCAGCAAGTAAAATGCAAAGCTAATAGGTTGTGAAGTATTTAGAAGTCCTGAGAAAGAACTATTAATAGTTTAAAATATTGATAAAGTGACTTGGAAATTTATTCTGAGTATATTTGTTTATAGATCGTTGATTTTATTGCTAGTCTCTTTTCTGTCTCAGGGCTGCTAAGCCTTACTTCTGATTATCTAGCCATAATTCTGTTTAGACCAAAACTGCCTGTTGAAATATCCCCTGCAAAATCACTGAGGATGTCTCCGGAAAAGCTAGAGGCTGGACCAATGTTGTGAAAGGGAGGGGGTGAAATGCTGATGTAAATTTACTATTAACATTTATTTTGGTTGCTAAAGGACATGGCTGACAAAGATGTTTTTCTTTAAAAGAACAATCACCCTTCTGTTACTGAAGTTATGAGAAGAGATTATATCATTAGAAGCCCAGTCCCACAGTAATGTCTGTGATTTCTTCACACTTACTTTCTTGGAGTAATGCTACAGAACATCTGGCTTTCTAGAGATATGAGATAATCTTTTGCTGCTTAATTGAACTTCCTGGAACATTCAGGAAGGAATGTTTAGTTTATCCCTACTCTAGGATCTGTATATTTTGTAAATTGCACTGAATTTTCCTAAAGTGTATTTTTAAATTTTTTTTTTTTTTTAATTCAAGTCTTTCATGAATTGATCTTTACAACTATTTGTTTCCTTTTCTGCAATGGCTCTGCAATCTGCCACATCCTTGTGGAATGTAAACCACCACACAAAAATAGGTGCTCCAGACAGGGCCGGCTCCAGGCACCAGCAAAGGAAGCAGGTGCCTGGGGTGGCCAATAGAAAGGGGCGGCACCCCGTCCGGTATTGGGGCGGCACGTCCGGGTCTCTGGCGGCAATTCGGTGGCGGGTCCTTCGCTCCCCTTCTTCTTCTTTGGCGGCGCTTCGGTGGCGGCGCGGTCGGGTTTTCCTTTTTTTTTTTTTTTTTTCTCTTTGCCGCTTGAGGCGGCAAAAAAGCTGGACCCAGCCCTGGCTCCAGATACTTTACATGGTAAAAATATGTTATTTCGGTACTCAGCACTGTTAATTCTCTTCAAGGTCTGAAATGCTGTGATTCCCAGCATTCATTTTGATTGTATTTGATTGTATTTCTTTTTCTTTTAGAACTCCAGCAGTTTAAAAAGAAGAAGACTGACAAAATAAAATACACAGGGTCACATCAACTGACAGTGACAAATGTGTCATAATGCACAATATATGACTCATCTTAATGCACAGGAGGTTCAAAGTTTCCTTTTGTTTTGCTCCTGTTATGTGAAATTCAGCAGAGTGATTTTTTTCAATTGCACATGTGTCTCAAAAGTTGGCATTTTTGTTTTCCACCCATCTATATACTTATTGCAAATTGAATCTTAACCATGTATGTACTAAGCAATGATTCACTGCTTAGTATTAGTCATGGGCTGGAAAGCACAGAGGTCATAATGATGACCTTTACTTATTTTTATTTCAAACATTCATTTTCTTTTAACTATAGCATTACTGAAGCAGACTTGCTTAAGAGACAGAGGTTTGCAGAAGGAAAGCCATTACCACTAGGGAAATCCATTGGCTGGTGTTGTAGGTAATCTAACATAATTAATGTACACTCACTTGACTGGTACCGATAGGCTTCTTTTCTGACTTATATCAATGTAAATCAGGACTTACTGTATTGAAATCAATGTAGTTCTACTGATGTAAAACTAATGTTAGTGAGAGGAGAACCTTAGGCCCATTGATTTCAAATAATTGACTCAGGTACCAGGGTATTGAGTGTGATAGAAATCCCTACCTAGACATACAGTGTGGACTGCAGAATAGGACAATTAAACATTATCTTAAATGCCTATACACAAATACGAGAAGCCTGGGAAACAAGCAGGGAGAACTGGAAGTCCTGGCACAGTCAAGGAATTATGATGTGATTGGAATAACAGAGACTTGGTGGGATAACTCACATGACTGGAGTACTGTAATGGATGGATATAAACCGTTCAGGAAGGACAGGCAGGGCAGAAAAGGTGGGGGAGTTGCATTGTATGTAAGAGAGCAGTATGACTGCTCAGAGCTCCGGTATGAAACTACAGAAAAACCTGAGAGTCTCTGGATTAAGTTTAGAAGTGTGAGCAACAAGGGTGATGTCATGGTGGGAGTCTGCTATAGACCACCAGACCAGGGGGATGAAGTGGACAAGGCTTTCTTCCAGCAACTAACAGAATTTACTAGATTGCAGGCCCTGATTCTCATGGGAGACTTCAATCACCCTGATATCTGCTGGGAGAGCAATACAGCGGTGCACAGACAATCCAGGAAGTCTTTGGAAAGTGTAGGGGACAATTTCCTAGTGCAAGTGCTGGAGGAACCAACTAGGGGCAGAGCTCTTCTTGACCTGCTGCTCACCAACAGGGAAGAATTAGTAGGGGAAGCAAAAGTGAATGGGAACCTGGGAGGCAGTGACCATGAGATGGTCAAGTTCAGGATCCTGACACAAGGAAGAAAGGAGAGCAGCAGAATACGGACCCTGGACTTCAGAAAAGCAGACTTTGACTCTCTCAGGGAACTAATGGGCAGGATCCCCTGGGAGAATAACATGAGAGGGAAAGGAGTCCAGGAGAGCTGGCTGTATTTTAAAGAATCCTTATTGAGGTTGCAGGAACAAACCATCCCGATGTGTAAAAAGAATAGTAGATATGGCAGGCGACCAGCTTGGCTCAACAGTGAAATCCTTGCTGATCTTAAACACAAAAAAGAAGCTTACAAGAAGTGGAAGCTTGGGCAAATGACCAGGGAGGAGTATAAAAATATTGCTCAGGCATGCAGGAGTGAAAGCAGGAAGGCCAAATCACAATTGGAGTTGCAGCTAGCAAGAGATGTTAAGAGTAACAAGAAGGGTTTCTTCAGGTATGTTAGCAACAAGAAGAAGGTCAAGGAAAGTGTGGGACCCTTACTGAATGAGGGAGGCAACCTAGTGACAGAGGATGTGGAAAAAGCTAATGTACTCAATGCTTTTTTGCCTCTGTCTTCATGAACAGGGTGAGCTCCCAGACTGCTGCACTGGGCAGCACAGCATGGGGAGGAGGTGACCAGCCCTCTGTGGAGAAAGAAGTGGTTCAGGACTATTTAGAAAAGCTGGATGAGCACAAGTCCATGGGGCCAGATGCGCTGCATCCGAGGATGCTAAAGGAGTTGGCGGATGTGATTGCGGAGCCATTGGCCATCATCTTTGAAAACTCATGGCGATCGGGGGAGGTCCCGGATGACTGGAAAAAGGCTAATGTAGTGCCCATCTTTAAAAAAGGGAAGAAGGAGGATCCGGGGAACTATAGGCCAGTCAGCCTCACCTCAGTCCCTGGAAAAATCATGGAGCAGGTCCTCAAGGAATCAATTATGAAACACTTAGAGGAGAGGAAAGTGATCAGGAACAGTCAGCATGGATTCACCAAGGGGAAGTCGTGCCTGACTAACCTAATTGCCTTCTATGAGTAGATAACTGGCTCTGTGGATGAGGGGAAAGCAGTGGATGTGTTATTCCTTGACTTTAGCAAAGCTTTTGATACGGTCTCCCACAGTATTCTTGCTGCCAAGTTAAAGAAGTATGGGCTGGATGAATGGACTGTAAGGTGGATAGAAAGCTGGCTAGATCGTCGGGCTCAATGGGTAGTGATCAATGGCTCCATGACTAGTTGGCAGCCGGTTTCAAGCGGAGTGCCCCAAGGGTTGGTCCTGGGGCTGGTTTTGTTTAATATCTTTATTAATGATCTGGAGGATGGTGTGGACTGCACTCTCAGCAAGTTTGCAGATGACACTAAACTGGGAGGCGTGCTAGATACGCTGGAGGGTAGAGATCAGATACAGAGGGACCTAGACAAATTGGAGGATTGGGCCAAAAGAAACCTGATGAGGTTCAACAAGGACAAGTGCAGAGTCCTGCACTTAGGACGGAAGAATCCTATGCACTGCTACAGACTAGGGACCGAATGGCTAGGTAGCAGTTCTGCAGAAAAGGACCTAGGGGTCACAGTGGACAAGAAGCTGGATATGAGTCAACAGTGTGCTCTTGTTGCCAAGAAGGCTAGTGGCATTTTGGGCTGTATAAGTAGGGGAATTGCCAGCAGATCGAGGGACATGATCGTTCCCCTTTATGCGACATTGGTGAGGCCTCATCTGGAGTACTGTGTCCAGTTTTGGGCCCCACACTACAAGAAGGATGTGGAAATTTTGGAAAGAGTCCAGCGGAGGGCAACAAAAATGATTAGGGGGCTGGAGCACATGACTTATGAGGAGAGGCTGAGGGAACTGGGATTGTTTAGTCTCCAGAAGAGAAGAATGAGGGGGGATTTGATAGCTGCTTTCAATTACCTGAGGGGGGGGGGTTCCAAAGAGGATGGATCTAGACTGTTCTCAGTGGTAGCAGATGACAGAACAAGGAGTAATGGTCTCAAGTTGCAGTGGGGGAGGTATAGGTTGGATATTAGGAAAAACTTTTTCACTAGGAGGGTGGTGAAGTACTGGAATGGGTTACCTAGGGAGGTTGTGGAATCTCCTTCCTTAGAGGTTGTTAAGGTCAGGCTTGACAAAGCCCTGGCTGGGATGATTTAGTTGGGGTTTGGTCCTGCTTTGAGCAGGGGGTTGGACTAGATGACCTCCTGAGGTCCCTTCCAACCCTGATATTCTATGATTCTATGATTCTATGAACACATACATGGAAAGTGCTCTTGTAATATAAGGTGAATAAAAAAGAAACAGAGAATATCAGGATAAGAACAAGAAAATAAAATGAGGAGAAAAAAGAAAAAGGCATAGCTGTGTACGCCAGAGCCCATTGGAGGCATCAGGAGTTCTTTCATTAACTTCGGTAGACTTTGGATCAGGCCCACAATGAAGTATGTAGGAAAAATCTTCCAAAATAGGAGTATCTTTGAGGGATGATCCTAAAGCATCCCTGGGACACCAACAATAAGCAATGCTCAGACATGCAAACAAAAGATCTGTAACTACACCCCAATATATAATTTAGCTTAGTAGTATTAGGTCCAAATTATTTGCAATATTTATGTTTCTTTAACATTTGTTTTTCCTAATGTTATAATTTGCTCCTAATTATTTCTCCTTTTCTGATAAAATTAATGTTATGGTCCTTAATTCAGACTCCTTTATTCTTGTTAGAGATGGGTTTTTATTTTATTCCTTTTTTTTTCAAATGATCATAAGTAATACATTTTGGAAAGGAGATTAGATGCAGGAGAAAATTTGGGCTAATTAATTCAATCAGACATAATTCTACCTGGCAATCTCAGCTGGGAAATTGTCAAGAAATCTCAGTCTTGGTCATTTTTCCTTTTGGCATGCCTGGAAATGTGGAACAACTAAGGTAGAATTTTATTTTCTGTATAGGCAATTCACAGTAGTCTTACCAGAATGTCCTCCATATATCGTCATCTTTAGCTGATTATTAACTAAACATTTACTGATTCTTTGACTTTTTAGTTCATCCACAACCTCTAAGGAATGAATCTATTGCCAGAGGCTGTACTAGATTTTTTAAGATACAAAAGTTATGTCTCTTAATCAAGTATTGAATTGAGCCTGAAATGACAAATCTTGGGAGATCTTCTTTTCTCTCTGCTTCCTAGTCATCTCCCAAACAAATCTCTTCCTCCTGGCCCCATCTTTACATTGTTTTTATCCTCTGCTCCACCTTCCCAACCCCAAACAGATGCACTAATGCAGTTCATGTTTCCTAACCCAAATAGTAGCCCTGGACACAATTATTTAGCCTAGTCCCACGATTGGTCTCCCAACTCAACTTCTTCTCAGGACTGGTACTATTTCTGCTGGGCTCTGACTGGAGGCCATTGTGAAATCTTGCACGTTATGAGGATTATTACCTGATGTTGCATTTCCCCATATCTTTGCTTTGGAAAGCTCTGAAGTCATAAGAATTGAATATAGCACGCATCACTAGTGTCTATATCTGCTGAGATTCCAAGATGGATTTCACCAAAACTGGGCTGGGGTTGGGGGCTCAGAAAAGGGAGAGATTAAATTTATCAGAATAGTTTCAAACCTAAAAAAGATTCTTTCTGTTCAGTTAAAATGTTGAACAGATTCTTATTTTCTTTACCTGGCCGTATTATTATGGATCCCTAGGGTGAGCTTACTTCCAACCTTTATACAGTCTCTCAGAGAGCATACTCTTTTTGTTGCTAGGTCCTGAGACTCCATTTGTTTGCAAGAGGGAGACCTCTGGCCCCCACTACCACAAGTCTGGGCCCTAACTTTGGCACCATTGTTTCTCACCATGGCTTCTCCAGAGAGTCTAAAAGAACTTGAACTCCTGTTAGAGGCTTTACCCCATTGGGAGCGATGCAAACAGCAGATGTTTGCAATGGCAGAGGATAGCCTTTTCCAAAGAAGACAGCTTTTATTAGTCAGCTGGAATACAGTATGTTAGGATTCTTAGGTTAGAATGAAACAACAAAGCTTACACACCTGTCCATACTGGCAGCACTCCTGCCATTCTAGCCCAATTTTTTTTTTTTAAATTAATGGACATAGCCTATCTTCTAGAGCTGGAAGGGACCTTGAATCCAGCCCCCTGCCTTCACTAGCAGGACCAAGTACTGATTTTGCCCCAGATCCCTAAGTGGCCCTCTCAAGGATTAAACTCACAACCCTGGGTTTAGCAGGCTAATGCTCAAACCACTGAGCTATCCCTCCCCGCAATTTCGCTCTCTCTCTGCACTGGGCAGCAGAGTTCTTATAACATTTCTCTGACACCTCAGTTCTTCATTTCAAGCTCTAGTCATGCTGTTTTTATATGCTCTGCCTCAGCCTTGGCTGCCAGTCATTAAAAATATCTGGTCATTGGTCTTTTCTTGTAACTCCAAGGGAAGGCTAGTAATGTGGATAGTTCTTGATAGTTCATTCATACCAACCCAGACGTGCCTATGTGACCAACACCCATCTCTTAGGGCTTGTCTACCTGGGAAATTCATGAGGAAGTTAATGTGAAATAGCTAGGGTGTAAATTTAAAACACAATTACTACTCTGCACTAACTGTGCCTGTTTAATACTTATTCCTCATTCAGAATGCCTTTTGGGAAGTGGTTTAACCTAAACTGCACAAAGACATTCATAGTGTGGAATATGAGGTCCCATATGGGGAGTTAGAGTGGAATAACTATTCAGCTATGGCTATTCCAGGCATTTCCCCCATGTAGACAATCTTTTATGCCCTTGTCCCAGAGAAGAAATGAATCCCTTTCAGTCCTAGTAGATCACAATAGAAAAGTGAGTGGGTAAACCAAGTCTCATATTTTTCATAAAAATTATGCAGAAATGTCCTATGTTCTCCATACTTATGTTTTACAAATATAGAACTGGCATTAAACAACACAATTTTAGCCTTTTAATTATGTAAGCAGACTCATCTGCCTTATACTGTGGGACAGATTCCAAAGTTTCCAGTCATTTCTTACTCAGGCAAAACTTCCATTGATATCATTGAGAGCTGTAGCTGACTGGAAACCCATTAGGGACTTCAGGATACTCCCCTGTGATCATAAAAGCATGTGATCTCAGACATTGTTATGGTGGTACAAGAGCAGGTCATTGGCTTTTGTAAAAGAGAAATTTGCCTTTATAATGATCCTGGATATATCACCACACTCAAAGAATGACTGAAGGTCTTGCTTTCTGAGATTATAGTAGGCAGCTGTCAATGTCAGGTTAATTCTTTTATTAGTCATCATTGTGCTAAATATGTTCAAAAACCTAGAAATTTTTTTGTGAAGAAGGAAAAGACTCTTCTGTTCACAGCACTTAAGCCTTGTTTTTGGTGATAACACTTGTTCAGACAACTGGCAGAGTAAATGCAGACAAACCACCAATCCTGCTTAGAGATCTGTAAAGTCTCTCAAATAGAGCGGGTTGTAAAAGGGGGACTTTATTTTGTGGAAAATGTATCAATTTCAGCAAAAACCTGAAAACTGAAAATGTTTGTCTGACCCCTCCCCCCCCAAAAAAATTGTCTGAAAACTGAAAAATCCAATTTAGAAATGCTGCTGTGGTGCCTCAAAGGAGTTCTAGTTCAGGTGCTTCCTATTCCCTTTGTCTAATGGGGTAATAATAGGCCTGACATGGATCCCAGGCATAATAATGGAGTGGCTGATAAACACGGGAATCTCGAGTAGGAGTCAAGAGGTTATTTTACCTCTATATTTGGCACTGCAACTACTGCAGGAACAATGTCCAGTTATGATGCCCACAATTCATGAAGGATGTTGATAAACTGGAGAGGGTTCTGAGAAAAGCCATGAGAATGATTAAAGGATTAGAAAACATGCCTGATAGTGATAGACTCAAGAGCTCAATATATTTAGCTAAACAAAAAGAAGATTAAGGGATGACTTGATTACAGTCTATAAGTATCTACATGGGAACAAATATTGAATAATGGGTCTTTAGTCAAGCAGAGAAACATATGGCTGGAAGCTGAAGCTAGAAAAATTCAGACTAGAAATAACATGTAAATTTTTAATGGTGAGAGTAATTAACCATTGGAACAATTGACCAAGGTCATGGTGGATTCTTCATCACTGACAATTTTAAAATCAAGATTGGATGTTTTTCCAAAAGATCTGCTGTAGGAATTATTTTGGGGGAGTTCTATGGCCTGTGTTATACAGGAGGTCAGACTAGATTATCACAATAATTCCTTCTGGCCTTGAAATCCATGAGCTCACCAAACCAGTCTGTGCCAGTGAAGGGGAACCACCTTACAATAGGACACATTTGGAATACTAGATAATATAGATATAGATTTGTCAATACCATATCTACAGTTGCCCAGGATTTTTTAAGGGTCTTGAGTGACAAGCAAGGCTGATTTTAATCCCATATAAATTGCATGCTAAAGCCTATGTATTTGAGCAAAGAGTGAGGGAGAGACCTTGAAAGGCAATAGACTAATGATGTCAATCTTCGGCAGATATTCATTTTGGCCATTTCTATTCTCCCCAGTAAGGATAGAGGGAAGGGATGCCACTTCTTCACATCTTGGAAATTTCCTTTAATATATAGTCCATATGTATAGAAACTATTTTGGGAAGATTAGGACAAATTTTAATACCTGAATACATTTTTTCCTTGCTGGATTACTGTGTCCAGTGTTGGGCACCAGCAAAGATGTGGACAAATTGGAAAGAGTTCAGAGGAGAGCAATAAAAATGATAAAAGGTTTAGAAAACATGACCTATGAGGAAAGGTAAAAAAACTGGGCATGTTTAGTCTTGAGTAAAGAAGACTGAGGGGGGACCTGATCATAGTCTTCAAATATGTTAAGGACTGTTATAAAGAAGATGGTCAACAATTGTTCTGCATGTCCACTGAAGGTAGGATGAGAAGTAATAGGTTTAATCTTATGAGAGAGCCTTAGGTTAGATATTAGGAAAAAATGTCTAACTATAATAGGAATATGCTTCCAAAAGAGGTCATGGAATCCCCATCATTGGACACTTTTCTGTTAGGGATGGTCTAGGTTTACTTGGGCCTGCCACAGCACAGCACAGGGGGCTGGATTTGATGGACTTAGAGGTCCTTCCAGACCTACATTTCTATGATATTTCAAGTGGAAAATGCTGAAACTGAGAAGGATCTGATCTTTTGGATAAAACCATTGCTTAGGCTGACTATATTTCCCAAAGTAAAAACTCCCCCCCACCTGGAGTCTTGCCCCTTACCACCTGGGGATGGGCCTGACTGCCTAAGCCCCATGCAGCTGGGGGCTGACAGCCTGAGCCCCCCTGCCCGGCACCTCTTGTTGCTGCTCACCACTGCACCAAATGTTCCTCTGCGCCCCCCTAGGGGGGAGCACCCCACTTTTTTGGCAAACGGGGCATTTGTTCTATTTGCTTTTGCCAACTGATGATCAGTTGGAAAAGAGCAAATTGGACAAATGCCCATTTTTGACAAAAAAAATCAGGACGTCCGGGACAGGTCTTAAAAAGGGGACTATCCTGGCTAAAACGGGACATATGCTCACCCTACCATTGCTTGTGATTTATTCCAGTTAATGAGAAAACCAGAGATCTTTCAAAAATATCAACTACGCTCAATAATGATGGGATTGATGAAGATGGATTCTTCAATAGTACAAAAATGTTATCAGCATATAAACTTAGTATTTTTCATGTTTATAGTCACACCTTCAGTGCTGATGTATGTATATTGCCAGTGGTTCAAGAGAGATTAAAAAGGAGGGGTGAGGGGAAACAGCCCTGTCATGTCTCTCTTTCTAGTTGAAATGTGGGAGAAATAATTGCATTAGTTTATAGTGAAGCAAGGGGTGAGTTGTATAATACACTGACCCAATTCAGGAATATTCTTCCAAATCTGAATATTTTAGGACAATCATTAGATAAGGCCATTGAACCTTATCCAAAGCTTTCTCTGCAGCTATAGGTAAGGCTATAAAGGGAACATCTGAGCTAGCTGGATCACGTGAGCAATTTTTCTCGTATTATCAGCAGCCAGTCTTCCTTTAATAAAACCAGCCTCATCTGCATGTATAATTGATGGGATGATGGTGTTCACTCGTGTTGCTAAAACATTTTCAATTATTTTTTAATCTGTGTTCAATAGAGATATGGGGCAGAAGTCACCTCAATTGTGACCATCTTTGTTCTTCTTTAATATTAAAGTAATTAAAGCAGTTCTCATCTTATGAGACATGCTTCCTTTTTCAAAGAGACTGAACTAATAAAGTTTTAAAAGAGGGTAGTATAATGAATGAATAGAATTATACAAAATTAACACGGCAAACATTAAGTGGATTAAAAACAAACAAGGAATCATAGCTGAGCAGATGTATTTCTAGTGGGATCCTGCAGGGAATGGTTCTTGGCCCTATGCAATTTAACATTTTTCTCAGTGACCTGGAAGATAACCTAAAACCATCACTGATACAAGTTTGCAGGTGATACAAAGATTGGGGGAATGGTGAATCATGAAGGAAACAACCAGGAAGCAAGCAAACAATACATGTTTTAATACATCCAAATGTATACATCTAGGATCAAAGAATGTGGGCTATGCTTACAGGATGGGGGGGAAGTTATCCTGGGGAATAGTGATCTCAGTGAGGCATGTTGGTAATCAGTTGGCCATGACCTCCCAGTGCAATGCTGTGGCCAAAAGGGCTCATTGAATCCTTGGATGAATCTATGAGACCAGCTCCCTGGCCAGGTCACATCTTCTGTGATGCACTATGGTCTCTTCTCTTGCTGAGCCACTGACAGTTCATCATGAGAGATGTTGTCAACTTGGGAACCCATCCCATTGAGGAGAATGGGATGATGAGGCACTGAATAGATATTTTTCAACTGAAAACCAAAATCTTTTTGGGTTCTGGGTGTTTGGACAGTAGACACTTTTTGTGAAAAAGTTTGTTTAGACAAATACAATTTTATTTTTTAAAACCTATTTTGATGGAGAATTTTTGATCAGCCCTACTCTCAACCTCTATAATGTATTCAAAATATGACCGAGTTTATGAAAACCAAACGCATGTAATTATTTATATCTTAAGGGAAACTCGTCAAAGAAACAGACAGCCTATTAGGAAAAATATGCTTAGAATGAAGTCTATTCAATTAGTCAATAGTCTCCAAGGGGTGTGAAATGGAAGCCCATCAGTGGAAGTCACCATTACATGATCCTAGATGATAAACATGCACAGGAAAGGGGGTGAAACAGAGCTCTTCAGATTGTCACATGGCATAAATCAGTGTAGCACCATCGCATGGGCCTATGCCAATTTACAACAGTAAAGAACCCGACTAACCTGTGTCATATGTCTGAATTTTTTAAATGTGCAATATTCTTACTTTATATACAGAGCTGTTTTTTTTTTAAAACTGGCCAGATTCAGAGGAGTGCATAAAGGAGTCTAAGCTGTAACTTCCACTTTCTTCCAGTTTACTCTCAAAATGTAAGTTACACCAACTCAGAATCCTCTAGATCTACTTACAAATCTGTAATAGATAGCCCTTTATTTATCACGGCTGACTCTGGCCCTAAGACTAATTCAAAGGCACCTCTTTTTTTTCAGGTCTCACAGGAGATGAGCTACTGAAAAAATGTCAAGCACGTTAGAACTGTGTGACAGGGTTACAAGAGGAAGAGCCTTGTGGGATTCCAACTCTCTAAGAATGCTTGAGGGCTGAACCTGTTTGAAGCTTTAAACTTAATAACACAGTTTAAAAAACACAGGTGAGGTGATTACTGTTATTATTTTTAAAGAAAATGCAAGCAGTACCTATTTGGGCTGTCACTTGTAGCTGGTTTACTGTAATTCATTTGTTAATCTCTTACAATACCAATGTTGCCAGTCCTGTAAAAGGCATACAATTTATATGACTTCAGCCTCAAACTGAAATAGTTCTGTTAGTTAAACAGAACCCATATCGTTACTTAGGGAATTATAAACGTCAAAACTAAATGATCTATTTTATCTATAATTCTGAAAGTACTAGTCACGATTAAAACATAGTCATGGACTTTTTTATTAGAGCTGTATGTTTCCTAATTTACTTCAAGGGATGTTGAATAACCTGGCTAGTGTGTGTCCAGAAAAGCATTTATCACAAGTTCAGTTACTTCTCGATACTTTCCCACTTGGATTGCTCCCTGCAGAGCTAATCGTATCTCAATGGAAATTTTATTGGAAATCCAGCTACTAAAGTTACTGATATAGAAGTCACCTCTGCCCTTTGTTTCCCTCTGACACATATTTTCTACCTATGTTTTCCCTTCCCCCACCAAACAGCTCTAGTTTTGGCCCTATCTGGCTTCCCCATTTTTTGTTTGTATCAATCTTCTCCATGTTTTCTCACCTTTGCTTTCATTGTTTTTTTTTTCTTCTATAGCATTCTGTATTAAGAAACTGAATGGAATCATAGTACCATTCTACAACTAAATGGATGTTCCCCCTGACCCCAGGTGCTAATATATTGTTTATGGTGGTTAGGATGAAGCAAAGCCTTTTGTGCATCATTAAAAGCACTATTCAGGTGGAAGCAATAATACAGAGTGGCTGATTACAACAGTTCTGAATAAAGATCTGGAGCCACTAGGTTCTAAACAAAAAACCAGTTCAGGGGATGCTGTTAGTAGGAGCAAGAGCTCTGGAAGGTGGGACAGCAGGGAGCCCTGAAAAACGATATCTTTGTTGCAGGTATGGGGTCATCCCATAGTACTTTGTGAGCCTATCAGATTATAATAGAAAGTTTAGCAGAATGTGATAGGTGAGCCTCAAAAGATTTTGAGTTGGACAACTGAATGGGCAGTCCTAGATGCTGCAATATATGTATTGCACTTAAAAACCTTTACCATCTAAATTGAACATTCATGATGGGATTACTGAAGGCACCTAAGGGAGTTAGGCATCTAATTGGAACAGCTTTAATGTTTAAAGAACTTTTAAAATATTGAGACACATTCTCAGCTGGTGTAATCAGCATAGCTACATTGATTTCATTGGAGATACATTGATGTACACCAGCTGTGGATCAGAACTAATTTAATTTATCCTCACCACTTCTGTAAGTAGGCAATATTAATTTCACAGATGTGGAAAGGCTAAGTGAATTGCCCAAGATTTCAGAATCACTATCAAAACTAGTGTAATAACTCATCAGTTCCTGATTCCCAGCAGTGAGCTGCAATTACAAGAGTACACTTCAGCACACAAGGTCCTATCCGATTCCCAGTGAGGCCATAGGGGGGATGAATTGGGCCTATATAGAATCCTATATAGAATTTCATAGAGAAACCAAACCTCTTACCAAATTTGCAGGAACCCACTTCTGTGAACTAATCCTTCAGTGTCAGGTATGTTTAACCTCTATTAGCCAAGCATGCAAAGTATGATACTACTTGGACTTGCTCATTCCAATAAAAACTATCCACCAGTTCTGCAGAGAGACAGGATGCAGTAAGTCAAAGTCACAAAAGAAGTACATAATGACACAAAGCTCAAGTATTGACCCAGTGATGGATCTTTGAAAAGCTACTCACTTGCTGGTGCAAGAAACAGAGGCTATCCCCACCATACCCTCACCCAGAAAAACACACAAATTAGTTTTTGTTTTTTAGCTATCATACCCCAAATCAACTGGAAGCTATGCACCAAATCTACACAGCTATGTGCTGCAGTTGATCCATCTGCTACACAAGCCATATGTCAGTTGCTTTATTTAATGTGGTTAGGGAGGTAGAAATATTCTCAAAGGCAAATTAATTCTAATTGCTGTGAATCTTAGAAACTATTAGAGACCTAAACTTGCCAAGCAATTTCATATCTGTTAAAATGATGTGCATACTAAGAAGCATCAATTTGCAAAAAATTGCATTTATTATGTCATCGTATAGGAAAAGGGTCTGTAAATATTTCATACCAATCAACCCAAACAGAGTCTTTGCTTTGCTGACAACCACCCAAGCCACACAACTAACCTCTCCCTACTATGTTTTTGCTCCCACTCTTATATTTGGGCTTCTTCCATGTGTCTCGTATTCCTGGAACTCTCACCCTAATTCATTTCATCATGGCTCTTCCTTCTCTTCCTTCAAGTTCATCCAGGAAACTGACTTTTAAAAGAGAGAGACAAGGAGGAAAGAGACAAGCTTTTGTGCTACAGAGAGCTCTTATTCTTCTGAAGAAGAGATCTCTGTAGCTTGAAAGCTTGTCTTTTTCACCAAAAGAAGTCAGTCCAGTAAAAGATATTACCTCAACCACCTTGTCTTTCTTATATCCTGGGACCAACACAGCAATACTGCAAATACATTCTAAAAGAGCCACAGTTTCTATCCTTCTCCATCAGAGAAGAAACCCCAAACACTTTCAGAACCACTCTAAAAATTACACTGTTCAGTCTCATGGCTTTTGTTCATACCCCATCCCTCAATTACTTGGCCATTTTGATTGCAAATTCTTTAAAGCAAATAATTTCTTCCCCTTCCCTTCCGTAAGCTGGCCAGCACATTTTTGATGTTGTAAAAAGAATAAATAGATAATTATTCAGAATAAAATGTCTATTCAGGTCCTGTATTAGCTGATTCCAAATTTTGCTTCTTGAGCTCATCTCCAGTTATATACAAAAAACTTTCATGCTAAGAAGCTCAGATTCACCCAAAGATGCATGGCACAGTTTGATATGTGTGTCCCCTCTCGCCTGCCGCTGTACAAAGATAACTTCAATCTACTTTTGTGCTTCCAAAGTCCTGAAACCAATGAGCCTGAAGGTTGCATTAAGTTGCATCTGCTGTCAATGCCGTCCCAACGGAAAGGGATTGCTGGGGTTTAAGGACACTCTGGGTATGCCTCCTTTCTCCTAGAATGCCCGTTATACAACCAAACAGGAATGTGGTTGGCATAGTGGCTCTGCGCCACTCCAGGATACCATTACCCAAGGGTAATAAAAAATGGCCAGTTCCACAGAGGCTTGGTCTTATTTCCGTCAGGAGCATTATGCCAAAATGTAATACATAGTAGAATTGCGGCCTTTGTATTTTAGCTGATAATTCCTAGCACTGAAATATATGAGCCAGCTCCTTAGCTGGTGTAATTCAACACATATTCCTTGAAGTCAATTGGTCTATACCGATTTACACCAACTGATGCTCTGGCTGTTTATGTTTCTGAATATTTGATTTATAGCAAGAAGCTGTCATTCTGTAAAAAATCTGAACGTTATTGAAGTCAGGAAAGAAAATCCAGTTAATCCCTCACTTTTCGTAAATAAATAAATAGCAAAATGATTAACATAAAACTCATTAGAAAAGCGTTCAGGAGCCTGTTGCCTCATTCGTATGGAGAGGCTTGTTTTGAAAGTGAACTAAGAATAGCAATAAAAGGTAAACAGTTCAGCAATCATTTGTTTTAATGCTAGAGGGAAACATTTCAGGATTTTGTCAGGGTGGTCACCACTAAAAAGTCAAAAGAATGAGGAGTACTTGTGGCACCTTAGTCAAAAAGTCTGTATTTGCCCACAGTGGTTCAGATTCTCTTGCTGTTTCAGATTCTTTGCAATGCTCAAATTGTGCAAAAGTGGTGGACTCTGCCACCAGCTGACCAGATAAGAATTCCCCCTCCCATGTAGGGGAGCTCTGAGCTCTCATAAAGCAGCATAACCAATTCCTACACCAATTGTCCCCCACTATGACGTAGACAGCACGTTGGGGGGGAAGAGCACACCTGTGCTTTGCCAGTTTTAATCTGGGATACAGTCTCTTGGGGCATTGCAGTTAGCTGGCATAAGTTAGAGCAGCCCTGAAGGTGCTGAGAATCAGGTGGCCCTGCACTTCTCCTGCCACAAGTGTCTTATAGTGAAAGAAAATCTGGGCTACCTACCACTCACAATGGTATCTGGGATTACCACAATTATTCCCTATATCTAGACTATATGTGTCTGTGGTGATGCCTGACAAATGTTGGCTTTTTAATGGCTTATACTGAAGAGAGGCAAATGGCCAGATGAAAAGCAAAACAATACACCAGCAGCAGTTGAAATCCCTCTGGGAGTCTCAACAGAGAGACCAATGATTCAGTCACTAGCGGTGGCCCCTCCAAGTCAGGGTTCAGGCACATTAACAGGGCAATGTAAGAGCAGCTTGCATTGCCATACCTGATCCGAGGATAGAAAGATTTCAATCCTCAGGCATTTCAACCTCAGCATTTTTCACTGCCACTAAGTCCTTTCACTTTAAAAAAATAAATACAAATCCTAGAACTAAAGAAAATAAGTAATAAAATTTCAATGTGGGGTGTTCAAATGATTTTGCATCCTCTCTGTGTCCCTTATCACAGAATCACCACTGTACCCAATCCCTAGATTACTTGTGTGGCATGTAGAGACATCATAGGTTAGATATTTGTGTTTTTAATATACAAAAAGATAATACCAGACAAGGGAGCATTGTGATAATTTGCAAGTTCTGATAACTTAGAAAAAGGAGTGGAAAATTCCCTGAAAAAACTACTCTCTTCAGCATATTAGATTTGCATATGTAGTGATCCATTTCAGAGTTGAACCATCAAACCCTAGGAGGCTAATTTATCCAATAGACTGTTATAATCAACCGTATCAAATGCATTGCTCAGATGCTTAGAGACTACAGAAGTGAAAAAAAAAATGGTATCATACAGATTTTTATGTGTCACACATCCTTGCAAAGGAAGATCTAATATAGCCAGACAGTTCTTTCCAGAGAAGGCTGGGGACTGTATGAGCTAGTGGTGTTCTCTTCTGCACCTGGATTCTTTTTGGAAAGAAACAGTTCTGACTTTTTGGTGTAAAGCCATTATTTTTCATTAGATGAGCTGCTGGTTTATCCAAAAGTTAGTAGAGGGAATATGTCTGTGTGAAATAAACAAATACAGCTTTAGTCCTATAGTTATTAATGCCAGGAAGAGTTTGTGATAGACTGTGTGGCTGGCATAGGGTAGTATACACAAATCACACAATGGTACAAAATTGTACTATTGTGCTTTTCTCTTAATGGAACAAAATGCCCATTATTTGGCACTGTTCTATTACTGTCCATTTTAGATTTTTGTAAATAAATAGAAGTTTGTGAAGTGTAGAATGAAAGTGAGGGAAGCAGTGAGGGAAGCACGATGATTGACTGCATTACTGATTGCTCTGTACTTAGTCTATATCATATTGATGTTGTTTAAATTGCCTCATGACATCAGGTACATGATATTATCCATTGAAGCAGTATGATGTCCTAGTACCTTTGCATGCTTCCTCACTCAACCAGGATGAATAGTGCATCTAGAACCTGAAGGCACCTGAAATCGGAATGGATTCAGGTACTACATGTGAACGATCAGTCCAAGCCCATGAACAGTGTGGATCTGGGTTCAGGACCGGCCTTAGGGAAAATGACACCCTGGGCAAAACTTGTATTTTGGCACACACCCATTGCTCCTGGCCCCTGTGGGCTCCCCACTCCCCCTTTGCCCCTAGCTCCTTCACTTCCAACCCTTGCACCTTCTTCATCCCTAACCCCAGCCCCCTCCTGTGCCCTAACCCCTACACTGTGTCCCCTTTGCCCTTAACTCCTGCGCTCCCCTCCTGTGCCCCTGGATGCATGGAGCAGCTGGCATTGCTGCCTGCTCCTCCCTGGAATGCTGCTCCTCCGTGCACCACTAGGGGGTTGCGGGGCGGGGGGAGAGGAGGTGGACATGAAACGATGTCAGATCTCCCTGCATCCAGGTCACTTTCCTCACCTGTGCTGCATAATGGGAGGGCAGAGAGTAGCAGCTTCTGATGCCTGCCTCACAGCACAGCCCAGGTGGAGAAAGTGACCAGTATGCATGGAGCATTTAGTGTTGCTCCTTGCTCTCCCCCAACCCTCTATGGGGGCACAGAGGAACACTGTGTGTGTGTGTGTGTCTGTGTGTGTGTGTGTGAGCGCTGTATCTGTGTGTTACCACTTTCCTCCCTCTCCCCCCATGTTCCTCCACTGGGAAGAAGCAGGGAGAAATCTGGGAGCTCCCCCAGGAAGCAGTTTCTGTAACTACACTTGCAGCACACCTTTGCACTGCTGGACGGCACCCCTTTGACCACAAGGTGCCCTGGGCGGCTGCCCGGGTGGCCCACCCCTAAGGCCAGCCCTGTCTGGGTTAACATTGCTGGCACAGCCGTAGGTTTTGCTTCATGTTCCCTCTTAAGTGGCTCCCTCAGGCCCAAGAACTCTCCCTCCCTTTGCCTCACACACCCCACAGATGTTTTCTTGGGACCTGGTAGACTGATCCTTCCAATCCCTGATGCTTTCTGGACCTGAGGGTGGGGTTCTCCTCCTCTCTCCTTCTAAGGGATTCTGGGTAACTATTTCCAGCACTTTTCATCTCCTGGGATGGTAGATAATAGTAGTTATGTAGCATGAGCATTGGCCATATAAAGCAATTATTTCCAATAATCATTCAGGAAGAACAAATTTATTTGGGCATAAGCTTTCGTAGGCTATAACCCACTTCATCAGATGCATGGCACATCTGATGCATCTGATGAAGTGGGTTATAGCCCACAAAAGCTTATGCCCAAATAAATGTGTTAGTCTCTAAGGTGCCACAAGGACTCCTCGTTGTTTTTGCTGATACAGACTAACACGACTACCCCTCTGAAACCATTCAGGAAGAATTAATCTGTCAGTTTAGGGACAGAGTACGTAGATTAAAGTGATGTTAGGAGTTAAAAGTAAGGCTTAGAGGAAGATTCCCAAATCTCTCAGTGAAGAGCACTAGCTTGGAAACTGATGGATTTTTTGTGTCTGAGATGCGCTCAGGATCCACCTTTTCTCAACCGTGGAGCCTGGGATATATCAGAGGATCTGAACAGTACTCCCAGCTTTCCTTGTTGGGTGTATCATTCACAGCGTACACCACTGATATCTGTCTTTGAGCGCCCACTGGAGCACTTACCCTAAAAGTAGTTGTGGCAATGTGCTGAACTCAAGTGTTTCTTCTTTACAAGGAAATTCTTCCAACAGGATATGAAGGTGCATAGGAAAGCCCTAATTGATCCTAGATTGAATGTTGCCCATTCTGGGCTTCACACAGATGCAATTTTGGGGAAATGTGTATTGTTGAGGTGAAAGATATAATTAGTAGGGAAAGTATACATTTGAGGGGAAAAGGAGGAAACATTTCTCTGGCAGCTTGATTTTGTCAGCTCTTCGAAGGTGCTCAAAGGTTAAGCGTGTTTTAGCAATTCTTACAGAGATGGATTAGTGAGCAGAGAGCAGGAGAGAAGATAGTGAAAGATGCACACTAAATTCATTTATCACATAGCTCATCATTTAACACCAATGCTGACTCAGTATCCACCCTTTTTGGTATTCCAGTTCATAGACAGCAGTGGGCCCATGTTGGTGAATGGAGCTATGCTGTTGAAGTGGTGATTGTGGAAAAATGATAGAATTGAGGGATTTAAAAAAAAAGGCAGGAGAAGGAAAAAAATAGAATGAAAATAAATTTATTTTTAAAAAGAGACTTCTTATAAATGGGCCCCCCGTAGTTCAGTGTTATCATATTCCATGGCTATAGAATTAGAGATGACTAGAGCTGATAATATTTGCATGAGGATGTATTAAATCTTGCTGCAGTATTGGCTTACTGTTGCCACAGAAACTAGCTCTGGAAAGAATCCCAGGGTATATGTGATATTGGAAAAGAGATTCCATAGCATTTTCAGTTCACCCTGTAAGAATCAAGTAAAATTTTGTAATAATACAGCCATTCTTAGCTGTACAAAGTGACTTCTATAGGTCATACATATTTTGTGTTGCTGTGTATATAGGGAGAAATTTTGTCCTGGGCCAGTGACAGCTATTCAATACATTAAAAAGTGCCATGACTTTGAAGGTCATTATTAAAGTTTTTGTGAAAAATATGTCCCTTTTTAAACATTTGAATTTTCCCAACAAGCTCTTCTCATCATCTTGTGACCCTGCAGGCCTAGATATCTGACACCTCCACTGCTGAGAAGGGGAAGAGGAAATTTCCAGTTTCCCATTGAGGATTTGCATCCCAGTAGTTCCCAGAGGCCCCAATCAGATTTGGAGCCCTATTTTGTTGCAACTGTAGAAACACATAAGGAAACATAGGTCCTGCTCTAAAGAGTCCAAATAGTAGGCTTGTTGCTCACCTGTGGCTCTGGAGGTGAGATATTGGTAGGATGTGATGGGTACATGTGTGTTGGGATAGTGTTTGTGGGCATCCTGGAAAAAATGAACCTTTCGGAGGGACTTATGTGAGGAGAGGGTTGGGGCCTGGTGCAATGAGCATGAGAAGTTGTACCATGCATATGGACCATCATGAAAGAAAGCTTTGATACAGGTGGGAGAAGGATGAGAAGGAGGTTTCAAGGATGGCAGCACTGGTGGAGTAAAGAGGGCAAGATGGCAAATGATGGAGCTGATCAGGGCCTTGAAGGTGAGGATGAGAAATCTAAACTTCATATTGTGGGTAAGAAGAAGCCTGTGAAGGGATCTGAAGAGAAAAAAGCATGATGGGTAAAGAAAATAATTTTAGCAGCTGGATTTTGAATTTAATGGAGTGACATGGGTATCAAGAGGACCATGGAGAGGGTGAGTACAATAATCTGGGCAGGAGATAACCAGGCCACAGATGTTTTCTTTCTACCAACTTGTGGAGTAATAGTCTCCAAGCGAGCTCATTCTCTCCATCTGGCTCTTCTGCATGGCTACAATCCAGACATGCCAAATGGAGCCTGTATCTTCTAGTCTGCTGTTACTCAATATCTAGCTATTGGGTCTGGAATTTACAGCGCAGTTGCTTAAAAGCCTTAAATCAGTCTGGCTTTTGAAAACAGAGAATGCCATTGGCAGCATCATTCTTAAGCATCTTGCTTAGTTGGCATCTTTAATTAACACAGTTAAGTACCTTACAGTATTAGCCCAGACCTGGATGACAAAAATAACAGACAAAGAGAAAGATTTTGACTGATGGGAAATCTTATCTAAGACACCTGCATTATGGAAGGGCAGCCAAAGTGGTTAAAATCTATTGAAACAATACAGCAAGAAACATACTCGTCGTTGCAGAGAAATTCAGTTTAGTGATCACTGCTTCCGGTGATGGAAAACTTTCTCTCCAAAAGCCATTTTCTGTGGATTATGATGCATTTACCCTTTACTCCTGCAAGCTGTTGAATACCTCCTGTGAGATGCTGAGTGCCCTCAAGTCCCACTGAAGTTGATTGGATGGGCAGGATTAGGTCCGTGGCCATGAGAAGAGCATTTGTCTGTAAGAATTTGTTTGGAGGTTATTTTCCCTATGTTTTTGGTATTTTTTAGCATATTTTTGGTATATTTTGCCTCCAGATGAATCATGGAAGGTAGCTCATTCATTTATGGATCAGGGTCTAACACTTCAAATTAGGATTCCACACTACCCAGCCTTGTGAACCACATTTGAACTCTGCTGAATAGCAGTTCTTTGCCCTTCTTCCATAAGAAGCATAGCTATACTAGTTAATGATACATGATGCACTGAAGACAAACATCTGAAAAACAATGTTCTGGAAAACTGACACTTGTGTCCTCCACTGTGAAACTTTTGCTCAGTTTCACAAAGAGCCAGATGGATTTATAAATTCCATTTTGATTAGTTTTTGGATAATATTTACAGCTATAGAGTCTGTGTGTTAAGGATGGAATCAATTTTTTAAAGTGGGATCTTCATTGGAGCCAAAGGCAGTTAGGCACCCAAATAATGAGATTTGGACACCTAAATTCCTTAGGATTTTTTTCAAACGTCTAGCCTTAAAATATACCTATCCAAATTCTCTGGTGGTGTTATCTTAATTGAAGGCAGTGAAGTACAATGACCAGAGAATTTGGCCCAGTATACTTACTTGGAAAATGAACCCACAAGACATAGTCAAAGATAACAATTAACTTAGTGGAAAATGAAAAATTAAATTAGTGCCTGGTTACTTATTTTGTCTTTTGAGGTGGATCGAGTATGCCCTAGCTGGCTTGGGATGTGCCTCTTTAGCATGAAAAAAATAACAATCTAACAGTCTCAGCACCTCAGCACCTGAAGGGGAAAAATATGTTCTCTTCTGCACTAACCAGTTTATGTATAATTATGTCATAAAAGAAAGGATAAGTTCTCCAAGTGTGGATCTTTCTTAAATTGGATGTTAATGAGAAGCTGCTAGTGTAAAACGGAAGTGATATATTGCAGCACATGGAATTGCTCAGAAAAGGTGAGTGTATGGAACGAGGTGCATGGAACAGACACAACCTATTAAGAAGAGTTGTGATAGTAATTCCACTACTTTCAACTGAGCTGAGTCTATTTAATTTTAGTGATACCTTGGAAAAAAAAGTGATGGAAGTTTGGGCTCTTCTGGTAGATTACGAATCTTAAATCTCTCGCTTTTTCCTACTGATTGAAGAAATTGTATTAAACTACCAGATTTACCTGGGCATTCCTACCTCAACTTCCAAATCAGGCTTATGAAAAAAATGTGATCACCCATTTCAGATGCCTGTAAAAGTTTGCCTCTATTCATGTTCCCACGTTCCTGAAAGCTATAGGTCTATGAAATACTGATAAAATAATGAGTCTTGATTGCAGGTTTATGAATCATACTTAGAGCAGTAATTCCAGGAGCATTTAGAATCACTGGATTAGAGTGACTAGAAATCTGTTCACAGTGATACCAATTCAATATAATGAAATAAGCATTTATTATAATAATAGAGCTGTGGCATTATTAAAAGGAGGAAAGAAATGTGGTCTGGAGATGTGCACTCAGAAGTGGCACCCTGGAGCTATTGAGTTCTAATGAAGCACCACAATATTGGGGGAAATTATTTCATTTGTGAGGCTTAGTAAAGTAACTGTACTAATTAAAGATGGCCAATCATTTAAAATGAGAAAGTAGGATCTGAACATGCAAAATAAGAATGATCTAAGGCTAATAATAACTAATCAACAGTTCAAGTGAGACAACTGCTTCACTATTAGAAACAGCAGCATGCTCACCTTTATCATTTTCTACATTGAGACACTTATTGAACTTCTCTGGGATAGCTTGGCATTTTGCAGTAGAGTGGTCTTCAGGATTCCCAGTACTTTTACTGATTTACAACTATTCTCAGAGCTGGTGCCTTCAAAGTCTTCTTGCCCAGACCTTTCGACTGGTTGAACTAGGACTTGCATTGGATATAATGCCACAAGCTGGAGGATACAAGCAGAAGCAACATAGATCAACAAAGGAAAGAAAGAAATCTCTATTTGAAGAGGCGAGGAAGAGGCACCAAATACTGAATGCTTTGTAAAAGTAAGACAGATATACCTGTGGTACCAGCAGGCAATTCAAGTAATTTTTATTCAGACTTAATGACTGCACAGTAGTCACTCTGAGAAGAGAAAGAGATTAATTACTAAAACCTGCTCATGTGAATGGTCACACTGAAGTCAGGTGAATAGAATTTGGCCCTAAGTCATTAGCATCCACTATAAAGACCCTGGATGAAATCCTGCTCCATTCAATGGTTTCAATGGAGCCAGGATTTCACCCCTTATTTCTGCTTTCTTAGGTTACTCACCAGTTTTATGGTATGAGTAATACGTGTCACCACTTCTCCTCATAGTCTTTAGTCTTTCTCAATTTGTGAACTATACCCATTTGTGCAGCAACTTGCTATGGTCACTCATGGGGTACAGTACACTGTGATACATTTACATTGACTGTGAGTCCATACAGTGTGCATCCATAAAGGCATGGGGGGTGGGGGGGTGGGGAGGGCTGCTCTCATGTATGTGGGGTAAAATTTCCAGCAGAGCCTAAGTGTCTAAGAGCCTACATCCCATTGATGTTTCAAGTGTCTAAATTACTTAGGTGGCTTTGAAAATTTTGCTCATAGGTCCAATTCAAAACCCATTGACGTGTATAGGAAGATTCCTGTTGGCTTCAATTGGGCTTTGAATCAGGATCTCCGGTATATCACTAGGAAACAGAAGGGATTCACAAAGCCCACTTATCACAACAGCTGGGTGAACACTGCTAGAAAAACATTGAATGAATATTCTTTTGAATTTTTAAACACCTGCTTTTGTCACTTTTTTGGGATGAAAGACGCTTCTTGCAAATGGGTTTAGTGGGAACTGTGTTATCTAAAACAGTGAATATTCACAGAAAATGAATTCCAAATTTGCAAGCATGGGTGTTCACATTGAAATCCAATGCTCATCCAATCAGAGAAGAGAAACATGCCGTGTAATATATGTGTCTGCTGAAAATGGCTTGAATACTGAAAATGCACAAAGGACTGTGCACAAATATTGCACAGACCAAGAATTATTCAGAAATTCTAAACAATGATTCCGTGTGATAAAATCATGATCTCATTGTGGACTGAAAAACAGGCAAAATTCATCCAAGAAATTATTCATTTTGCATTTGGCCTCATACATTGCACACATAGTTCTTGTTCTAAAAGTGCAAGCTGCAAATTTGGAGTAACTCCATTAAAGTCACTTACTTCATCATATGTCAACTGGAACTGCAGCAGCAGTATACAATAAGCAACTTTCAGGTAGTTGAAGTTAATGGAGTTACTCTGGATTTGCACTGGTGTAACGTTGAACCAGAGTGTAATACACTTCTTTCTCCTTTGTATTCTCATAAATTGGGGGTTGATTGCACAGATCCATTTGTCACTGGTATACCAAGAGCATAAGGAAAAACAAAGAGGAGTTCTTGTGGCACCTTAGAGACTAACAAATTTATTTGGGCATAAGCTTTCATAGGCTAGAACCCACTTCATCGGATGCATGAAGTGAAAAATACAAGAGCAGGTATAAATACATGAAAGGATGGGGGTTGCTTTACCAAGTGTGAGGTTAGTCTAACGAGATAAATCAATTAACAGCAGGATACCAAGGGAGGAAAATAACTTTTGAAGTTGTAAGAGAGCGGCCCAAGGACGCCTCGTTGTTTTTGCTGATACCGACTAACACGGCTACCACTCAAGAACATAAGGACCAGCATACATTATAAAAATCAAGTTAATAATCTTTTGCCTGTGACAGGTCCATCATGTTTAGAATCTATTTCAATCAGATTTCCATGGTGATTAAACTTTTCATTCGATTGAATTCTTTTGTAATCTGTCAAGAATTTCATCAGCATTAATAATCTACCATTGCACAGATGCAATAATTAAGGGTCTTGTTTTGACTGAATTGTTACAATACTGGCACCCTTCAAAAAACGAAAAAAGCAATTTATTTTCCTGGTCTTTACTAAACTAGAAGCTAAATACCATTAAACTCAGAGTGCCAGAAATTCGCCACTTCTTATTGCTAGCTATAATGTTAGATGTTTCTATTATAACAACACACAGTACAATTAATTTTTCCTTTTACAAAGGGTGGGGAATATACACAGTCCTTTCCCATCCAAACCCAAAATTTGGCATTCAGAGTAAATTGATGGTGTTTTATATTCAGTCCTTTATTCATCAGCATAGCACAAAGAGGGCAGCATGTATGAATATAGACAGAGCCCTCAAGTCTTTGGATTGACTACCATTTTGCTGAAGAAATTTGAAGAATCTTGTTTTCTTTACTTAATCTAGTTTTCCTGGGAAATTTTAGTACATTACTCCAAAAGAAAATTTTGTGAATTCGAATAAAAAATGTCTATATAATCTCTCTGCAGGAAGTCTTAGAACTTATTAGGATCACCCCAAATTAATATTTTTCATCTGCAGGCAGATGTTTCCTGCAATATCCAGCAATTCATAACTCATGAAGAATGGCTGTAACCTCTAGACAATGATCTCAAACACAAATCAAATTTCACAGGGTTATATGGATGCCTGTCAGTAATTTTGTGCATTTTATTTATTCTTGCAGTTTTCATCTCTGCTTAGCCAGCACAAATCAGTCTAAGAGCACAAAGAGGGGAACCATTATATTATACATATATTTTATGTCACTGCCCAAAATACTAGCTTGGCCACCTAAGCATTTTCTGAAATTAGTGTACTGAGTTATTTTATTTCAAGTCAACATACAATGAAGTAAGTGTAATAAAACCCAATGAGAAACAAGACAGAAGAATCTACACCAGATTTAATCTTTGGAAAGATTAAGGGCTGTGAATGAATATGCTGGCTCAGTATTTAATAAAAACAATGGATATTTTATGTAATCATTCACAAACAATATCCATTAAAAATGAGTTGAGGTGGAAAGTGTGTTTCAATGGAGTCCAGCTGGCACCCAAAATCAATATATTACACTCTGTTATGAATGGGAATTGAAGGCACTCAGCTGCCCTTGGTAGGTGATCAGCATGTTGTATGATTGGACCTTATAGTTATTTGGACTCATCTAGACCACAGAAAGATTGAGTCAGAGGGCCTGTTAGACCATGGCTGTTCTCTGACTTGGTTAGAACATGGTTAAGTGTACTTGTGTAGATGGGAGCTAGCCATGTAGTACCCAGATCATACAACTATTGTCTAAGGCTTTAGCCTGGTTATATGACCCATTTACAATGTGGTTAGTGTAGGCAGATCCGTTAAGTGCTCCTGGGCCCAATGTCTTTTGATAGAGGGCAACCGCATTCTTTCAATAATGCTCCTGAGTATATTGCTAGGTTTTCACTGCACAGGTACCTTTCCCCTTTTAAAAAAAAAACTCCTTCACAAAATTGGAATGAAAGATATAGAGTTTTCTCAGAGATGCATGTAACATTAAATCAATGCTCTTAAACTGGAGAAAATGTACTTGTTTACCAAGAACATCAGTATATATTTACACAACATTACAGACTTAGCTGTGATTGTCTCGTATCACTAGGTTACCAGTTTGTTTATGAGTGGTAGCCCAGATAATACTAATTAATATTAATATCTGCTTAAGAAAATGTAGTATATATACAAGATTGGTTCAAATTGAAAAAATATTCTTTTCACAGTCTTGTTCCTTTGTCAATTATTGAAGTGGGTTTCAATATATTATACTATTTAAAATTATAGTCTCTGTGCAATGGACTGAGCCTGTGTAAATAGGATATTACTCGTGAAATGTGAATCTCTAGTTAGTTTAGGAGGAGGTGAAAACTTCTATCTTTTCCCTTCTTTAAAGCTCTTTGGCTACCAATGCCCCCTGGGTTTCAAGAGACTGATGTTAGGAGAGAGTCATCAGCACTAAATGATTCTGTAAGCCCTCCATGTGTGGAACTCTTATCGACCTAAATGGGAAATCCATGCACTGAAGGCATTCAGAAATGGGCAGCAAGGGTCATTCTGGGAGTGAGATTCTGCTCAGTTATACAAGTGTCAGTTTAGAACAACTCCACTGAAGTCACTACAAACTTACATCAGTGTGTCTGAGAGCAGAATTTACCACTAAAAGCTTAATAAATGAGTTCCAGGGGGATATATTAGTCCTGTCTGGGCCAAATCTTGAAGTACACTCTCATTTTTACTTAGACTCTACTCAGCCAAGCTCCCAAAGGCAAACACACACACAACAGCTCATCTCTCTATCATGCTGCACTTGACAGTCCTTCACTTAACTGCTTTCATTAGATTTCACTGGATTTCTAATACTGCTTCCATGAGCCAGGATGGGAATTGTCAACAAAGGGACTATCGAGCCATCTAGACTGTAGTGCACTTGACAGTCTGGCAAACAGCTGTTCCCAAGTGTATGCACGTGTCTGGGGGTGTAACTTGCAGGGAGAAATTCTGAGATCCCGGGATTCTGTTGCTGGAACAATACAAAACACCATGTGAGGTCCATTGCAGGCAAAATTTGGATTGGTGTCAGCACTCACTCCTAGTTTCCACAAAGAAAAGATGAAAATGACCAACTCCCAGCTGGCTTCTAGACATATTGCTGCTTTTAATTTGTTTTCAAGAACAACTTTGACACATTTCATGACTTCAGTAAAATTGCCAGGCAAATGCTAACGTTTGTTAAATGGATTTTTTAAAAGATGTATTTATTACTTCATCTGCAGCTGGTGTAACAGAGAGGTTGGGGTGGTGGGAGGGTGATGGAAATGTCTAGTTGGAAAAGCTTCTCTAAAAGATTGCATTTTACTTTCACTGCAACATCAAAGGAGATAGATGGACTTTTCTCTACATTTGCTCTTTTATTTTTTGTTTTAATAAAGTATTTAACTTTATTTGTTAGCAGGAAGTTATGCTGGACTCTATGGGGACTTGATAATTTAATGCCAGCAAATGGAATTATGGATAGCAATGTTGATCTAGGATTTGGCAGGTAGGAAAATGTTGAGCCAACTAATCTTACGTTAGTCTAGCGAGGTCCGGCACTGCATCATGTTGCTCAATCTTTTCATCATCAGAAATAAATCATAGGGATTGTGTACATAGCAACCAGCAACAGGGCAAGGGGCTCCTGGTAAATCTGAAGGATTCAATCTGTGTAATTTAATGTTAATCATTTCTGCTACCGTGTTATTTGTACGGTCCTGTGAGAGCTTGGGGAAATCTGGCCTGATAAGCAAGCTGTCTTTTATTTACTTATTTTGGTAAGCAGTGGGCTTTGGAAGAACATAATTATCATTATAGTTAACGGAGCCCTTTAAAGTAAGGCGGGTGATGAAGGATAAGCAAGGACCAATCTCTATCAAGAAATGAGAGGAATACATCAGAAAAAAGGAGAACAGAGCAACGAGGGTGAAAATAGAGTTTTCTACTTTCATTATGAAGTGGATTTTCTTGGTCGTGGATACAGCTGAGTGAATAACACACACAACATCATTTATTGGATTGTTAACATTGTTATGTATTATTTCTATTACAGTAGTGCCTAAGGTGCCATCTGCCAGATCTTCAGCTCCTCCAGAGGCTCCGTCACACCTCTGGAGTGGTGAAAAAGGGGAATGAAAGGCAGGGCTGTTTTAGGGCAATCCAGGGCCCTAGACACATAACAACATGCCTCCACCAAGTGCTCTGCCTCCCACTTGGGGTACATCAGCACTGCAGCTGGGAGCAGACAGGCACATGGGTAACTCTGTTCAGGTAGACAGACACACACTAGCATGACTCGAGCTAGTGAACTAAGAACAGCAATGTCGCAAGGGTAGCACGGGTGGTAGATCATGCTACTTGCCTGACTACAACCCTGTTTGGATCCCCTTGGTATGTACTCAGGCAGCTAGTCCAAGCTGATGCCCATGCTATCCCTGGCTATAATGCTGCAGTGTAGACATACCATTGAACGTCTAGGTAGAGTAGGGTTGGGTGCCTGCCTCCCCTCACAGAGAGGCAGGGGCAACAGCATGAGGCCCTTTTCCTCCTCCAGAATGCCAGAATAGCTGCAGGAAGCCCTTCTCCCCCGAGGACCTTCACGGGTGTCAGCAAGGGCCCCTGCAGTAGAGATCCGTTGGGGTATATCTGCTTGGAAGAATAGGTGAATTCCACTGCACTCTTTACCTACCACAAAGTCCCTCTTCAGGGAGGTGTTTCTCCATCAGTTACACTTGAGTCACATTTTCAACCTTTTTGTTGCAATCAGGAGTGATAGAAACTTACTTGGTTTTAAATGAAAGCTGAGATTTTGACATGATGATATGACTAGCTAGAGGCACAGTCCTCCAGTATGAGTTTGAGGGGAACAGAAGCTGTTGGAAGCTAGTTTAGGAGGAAGAGGTACCAGAGAAGGAGAAGCCAGCAGGAGGCACTACGGTGATGAGTTGTGCCCTGTCACACATGGTGGAGAATATGGGCACACAGTCAGTCCTGATATAAGGGGAGGATAGAGGACTGATTGCCAATCTCAGAGATTTGAGAGACAGTAAAGGTGGAGATAATGGAGTTGGGGTATGCAGAGGCCTTCTTTGCAGAGGATTCTTCCCGGACTGAACTCCAAAGTCAGTGCCCCTGCAAAAAGAGGCTGACAAGCAGCAAGGGTGGCTTCAGGCCCTGCTGCTGCAGGTGCTCACAACCCAAAAGAGACAATGGGAGGTACAGGAGTACCTGCAGGCCTATATGACCCGACTAGCAGAGCAGCAGCTGTACCTATTCAAGTCGCTGCGAGGGGAGGTCCATAGAGGCCGCAGAGAGCGAGAGAGGAAGCCAGGTACTGGAGCCACGGGCTGGGCCAAGTGAATGTTATGCCTGTGGGCAACATGGACACTGGAAGAGAGAGTTCTACTGGGGTGGGGGACAGAAGCCACTCCCAGAGACTGTTAAGGGGTGAGAGCCCAAGAGAGTCCCTCCTGTGAGGAGAACAGGGAGGAGATGGCCATATTGGACCTGTGGGCAACTGGGACACCTGAGGAGGAGTGCCCTCTTAGTTGCAGGGCCGAAGCTAGCCCAGGGGAAGGGGCTGAGGAAGGAAAGGACAATGGGAGGCCCATGGCCAAGGGGAGGCAAAGGGCTTGCTTCTGGTGCCATGAAGAGAGCCGTATAAAAAGGCACTGCCCCCTTTGGAGAAGGTGGGATAAAAAAGGAATGCCTGAGAGCCAGGCTGGGTCAGAGACTGCCCAGAGGGATGAGGCTGTGACGACTGTAGACCCGGTGGGGAGCCATCTTCCCACACCTAGCAGGAGGCGCCACAGTGCTGAATTGTGCCCTCCTCACAGGACCCCAGGAAATACCATGAATAAAGAAAATACCATTTTGCTTATTGAAAAAGGGGGAAGGGGGAAATGAAAAAAAAAAGATATGCAGGTAAAAATGAGAAACCAAAATCCTCCCAAAAGAACTATGTATTTATTTATTTTGCTTTTCAATTTTGTCAAAACAAACCAAACAAACAAAATCCAGTTTTGATGAAAAATGTCCTATTTGAAAAATGTTGACCAGCTCTACCAAATACTGAGATTACCTAATTGCAAATCTAAGTTATCTAAGGCAACTGGCAAGTTTATAATGGCTACCACTCAATAGGCTGTGTTGAGTTCAACTGTATGACAGATTCTGTGACAAGTTAACTAAAATTAAAAAAAAAAAAGAGGAAGTTTCATCTTCATTCTTTTTCCATCAAGAACAGGGGTGTCTAGGTCATGTATGTCTAGAAAATGTATGTATTCTGTCTTAGTTTACTATCTCTTCTATTTGATACAGCGACTTGAAAGCTGCCTTTGTGGTTTTACAACTAGAAAGAAAGGAAGCACATAGAGATCTAATCTGAAGGTATGGTAGCCAGCGGGGAATAAGTAAGTTCAAGGGTGGATTTAGCATCACAGCCTTCAGGTCACTGGAGCAAAGGACATCATAAAACTGCTTAGTTCCCAAGGGGAAGTTGTGGTCTCACTCGACTGAGCTAATCATCCACTCAGCAAGCAGTGAGGAAGCCTGCAGCAAATGTAAGGAATGAGAAAGAGGAAATTAGTCAAAGGAACAATATTTGTCTATCAAAATATTTCTAATTAATTTAGTAGCTTTTCAGCTCTAGCATTAAAAGCACTAATATGACACGGGGAAATAGCCGAATCCCAATAACGGATCTAAACCTTAAAGAAAGCAAGAGATTTCAGATCAAATTTGAAATTGTTAGAGCATGGCAAAGGTGCAAATGTTTTGATGTTAATGTGGCTCCATATGTGTGTGTAAAGGCCTACATTTACAGAGCCCAGTGGACTGTACTTCTTCCCACAGTGTCCTTCTAATCAGTTTTATGTCAGTAGCAGTTCAAAAAAAGGAACTTATCTCTTCTTATATTTTTTGACTAACACCCTAGGTTGTCCAATTCATTACAGCATCTTTGATAAGTACCAAGGAGCCATGAAGATTCTTCTACATTGCTGGCATATGTCATTCCCTTGGGATGTGAAACTCACCCCTGTGCAGAGTGTCAGAACAAGGCGTGCTCATTACATACCACTGGAGTCTCATTTAAGGATATATTTAGGGCTTATGTTGAATCTAAGCACTATATAGTCCTTGTACTGGCCCTCTGCACAGGGATGAATTGGACCTCCACAGAACACAATTAGATCTAGTATGGTAGCACATCCCCAATTCAGTGTTAGTGTGTGTTAACCCTTATTATGTCTTTTTAGCTTACTAACTTATAGTATGGTTGCTTTAAAAGAAATTAAATCTTTATGTAGCTGCACTGTTCTCTTTACCTTGGTTCTTTTAAAAAAAAATATTTTGCAATACGTACATAGGTCTAACTGTCCTTTCATTTACACTGATGTAAATCAGAATAACTGCTTTCAAGTTAATGGAGTTACCCTAGAGTAAAACTGAAGAGAGTTTGACCTTATAAGGTGAAATCCTGGCCCTATGGAATTAAATAGCCAAACTCCCATTGACTATAATGAGGCCAGGATTTCATCCATAATATAAGTAATATACGAATTTAAATAAAGTTAAGCAAGAACAGTACGACTGATAAGGGTAATTAATTGCATTTGCTCTTGTATTTTCCATAGAACATTAATACAGAAGTGTAACATCCCACGGCTGAAGGATAATGGTAGATTACTGTAGACTTCATTTCTATGGAATTGCATAGTTCATGCATATTAACATCATTAAAATGCCTATCAAAAGAACCAGTATTCTCTTGCCCCTGGTTCCTGAATTAATGCCCCTGTTCTCCCAAAGGTATGAAGGAAGTGGAGAAGGAGATGGATGAGGAAAAAAAGAATGAAATATAATGTGTTTCTGAGAAAGCTTATCATGAATAAAACTTTGTCAGATGGCATGCGCTGATGCATGTGGTGTTTGACAGAGTGAGCGACAGAGGATATATCTGGGTGACCCTGAACAAAAGCATACATTAGGCATAATGTTGATAGATTTGAACCCAAATTGGGTGGTGAAAAATCCATATATGCCTGATCTGTGATTGAAGGGTGAAGAACAGTATCTGAATATGTTTGGGATCAGATTAAGGGGACTAGAGTAGACAACAGATGTTGCATGCTTCCTTAACATGTTGTCTCTTTCCCAGGAAAGCAAAGACAACATAATCTGTCTCCAACTCTATCCTGTGCCTTTTCTACCATTTTACAAGTATAAGAGCAATTATAGTTTTGATTATAATAAGTTTTGTGGCATGAAACACTTGTTTTCAGGTAGCAAACAGTCTGCATGTAGTCGTAGATGACATTTTATTTAATTTGCAGAACCTCAATTGCACAATGCAATTTACAAGCTTCCCTATCCCTCCTGCTGTTTAGCTTCTTACAATAATTTACATATTTGTTATAATTCTGCTCAACTGGTATATTTTACTGAAAGTGCAAAAGAAAATATAGTAAAATAAGTGATATTTCTTCAGGTGGTTTGGAAATAGATTGGTTGCCAGTTCAAAAGTATAAATATGAAGGGAAATAATGGAAAAATCTTGAAATTAACTTTTGTTGTTTAATAAGAGTGATTTTTAAGTGTATATATGGGGTTTGTCAGCTTGTTTCCGGATATTGGCTTATCTCTGGCTGTTTTATGTCTTGATTCCAGAAAACATCCCTATTCAGGACAGAATTTACGCATATGCTTAAATACTGTGCTGAACAGGGACAAACTTAAATATTTGTTTCAGTGCTTCCCTGAATAAGTGCCTTAATTACCAGATTGAGCTATAGGGCCAGATGTGTAGCTGGTGTAAATCAGCATAGATACACTGAAGTCAATGGAGCTATGCCAATTTACAGCAGCTCAGAATCTGGCTACATATATAGTATTAATTTGGGTCCCATCCTCTGTACATTTTGAAGGACTTTTTCATTGGAATAGGTAAGCATGCCTGGAAATAATATCAAAACCTCCTAAGATGTGTATATATTACATGGGTAACTTTATTGTGTGTGAAATCAATTTTTAAAATTACTAGCATTTTTGTTATATGTTCACTAATTTTTAAATGAAGCTTTATGTATGTGATGTGTAACTACTGGATTCATATACAAATCCATTTTCTTAGGCAATTACACATTCTTGTTGGAAAGTTTAGTAGCACTAGCTAACATGAGTAGAGTCACAAATAATTGAGCTCCAGGATAACATTAAATTTAAAACAGCCATTCAGTGTTGTTTTAGCTCTTTTAATAAATATGCAGATTTCTGTGTCGACACATTTGCCTCTCAGATGCTTCGCATCCTAGAATTATGCACCCATTGATTCATCCATCCATAATTCAGAGTTCTTTTACACATGGAGAAATAAAGGTGTTTTTTGAATCCAGAAACATAGACTCTTAATAGGAAAATCTCCATTCCATTTTGCTTCTGTGTACAAATACAAGCAATAATTTAAAATATACTAAGTGCATATTTAGGACTAGGGCTTTATGTAGGGAAAGAAAAATAATGTTTTCTAATCAAGAAAGCATACATAATTTAAGAGGTAATTGACCAGCTAGTGTTGTGTGAGACTTCTTTAACCCAATTACATAAGTCATTTATAAAGTGGGAATATAGCTAGAGTCATCATTTGCTGATAGGAACTATAAATAGTGACAGTTAAATGTTTGCTTGCTTCCATATCACCTCAGCCTCCTTTTTTTGTCAAATGTCATAAGATAAGAAAATTAGCTTCTGCCATCATGAAGTCACAATTCTGCTATAGAATCCTTGCATACAGTCTTGCTGAACTAAGTGAAATTCTCAATGAGCTCACGGGTCTGCCCAAGTAGCTCCAATTGCAGGATTGCGGCCGTAGAGATGAGACCTCACAGGAAAGTCCAGGTGCAACCAAAAAAATTGGCCATGATGATTTAGTCACCATTCTGAATCAGTAGTGAATCAATAGCATTAAGGGGTAATGAGATGCTAGGGTGGCCATCTTTAGGATGAGATGTAAACCCGAAGTCCTGACCACTGTGGTTATTAAAAGTCCCAAAGCATTTTTTCCTGTGAGTAAGAGCATTAGTCCCAGTGTCCTGCCTAATCTCCTACTGAGTAATAAATGAAAGAATGTCAATTGCATATCTTCCATTTTCTGTCCTGTAGTGCTATTGTATACTGTTTAAAGGCAGGGCTGCAGTTCAATGAAAAGTGATATGAGCCCAGTACATAAAAACACATTGGAGTGAAGTTTGTATAGCAGTTTATCTTATAGCAGCAGATGAAAAGATCTGTATAATTTTTAATTACTGTTATTAAGTGACATGCATGTTTGGTACTGTAAGCAAGACATTAGACTGAAAGCTGTGTCTTGCTTGTGCAGAAGCTTTTACTGTTCAAACTCTTTTCCTATACAGAGAAACTCTGCTTGTTTGAGCACTCTGTGCTCATTTATTAGCAGACCCTATCAGTGGACTGACTACTCCTCAGGGGGCAGTGGTGATTTAGTTACTTCTGTGCAGAAGGAAAGCATCTGAATACACAACCTGTGGTGATGATTCATCTTTGTGCCTTTCCAAAAGCTATTACGAGTAATTTCTCAAGAACATTCATGCAATTATAACAGGGTCCATAGCTAGGATGCCTTTTGATTTGGACTCACATGCTATTGTGAGAGATATGGCAATTTCCTGAAATATCTGTGGGAGATCTTACTGCATTAAATTTAAGTATCTTTGTGGGCCAGGATTGCATATAATTCAGGGACCACAGCCCTCCAGGAGCTAAGAACAGTGAGGGATGGTTAGGCAAATTCACTCAGGTTGTAACACCTCCAGAGTGACTGGAGGGACTTGTAAGTACTGGTTCAAATTGGATTCTCCAGAGACCAACAGACAAATGGAGGACTTTTGGATAAATAGCCTGAGTTTAAACTGACTCAAGGCCTTCTTCCTGATCCAGCAAATGGACAGAACCTTCTGTCCAAGATTCATACATTCCAAGGCCACAAGGGAACATTGTGATCATTTAGTCTGTCTTCCTGTACAGCACAGCTATAGAACTTCCCCCAAATAATTCGTAGAGCACAGCTTTTAGAAAAACATCCAGTCTTGATTTAAAAATAGAGACTCCACCCTTGATAAATTGTTCCAATGGTTAATTTTTGTGTGTCAAAAATTTACACCTTACTTCCAGTCTGAATTTGTCTAGCTTCCACTTCTACCCATTGGATTGTGTTATATCTTTCTCTGCTAGATTGAAGAGATCATTACTATATATTTGTTCACATGTAGATACTTATAAAATGTAATCAAGCCACCCCTTAACCTTCTCCTTGAGTCTCTTTCCCTAAGGCATGTTTTTAAACCTTTAATCCTTCTCATGGCTCTTCTCTGAACCCTCTGCAATTTATCAGCATCCTTCTTGAATTTTGGGACCTATAACTGGACACAGTATTCCAGCAGTGGTCACACCAGTGCCAAGGAGAAAGGTAAAATAATTTCTCTAGTCCTACTTGAGATTCCCCTGTTTAAGCATCTAAGGATCACACTAGCCCTTTTGTCCACACTGTCACTCTGGAAGCTCATGCACAGCTGATTATCTACCATGACCCCAAAATATTTTTCAGAGTCACTGCTTCCCAGGATAAAGGCCCCCATTCTGTGAATATGTTAGTTCCTAGATTTACATGAAAATGGATATTCTTTGCTTGTTTACCAAGCGATCCAGATCCCTCTAAATCAGTGACCTGTCTTCTTCATTATTTATCTTTCCACCACTTTTTATGTTATCTGCAAACTTTATCCGTGATGATTTTATGATTTCTTCCAGTTTATTGATAAAAATGTTAACTATCATAAGGTTAAGAACTGATCCTTATGGGACCCCACTGGAAACACCTGCGCTTGATGACTACTCCCCATTTACAGTTACATTTTTGAGACTTGTTAGCTAATTTTTATTCCATTTAATATGTGCCATGTTAATTTTATATCATTCTAGTTTGTTAATCAAAATGTTGTGCAGTACAAAGTCAAACACCTTACAGAAGTCTAAGTATATTACATTAGCACTATAACCTTTAGCAACCAAACTTGTAATCTCATAAAAGAAAAAGATATCAAGTTAGTTTGGGGTGACCTCTTGTAAACTTATTAACACGCATAAACCCATGTTGATTTGCATTAATTACATTACCCTCCTTTAGTTCTTTATTAATCGAGTCCCTTATTAGCCGCTCTATTATCTTGCTCAGGATTGATATCAGGTTGACAGGTCTATAATTAGCCAGGTCATCCCATTTACCCTTTTCAGAATTGGCACATTAGCTTTCTTCCAGTCTTCTGGAACTTCCCTATTGTTTGAGGCCTCCTATCTTACTTCCTCTTCCTCCAATTCCTTGGTGGTCAGCTTCATTCTTCCTTGAAATTGGGGTACTGGTATTTCTTGAACCTGGCTGTCTAGGAACATCTCAGCTTCCCTGATTTTAAGTAGCATGTTTGCATACCCCTCCAATCCATGAATCTTTTCCTCCAGCACAGCCACTAACTTGGTGAGAGGTGTGTTTAGTCATTCTGTGACTTCCACTTTATGCACAGGAAATCCCTTCTGGCTTCAGGCAGGAATGAAAACATGGCACATCCGTTGCAGGTCAACACCACTGTTTCATCACTGTCCATCTTGTTGTCACACATTTTGCTGAAACTGGAAGGAAAGCCTCTCACACGCCCCCTCTCAATTCCCTCTGAAACTCTCCTGTCAGCAGCTTCTGTTTGTGGCTCTCAAGTTTGCTTAGCTGGTGACTTTTTATTCCAAGCCTTCCATGATTAGGTCAGCTCAGCCACACCCCTAACCACCAGGAAGTGATTAACTACTCAGAGACTTCAAACAGCTGGGTTGATCAAAGCTCTGAGGGTTGGAGCCTTGGAAACTTTAGCAAGGCACCCTCCTTTAGTAAGGCCCCACTACGCAGCCCATACATAGAGAATAACAAAACAAAACAAAAAAAAAAAAACAGTCAACCAAACAACCCATAGAGTTGCTGAAACACACCACTCACTAAGTCCTGCTACCTCCAAGTACAAAGTCTGCATCTACTCCCTCTGAAACCCTCCTGCTAGCTGCCTCTCTTTGCAGGCAGAGTGGGGGCAATCCTTGCAGAAGGATTGGAATGACTTCCACTAGCTAGAGCCCCTTGTTGGAGTTGGGGTGATCTCTGGTAAGCTTTCACCTGTACCTGTATTCCCTCTCCATGGCCCAGCAAGGGCACCAACTCTGGACTTGTGCCTCCATTATTTTATTGTTTTTAATATGTTTTTGTTCTGTAATGCTTTAATCTTAAGAATAAATGTGCTTGCTTAGAAAGAGCTGTGTAGTATCTTTTAACTGTGGGCAGTTATGTTGTTCATAGATTTCAAAGAGAAAACAAAGGACAGATGCTGGCCGGTTTAGGCAGTCTGGCTTGTTGGGAATAATAGCATAGGCAAAGAACTATGCAGCCTGCAAAATACCTCAGTCAGGAGGGAGAGAGACACGCATCTTTGCCCAAGAGAGGTGATGGCTGGGAGGCACAAGTCCAGAGTTGGTGCCCTTGCTGGGCCATGGAGAGGGAATACAGGTACAGGTGCTCTGAAGTGTGACCACTATGTGCTAGCTCCATCTACAAAACATTGTGTACAGTGGAAAGTACTATTTTCCTCTCTACATATTAATACAATAGTTTTTAAACTCTCCTTGTGAAATCCAACAGCTCTCACCTTTCACATGCTCGTTACACATAAACTTGTGTTGAAGAGTGAAGTCACTGGAAATGAAGGAGAGAAGAACAATAAAATGGAAGAGTTTTATAAATCTAATCCCCAAAGCCAAAGCTGAAACCAAATGATCTAAACCATTTTTGTTTTTTCTGAACATTCAAACCAGGTATTAGTACCAGTTTGTTGGAACTGAAACACAGCTGCATCCATCTATGAGGAATTAAAATCACAGACAAATAAAATAAACTAACCGTTTGTCACTATAGTACAAGGTTAAGCAAAGTAATCTGATTGGAAGAATCACTTTGTAGTCATCATGGTAGCATGTGCTAACTTAATTCTAAAAACCTTGTTTATCTTTCCTTTGTCCAAGAGACATTAACACTGTCCATGCCTACTGCCTTTGTTTACCAGTGCATATCCCTCTGAGCACAATGTATTTTGCTCAGGTCCTTACTTCCATCTGAATACTAATTCAGCCACAAGATAAAAGGCCGAAGTTTCCCTTAGAACAACTGTGGTAACATTTAAAATGTAATTGGTTTTGGAAACTGACAACTAATTATCCAAAAGCAAAACTCATGTTGGGCATTTAGATAATGAAATGTCAATCAGTATAATAGTGTCACTAATTTAATACTTTTTGGCTTCTGAAATTATTTTATCTGCTTTTAAAATAGATCTTCATTATATATATATATATATATATATATATATATATATATGTGTGTGTGTGTACACACACACGTATACATATATATAAAAATACACACATATATAATCTTTTTCCACACACATACACGCACACACACACACACATTAGGACCATCTATCTTTGAAAAAAAAACCTAAGCACTAGGCAACAACTGCATTTCTGCAGATAGACATGAGGGTTTGTTCAGAAAGAACGGCATTGCCCTTGACATTGAACAGTGCTGGAAATCAAACTCCAAACCATCAAGCGCGGATTCAAAAAGGAGCAACAGAAAGAGATTTTCCAATGAATATTTATGTGAAATCCTGTTCGACATAAGCAGAAATGATAAGGACGTGCCATTGATAATGATGTAATATATTTTTTTAACAATTAAATTTGGGGATATGAAAACCCTGGCAATTTAATAAGTTCAGGAAAGCAGAACTTCATTCTAAGGCCCTGATCCTGCAATTACGTATGTGTATGAGTAGTTCCATTTAAGTCAATGGCACTACTCACATTAGTAAATTTATGCAGCTACATAAATATTTGTGGGATCAAAGCCTAAATGTTCCATTTGTTTTATTACAGTGAGAATAGCAGTGACTGCTATTGTTAGGGTGGCAAAATTGTTTCCACAATAAAGCATTATTTTCACAAGAACATGACTTTGTGAAACAGTTACCATTTGTGCTGAAATTTTCTGTGCATGGTGTCTGCCCAAGGATGATTCTTAAGTATTAGTTTATTTTTTGGAGGAGGTGGATTTTTGGTAATTTGAGCAAAATGATTCAATCTTTGTTCATGTGAGGAGGATGAAAAAATACTTCCTCATTCTAAGAAAAAAGTTGTGACTTTCTTTTGAGCAGCACTTTTGCCAAAGCAACTTAGGTTTGAAAGTAGCAGTTTGGCATAGAATAATCCTTATTGAGGAGCAGTGCATGGCCTTGTTTTGAAGGGAATTGGTTTTGATTTGACTGAGTTATGAGCATCTAAAAATGGTGTAACAGGTTTGACCAGCGTTTTTTATTAAACTCATGAGGCACATAACCTAAGGAATGACATGCTGGTCACGCATTTGTAGCTAACTTACTTACATAGTTTAACGCTTATACCACAGAAGCGTTGCCTCCCTCCGCTTACCCTCAGTGTCCCTAAATGTAAAAAACCTAGGGCGGCTTTGGTATGCAAAGTCCAAAAGCCCATAAACAACCATTCAAACAGAAAGTGGCATATAGCCCTTCTTTATTCAGGGCAAGCAGTTAATCTCTTTTCATTTCTCTTCCCCCCGGGGGTGGGGAGCACTAGAAGGAACCCTAAGCTCTTCTCTCCTCTCCTTTCAGGGAAGCTTCCTTTTTATAGACATCTCCCCATTCAGGAGGCATAGTTGTCAATTCCACCTTTCAGCAGTTTAATGAGCCTCAGACACCAGATCTTCTCTCCAGGTCTGGCAGCCTTTCAGGGCTACTCTTCTTTCTATCCAGCGATGGCATTTAAACTCTTCCTGTTTTCAACATACGCCTCATCACAGAGCTAGTAGTAACTTTGCAACGTTCTCAGTTGGAAGTCAATCACTATTATACTAGGTACTCATTGCTGCATGAGTTCAAAATCTCCAGCAAAGAAGGCAAAGTGTTCTCAGTAGGGATGGTGCCTACTGACCCTAAATAATGGGGAAAAAACTATAACAGATGAATTCTGGTGCTTATGGACAAAAGGAAATGCAATTATACAGAGTTACATTATCTGCTTAAAAATTCTACTTACATATAATGAACTCACTGAATTTTTGGCACTGTTTGCAAATATCCTCAGAAGTTAGTGAGTAAGAACATAAGGATCCCCTGGTGAGTGCCTTCTTAAGATAACTACCACAGAGGAACCATTCTTAGGTCTCATGATAAAATCTAATGGCTGAATTTTCACAACTAATAGGAGTACCCTCCCCAGAGCTCTGTAAATAGAATGCCCGTGTAGTTCAACTACAGAAATCTTAGAGTATTAAAATAAAGAGAGAGAGGGAAAAAGAGAGAAAGAAATCAAGTTGCTAGTTCACCATCAGAAACATAAACTGTTTGTGGTGGGTAATGTCAAACTGCCTAAACTGACCAGCTGATGCTCTGATAACTTACAATTTGTTTGAAGATAGAACTCCAATGTGTGGACTCCAAACCATCTTTGTTGCATTCACTGACCCATTGAAGCAGAAAATGGCACTATGTTCTTCCTGTTGTAGAAGCTGCTGCTAAACGAAACTTGGAGTTTTCTGATACCGGATAATTTGTAAAACACCATTGTAAAACTAAATGCTGCAAGAGGGAGGTTCTGCTGATCTGAACTATATGCAAAATATATAAACCTTCTGAGTTTGCAACATTTATCTGGAAATCTCATGATTGTTTGATGAGATTTCCACAGCTCTGGCAATTCTGAAGAGCTTCTCCCCCCTCCCCCCCCCGAGCTGACCTATAGATCAAAATAGTTCCATCATTTATACCTAACTGCATGCAAATCCAGCAGGCCTAATTCTGCTCTCAGTTACACCAACCCAAATCTGAAATAACACCATTGAGCTTCATGGAGTTCCACCAGTTTAAACTCAAAGTAAGTAGCAACACATTTGGACCGAACAACTTGGATGGGCTGCAGAGGGGTAAATAAAGGGAGAATTTGGCCCACAGGGCCTCTTTTGAAAAACTGCCTGCATTTTTACAGGCATAAGTCTGTGGCGCCACTATTTGAAAGTACAAATGCTATCAGTTAGATGTCTCACTGTGACAACTCTCACAAAAACAGGCCAGATTAAGGCCTTTTCAAAATCAGACCCACAAAGACAAATCCCATCAATGGACAGATTCTGCATTCTGTAGCAGAGAGCAGAATTCACACAACAGCAGTGAACTAAGATCAGCTTACTCATGCATTCAGCTCCATGGCTTCAGTGGGACTACAGACCTGAAGGGAGAAATTGAATCCTGACCAGAAGTCTAGCACAAGGCTTATCCATTGCTGAAAGAGGAGGGATGAATTTCACAATCAGAGTTTACACTGTCCTATTAGAATGAAATTCACCCCCTGTGGAGAGGAGCAGCATAAGGCCCAGGCATCAATGAAATCCCATGTATGTCATAATATTTCAAGGCATTTCATCCTTAGACAGGTTCTGAAAGATTCTTTCTGGGATGGTGTTCCTTCAGATTTGCATCCCACAGGATGAGGACTTTGCTTACCTGAACAGCAGGTGCTTCACAAGTGCAGATTAACTATAGACTCCCGCAGCAGGCACTTTTTTTTGTGTATGGGCGAGGGGAGTGTCATATTCAGAGGAGATAAGGTTTCCCTGGAATGAGATAGCAACCTCAAAGGAATCCATCTTATATATCAGCACTGAAACAAACAGTTACTTGCTATTTTTTTTAAATGTTTGCCTTTGCTGACCTGCCAAATATTTCACTGAATAATCTAATGGGGTTTCACTTGTTATCTTGCAAGAATTAACACTTTGACATTTGCAAGGCATTCTTCTTTAAACAAAAGATAAGGAAAAATATATATATGACTAAAATACTGGGCCAAATTCTGCACTGTGATCCTATTAAGAACTAGATGGTACCTTTAAAGTACAGCCTGACTGGAAGTGGTGGGTGACGGGGACTGCATTGCAGCAGGAGGCCCAGGAAGATTTCTGGCAGACGCAGTTGGCATTCCTCCATGGCTCCTGGACACCAGTGTTGCCATGGAACTTAGCTCTCCACATTGTTTTAAAAGGCACAGTGTATTCTGTTCCTCTGGATAGGCAAAGGGCTCTAGCACCATCTCTGGCCCCTTTATATAAGAACATAAGAAAGGCCATACTGGGTCAGACCAAAGGTCCTTCTAGCCCAGTTATCCTGTCTTCCAATAGTGGCCAATATCAAGTGCCCCAGAGGGAATGAACAGAACAGGTAATCATCAAGTAATCCATCCCCTGTCGCCCATTCCCAGCTTCTGGCAAGCAGCTTCTGGCAAACCCTCCATGCCCATCCTGGCTAATAGTCATTGATGGACCTATCCTCCATGAACCTATCTAGTTCTTTTTTGAACCCTGTTATAGTCTTGGCCTTCACAACATCCTCTGGCAAGGAATTCCAAAGGTTGACTATGCGTTGAATGAAAAAAATACTTCCTTTGTTTGTTTTAAACCTGCTGCCTATTACTTTCATTTGGTGACCCCTACTTCGTGTGTTATGAGAAAGAATAAATAACACTTCCTTATTTACTTTCTCCATACCAGTCATGATTTTATAGACCTCTATCATATCCCCCCTTAGTCGTCTCTTTTCCAAGCTGAAAAGTCCCAGTCTTATTAATCATTCCTCATATGGAAGCCATTCCATACCCCTAATTGTTTTTGTTGCCCTTTTCTGAACCTTTCCCAATTCCAATACATCTTTTTTGAATGGGGTGACAACATCTGCACACAGTATTCAAGATGTGGGCGTACCATGGATTTATATAGAGGCAATATGATATTTTCTGTCTTATTATCGATTCCTTTCTTAATGATTCCCAACATTCTGTTCGCTTTTTTGACTGCCGCTGCACATTGAGTGGATGTTTTCAGAGAACTGTCTATAATGACTCCAAGATATCTTTCTTGAGTGGTAACAGCTAATTTAGACCCCAACATTTTATATGTATAGTTGGGATTATGTTTTCCAATGTGCATTACTTTGTACATTGGTTTTTTGCTGCCCCAAGCAAAAAAATTAAATTAAAAAAAAGCCTCCGAGAGCGCAACTGTTAAAGCAAAAAAAAAAAAACATCCCGGAATGCCACCACTGGAATTGTGCTGCCCCAAGCATGTGTTTGGTTTGCTGGTGCCTAGAGATGGTCCTGATTTCATCTGCCATTTTGTGGCCCAGTCACCCAGTTTTGTGAGATCTCTTTGTCACTCTTCGCAATCTGCTTTGGACTTGACTATCTTGAGTAGTTTTGCATCATCTGCAAATTTTGCCACTTCACTGTTTACCCCTTTTTCCAGATCATTTATGAATATGTTGAACAGTACTGGTCTCAGAACAGATCCCTGGGGGACATCACTATTTACCTCTCTCCATTGTGAAAACTGATAGTTTATTCCTACCCTTTGTTTCCTATCTTTTAACCAGTTATCAATCCATAAGAGAACCTTCCCTCTTAACCCATGACAGCTTACTTTGCTTAAGAGCCTTTGGTGAGGGACCTTGTCAAAGGCTTTCTGAAAATCTAAGTACACTATATCCACTGGATACCCCTTGTTCACATGCTTGTTGACCCCCTCAAAGAATTCTAGTAGATTGGTGAGGCATGATTTCCCTTTAAAAAAAATCATGTTGACTCTTCCCCCAACAAATTATGTTCATGTATGTGTCTGACAATTCTGTTCTTTACTATAGTTTCAATCAATTTGCCTGGTTTCTGTGGAGAGTCTAGTGCAGTGTTTGCACTCTACAGTCACATTGTGACTGATTCCTGAGCAGCAGTGCAAGGAGAAAACAGCTTCTTGCACTGACACCCTGTCCCTTTGTAACCACTCCTTGTAGGGGGTTGGACAGGTCAGAGCAGAATTTGCCCACTGAGTCAAATTTTCAATTTTGGTAAGCTAGGCTAGGCATCTAGATCTGGCATTTGGGAACTCAGTTTGGCAGTTAGGTGCTTAAATTTGGTATTGGGAACCTAAGTATCTATTTAATCAACCAAATGGGGGATTTAGATGCATAGTTTCAATATCTAGGCTTGAAAACTCAGCCCCCAGCGACATTTTTCTCTGGATTAAAAACAATTAGAAAACACCAGGAGAAAGGAAACCTTGTAAATTAACAACAAAAAGTCCTGTGGCACCTTATAGACTAACAGATGTATTGGAGCATAAGCTTTCATGGGTGAATACCCACTTCGTCAGACGCATGCGTCAGACGCATGTATTCACCCACGAAAGCTTATGCTCCAATACATCTGTTAGTCTATAAGGTGCCACAGGACTCTTTGTTGCTTTTTACAGATCCAGACTAACACGGCTACCCCTCTGATACTTGTAAATTACAAGTGTTCTAAAAATCAATATAGCTAACTACAGCCTCAGTGAAATCTCTCGATTGCACACATGCCAAAATCAGTATGGAAATAGCCACTTATCCAGCATGCAGGGGTTCCCCCTGCTTCACTTAGCAGTGCTGTACATTTGTTTTATCACCTTAAAGATGCTCCAGATATCTGCACATTGGTGTAAAAATAAAAAAAAAGAACAAAATACCCTCCCCATAGTAGAATACCCATCCATATGTTCTCTCCTCATATAATACAATGCATTTTGTTTGTTACCAGCCAAAGTAGGTTCGTGTAGCATAAAAAACCAGTTATCATACCAGAATTGGAAGTGACCATGGCCACACAAGTTGCTCTGGTATAGCAGGGCATTTTACCTATAGTTGTTATTACATGTGCAAAGAAACCAAAGAAAATCAGAGGTGATTTTTTGTTTTAATTTCTTAAGGGTGTGGTCACTTGTCTAGTGACAAATGTTTGAATCATGGCCAAGGAATCCCAGCTCTAAAATATACCTAATTTCCTCTGCCAATATAATGCTTATTTTGTCTCTACTTTATTAATTGTTAACTGATAATGGTCTGATCCTCAAATTCTTAGTCAAATTAACTGTTCAATTTACCACAAAAGTAATTGATGCTACTATTTGTAGCATCTAATAACCGTGGATTGTGACAGATAGTAGCAATTATGTGTTAAACAACAATGGGACAGATTCTCTTCTGCCTTGCACCTTGTGTAGTCATTTACTCCTTGGCAAAATGAGTGTAAAATGCTAACAGATCATAATGGCCGCATTTTAAACTCACTTTGTACAGATGTAAAGATGCAAGCCATGAAGAATGAGAACAAGTAACTTTAGTTAGGACAGAAATAGAAGAAACAGCATATTAGGCCCATCACAATCAAAAAGCTTTGCATAATCGTCCTCATAGGCAGCTACAGTGAACCTGTATTATCTTTATTTTATTCAAAAGCAATATACAAAATTCAGCCTTTTGTTTAGGAAAATCATCCTAGAGTAAATGCCATACCAGCATTATTTAGTATGCTCCCTTTCCTTTTTCTGATTGAAATATACATGAAGTAATTATACGCAATTAAACTTATTCTTTTCAATGCTATTTCCTGATCTCGTTTTTCATTACTAAAATTACACTGAATTTCCTCTTACTAATCAACTCACACTTTCCAGGCCATTTTGTATGCATTTACAGTTGTTCATTATGCACCAAGGAGGACAATACAATATTTCATTGCTCTTTCAGTGGCTCCATCACCTTTGCCATTGCTCTTTGCATTGGGAATTTTGAACAAGATAGATGGCTATTTAGTTTTACACCAGTCTTTCACCTTTAGTGGTTATTTCTAAACGTAACTTGAGCAAGTAACTTTAAAAAAAAGAGAGAGAGAGAAAAGAAGAGCAGACTCCTTCTCAGTGATCTGCTCTGTGGATGGTTGTTACATGTACAAAATTTGTTCTGTACATGTACCTCTCTTTGTCATCAGTATGTTAGTACCTGTTAGTAAATATTCACCCTTTAAGTCCTCTTTTTCCTGTATATGACATTCATTTACATATGAACTATTCTTGCAAAATCTTTCTGGTATTAGCAAAGAGTGCATTTGAATTCTAAGGCCTGGAGCATTGCTTCTTAACATGTGAGTGACTGATATTCAGGAATTTTATATGACCGAGTGTTGGCCTGTATCTAATTATCCTCAGCATCTTCAAGTCTGTGGGAATCCACGTGTCCAGAGAAAAGACCCCCTCAAACTACTACAATAGATAAAACTGGGTGATTGATAAGGGATACTTGTTATGGCAGATCTTTTCTGTTAATGGAATGGATGATTGATATGGAATAATTGTTATTACAGTTCAACAACAGCTGAAACAATGACCCATTGAAAGATTTTTTAACTCATTAAGAACTGTCACTTTTCATAGCCATTAGTAACAATGACCAGATTAGAGATTTCTTTTTACTCATGAATCAGGTAAACTGAGGACCATAAAAAGAAATTTCATCAGTAATTTGAAAAACAGAACACATAGTAAACGTAACCATGGTAAAGTATTTTTCCCTCAAAAAAGGGGGTTTCTATGTCTCATATCCTATAAAAAAGACAGGTGTTGGACGTTAGGTTGGGGAGTGCAAATTGCCAGCATCCTACCACGTATGGAGGAGAGAGATACAGAGGCCAGCTTATTACCTTTCACTATGGGTGGCAGCATCTCTATTCTTCCTGTATTCTGTATAGTGCTGTACTAATCTCTAATTGATGATCTTTGATTAAATAATTCCATTGGAGTTTATTTGACAATCTCAAATCCTTATTAAATTCAAGCACGGGACAAATGGGAATCCTACATGTGAAATAAGTGCAGAATTATGCAGCTGAAGTTGCAGAATAGGGACAATGCAACAGAGCAGGAATGGAATACTCAAAGTACAGTGTGGACTGGAGTGAAGAATTTATTTGTCTTATAGTATGTGAGCATTAGCAAGAATCATTAACCATAGGAAGGAGCTTCACACGCTACAAGTTTCTAAAACACAAATGGTTTTGTTCACTTAAGACAGGGATTCAGGTAGAGAAAAGTTATCTAGTATGCTCTGGGGACAGTTATCCAGTATAGGCTGCACTGAATTATTTAGATTGTAAGCTCTTTGGAGCAGGGACTGTCTTTTACTCTCTGTTTGTACAGTGCCTAGGATAATAGGGCCTTGATCTTAGTCAAGGCCATTAGGTGCTACCAGGATACAAATAATAATAATAATAATAATAATAATAATAATCATATCCAACCACCACCAGTCAGGTTTCAGTGATTCATACAGAGTCAGGGGTGACATCTGTTATCAAACCATTAATTGTTGCAACTTTGCAGAGCACTACCCTGACATTAATTAGCATGAAATGAAGACCAGGATCCTTTCTTGTTTACATAATCTAGTAGTGAGAGTGTGTTACAGGTCCCTCTTTGTGCCAGTTTTCAGAGGCCAGGAGTCTGTTACAGCCTCACCTGCAAGGTGCCTCGGCTCTTTAGCTTAAGCTGTATCAGCTCATGCTTTTATTCTCTGGAGGTCCCTAGTTCAGTTCCTGACATGTTGGTCAAACCGATGGCTTCACACTGACGTTCTCTTTCCTAAGAAAAGCTTACAGACAAAACCAAAGGAATTGAGAACTAACATCTCAGTTTTGGTGTCCGCCAAAGAATGACAATTTCTTCCAGTCTTGTCTCCCACTGTGTTCTGCCACAGGGATTGAGGGACAGAAAGCCCCACAACATAACCCCTCCCACAACATATCTCCATGTTCCCAGCATGTGGCTGCGTTGTTCAAACTTCTCAGGCATGTTTGGTTGGTCACGAAAGTGACACAGTTGTTATAACCACCCTTTAAAGAGAAGACACTCTGTCTCTCAACACCTGAGAATCCACCACCCAAACCACTACACATGCAACCACTCAATTGGAAGGTAGCCCTCTTTCAAGGGGGGTGTTTATCATCCCAGAGATTGTCCCAGCACAAATTAAAAACAAGAGTGACTGCCAACAAATGCCAACAGCAATGGTGATTTTGTTTTATGTAGCCACCTGTGCACTGGGAACTTGATTGAGAGGCACTCATTTTACATAGACTGCAGTCAACAGATGGTATCAGTGTTCATTCACTAACACACTGGGATGAATTCTGAACCAGTGGCCTTGGGGTGAAAAGCTCTGTCTCCCATTGTCAAGCCCACAAGCCACCAAGAAGGTTCTTAGCTTATAGCCCTGTAAATGGGTTTCTAGTCCTTATTGTTTTCATCATGCCATGATAAGGCCTTTTCTCAGCTATAAGTGTTCAAAATGTGAAGTACAAATTCTCCTGTCAGCTGCCCCCCTATATATCGGGAGTAACTCCACATAGCTGAAGGCAGCCAAGAGCAGAATTTGTAGCTGAGAACAGAATTCGAGCCATCAGCTCTTAAACATACAGTTAGGGAATTCAGAATCACATGGAGGGCAACATTTCCAGCTGTCGGGTTTAACTGAGTGAGAGAAGAGTAATGATTCCATGCAATTAAATGTGACATTGACAAGAAAACAATATCTTTATGATTATTTTATTAAAGTATTTTTGTCCTTAATTCTCTCTTCCTTTCTGTTATTTTGTTCCAGCTAACTTTGAATAAGATATCTTCGTTGTGCCACACGCTGATTGTAATCATGCCCAGAAAAATACTACAGTACCTTATCGTAAAGCCAAAAATACCATCGTACCAAGTTGCAGTATTAGGGATTGTTACTGAAGAATCAGCTGCTATTTTTACAAGCATATTTAAGGAGCAATAGGTTATTTGATCAGCCATCATTATTGCATTGAGCCCTAAAACCTCTTATTGGAACAAATTTAGTCCTAGTGGAGCAATTCCATGGACGCTTATAAGGAAGTAAAAATGAGCTTGTGGTTAAGGCACTTCACTAGGATTTGCATAGCAGACCTGGGCTTAATTCTCAGTTCTGCCTCAAACATCTTGTGTGACCTTGGGCAAATCACTTAGTCTCTTTGTGCCTCACTGTCCCCATCTATAAAATGCTGATGTTACAGGGCAGTTGTGAGGATACATCCAATTCTGGAAGTGGTTAATCACTGTGGAGATGGGGGACAGGAGGCAAATAAGTACTGAGATACGTATGAAGTTGAATCTACTGACACTAGATCTGAATTTGGTTCAGTTGTGACAAGAACTCCACAACTCTTAGGGAGTTAAATCCAGTTTTCTGAATAGAAAAGTGAACTGTTTTTTGTAGTCAGTTAAGGTGGGGTCAGTTCCCTCTTACCATGAAGCAAAGGATATCATTTTATCCCCAGTGGTGCATGAATGTGGAAGACAGTGTATTCTTTCACATATCCTCATCCATACAGGAGCCTTTCTTTCAGCTTTGTTGATTTCTGAGTGATCCTTCTTCCCCTATTAGCAGCTGCCCATATGCACCTTAATGATGGGGGGAGTGACACGATTGCATTCCTCCACCTGCTAAATCTCATTCAGTGAATCAGCCAGAAAGATTGGTGTGAGAGGGAAACATCTGCTGGCCACCTCTTTGAACATGTTTCCTCTGTGACCTACACAGTCTCTAGTGGGCTTGGGGAAGGAGAATCCCAGACCTGCTGCTTCACTTCACATGGCAGCAGTGTTCTGCATTCTAATGCTTCTGTGTCCTGCCAGACATGCTCTGTCTTTTCTCTCTGAGACTTTGTGTTATTCTACTGCTGTTACTGGATTATGATTTCAACAGCATCATCAACCTTTGGAGTGTGAGAAACCACATAATGCATGAATATCATTCTGGTTTCCTACTTATAGCCAATTATTCACTGAATTCACTGGATTTTCCTATTAATCTTTGAATAAATTATTCCACTAACAATATATGACCAGCTATAAAGCTGTTTGGAAAAAAACTATTAATTGAAAAATACTGGGGAAAATATTGGAAAAATATTAATTCAATAATATTATTTTATCAAATAATTTGTTCAACGCATAACAGTAAAATTCACAGGATAACTGTATATGACAAATTAATGTTTGACCAATTCTGCTTAGAAGCTCAGATGAAGTTCTAATTCCCACTGGATATTTGCTTATCTGATGTTTAGCAGACCCTATGCCATATTTCCCATGATTCTACTTGGCCATTGGGTGACCGTGGATGAGTCACTCAGGCCCAAATTCTCAAGAGTAGCCTCCAATTTTGGGTGTCTTAGTTTTTGAGTGTCCAACTTGATATATGTAAGGCCTGATTTTAAAGGTGTTGACCATCCATAGCTCTCATTAACTTTAATTGGAGTTGTGAGTGCACAGCAACTCTGATCATCAGGCTGTGACGTTATTAACATGAACTGTGACCATATAAATCATTGTTGCAACCAAGGTCCTATAGTGGCACCAAATCTTGTACAAAGGAGGTCAAGTAAGGTGTCTATGAAAAGGTTATGATTTGCTGGTTATGATTATGCTATCTGTATGCATGTATCATTTCTGTATTTAAAGTTATAAGTATTGGCTCTATACTTCTATATTTCAAACTTGTGCTGTGCTTCTGGGTGACACCCCACATAGTTTGGCATCAGCACTGCCTGGCCTGCTTGATGGCCCATTAAGGACCATCAGCTATACAATTGACCCATTGAGAGAAGGCAGATACATCTTGTGACTCAGCAAGGCATGCGGGGACATGCCTATAGACAGAACGCTAAGATTTTTCCATGCCATGTGCTGGATAGCTTGTGTTTGGAACAAAGGAAGCACAAGCCACATGGCAAAAGGACTATAAAAGGAAGCTGCATCTCCTCCATCTGGTCTTCAATTCTGCTTCTTACCTCTGGAGGAACTTTGCTACACTGAAGCTCTGAACAAAGGACTGAATGACCCATCCAAGCTGTGGATGTACTCCAGAAACTTGATTTGAGCCTGCAGTTTATTCCATCACTGCTACAAGCCTGAGCCAAGAACTTTTCCATTACCGAATGTAATTAATTCTATTTAACCAATTTTAACTCTCATCTATATTTCTTTCTTTTTATGAATAAATCTTTAGATTTTAGATTCTAAAGGATTGGCAACAACGTGATTTGTGGGTAAGATCTAACTTGTATATTGACCTGGGTCTGGGGCTTGGTCCTTTGGGACTGGGAGAACCTTTTTTCTTTTACTGGGGTATTGGTTTTCATAACCATTCATTCCCATAAGAAGCGGTGCTGGTGGTAATACTAGGAAACTGGAGTGTGTAAGGGAATTGCTTGTATGACTTCTGGTTAGCCAGTGGGGTAAAACCGAAGTCCTCTCTGTTTGGCTGGTTTGGTGTGCAAAGGACCCCAGCCTTGAGCTGTGACTGCCCTGCTCTAAGCAATTTGTCCTGAATTGATACTCTCAGTAGTGTCCCACCAAAGGCCGCATTGTTATACAGGCCCTTGAAGACTCCATTTGGGAACCCAAAAACTGATCACTCTCAACTCCCAGTGAGGCCAGTGGGACCTCCAGGTGCCTGGCAACTTTGAAAATCCAGTCACTTTAGTAAAGATGAAGAGAGGTGATTATGAATCATTTGGAATTCAGGTATCTAAGTTGAGACACATGATCCTGAAATATTTGGAGCTAGGTATGTAAAGATGGATGCCCAAAAGTGGAGGCACTGAGACTGCTCTAAGTAACTCCAGGACCCCAAAGGCTCCAGTTGTCCTAAGGATCAGATGAATGGAAATGATTGAGACCTTCCTTTTCTCTGACCCTAATCTGCATGGAATGGAGCTTGGCTGTATCTGGGGATCTAGTACATATGTTTTATATCTCAGATGGGGTGTAAATTACCAATGCATAACAGAATCACTGCCCTCCAGATTCATGCCACGTTTTCTGAATTTTGCCATAATTAGAAATTATTGTGTTAATGGTGTGCCCTTTTGCTCCTATCTCCTTCCCCAGCTGGTTGTCAGCAGATCTCTTCAATAGGGGATTATCTGATTCCTCCCCTCTCAGTAGAATCCATTCACCATTTTACTATGGGGCTAGTGTGCTTTGAAGATTTTGGAATGAAAATTATTAATAACTGTTATTAATTCAGTTCTCTGCTTGGTCAAAATTCACTACCTTCTCACTACATTTTCTTCCTTTTCTAGTTACAACGCTGACAATTTTAGGATGTTAGCCATCACCTTTGGGAGAAGAGCACAATTATTTAAATGGAGGGGGGCCTCTGACAGAGCTATAGACAGTTGTTCTCCGTGGATTTGAACCTGAAGATCATGCACCTAGAGGTTGGCAGGAAAAAGGTGGACTTCCCTTTCTGTATGCCTATTATGCTTGTGCTCACTAAGCCTGAAGAATCACTTAACTGAGATCAGGACTAGACACAGTGGGGGGTGGTCAGAATTGGCAGACAATACAGAGACTTTGCATTATTTCAATTTAAACAGATCAACAATATTCCTCATCAATAGGAGGCAAAAAGAGGGCGGCAGGGAAGGGGAAATAGCTGTAGGGATATTTACTGAATTCCTATAACTACGGGCAAGCCGCTAGATTGGATAAGCAAAATATTTAACTGAAAAGAATGCTCACGATGGGCATTATGATCCTCCTTTTTTCCAATCATCTCATACAAGAGGTCTGCTCTGCCCCGATAGACTGCAGCAACGACACCATGCATCACAAGTTTGGGAGGGTTTATTGAGTCCCCAAAATAACTACATTTAGTTTTGTTTTATGATGTATCTGGCACATTGTTGAACAGTAACACTGGGTGAAATTAAATCCTGTGCAGAGGGCAAGCACTGTAGTACTTAAGTGGGACTTAATTGGCAAATAGTGGGATTTGTACTGGCCATCTGCATAGAAATGAATTTCAGCCATAATGAATAACTCTTAAATATATGACCCAAAATTATTTTGGTTGTTTTTTGGTATTAAATTATCCACTAAGTATGCCATATTGTGCAGTAGTTGGTAGCTACATTCAGATAAAGCTTAACCCCCCAATAATGCATATAATGAAGAAAGACTGGCTCAGACCAGTGGAGGCTAGTGCCAGATGCTCAGAGTATGGTGAAAAAAAATCCTTCAGTGGACAATTATAATTCATGTGGCTAATTTTTGTAATCTTGGACCTTCAGGAAAAATTTCTCCTTGGTCTTCAGAGAAAATCAGGTGATACTCATCAGTCATGGGGTTTGAATATCTTTTGGAAGGTGGGTCAGTTTCTATTCTTGGTTAGACCCTTTTAGCCACACTGAGGGCTTGTCAACACTACCGCACAGGGTCGATCTAAGATACGCAACTTCAGCTACGTGAATAGTGTAGCTGAAGTCGACATACTTAGATCTACTTATCGCGGTGTCTTCACTGCGGAAAGTCAACAGCTGACACTCTCATGTCGACTTCGCTTGCGCTCCTCATTCTGGTGGAGTATCAGAGTTGACAGGAGAGCGCTCAGCGGTTGATTCATCGCATCTATACTAGACGTGATAAATCGACCCCCGCTGGATCGATTGCTGCCCGCCGATCTGGCGAGTAGTGTAGACAAGCCCTGAGTTTAAGTGGGCTGCAATGGCATAATTATGAAATGAGTTCTTTAGCTTGCATAGCAACATATGTTAACAATGGTAATATGTTATCAGGCCATATAAAGTCAATGGGATTTCAAAACAACATGGATTTGAGTCTGAATTCACACTGGTGTAACTCCATTGGTTGCAATAGAGTTGCACTTGATTTACTCTATTGTTAGAAAGAAAAGAATGAAGACCTCAGTGAATGCATATCCAGTTCCCTAGAAAAAAATCCCTTATTTCTACTCTCACTATGCTATTCTGACCTTCAGTTTTGTTGTCTTTTCTATTGTTAGTCAACATCTCTCTGAACTGCTGTTCAGGGATACTTTGGAACTTGGTTCTGCTTTAATTGGTCTCTATCACCATTTCTTTACATATATCTGAAATTTTCCAGAGTGTCAAGCATATTGTGTTATAAATTTCCAGCTGAGAAACACAAAATATGCATCTTATTCAAGCCATAAATATGAGATACTTAAGGACATTTCTAAAAAAAACATTTTGTGTCCTACATGAAATTGGAAGCAGAAATTTACTCCCCATGAGACATCACAAAAACATGAAACTTGAGTTTTCAATCAAGTCATTGTACATCTGTGCAATGTGCAAAGAAAAAGCTGAGCATAAGATACCTTTGCAAAATTATTAGACTATGCACTCTGAGTTGCCTTTAAAATATTTTTATAAAGCCTTAAAAGAATTTAGTATGTTGGAAAACAGTGAACATCTAAAGCAATGAAAATCTTACATCTGATATTGAACTCATTTTGTTTGCATCGGTTTTTCACTGGTGTTCCACCACTGACTTAACTGGAGTCACTCCAGATTTATATCTTTGGAAACGAGTACAGAATCTAATTCTATATACTACATTCTTTTCCATGCCTAGTCCACAGTCAGGAAAATCCCCAGTTGAGCAATAAGTGTGGCTGGAAACTGGGGTTAACCCTCAAAATCTCTTGCATATCCTTATCTACACTTAGGGGTCAGCACTAGTGCAACTAAACCAACTGCTGAACTGGAGTTATATCCTAAGTGTAGACAAGGCTCCAATTATACATCTGTAGATCTACAGCAGTTCCACTAAAACCAATAGATTTATTCCTGATTTATAAAGATATAACTGAAATTCAACTCTCAGTTCGTCCTCCTTCTTACTACACACGTGAGCTGGCTTGGACTAATTGATTCTCCTAAAACCCAGGTTGACTTCCTCAGGTGGCTTTCCATAACCTTTCAGGCCCATCTAATTTTATGAGTGATTTCCCATCATATAATATTAGTATTGTTTTATCAGATAATTTCATTTATTTAGCAGATACAATATGAAAACACCTCTGCATATTAGTGACTTTTCTGTCACAAGGCATTAGTGAAGCAGAACACTAATGAGATGTGATGGGGTGGAAAATTGTTAGTGATATAAAAGATGTTCACACTTTAGAATAGACATGTCACTCTTCACTGTTGTAAAAGAAGTTTGGGGTTTAAGGGTGTAGTGGTCTTTCTTTCTTTCTACCATGTGGTACTATTATAGGACTGGATTTACAATTCATATGGTGAGTGATTAAATAGCTTTCGTTCTCTGGATGTTGAACGGTGCTGCAAATTGTGGAGGCATTTGGGGGTAGTAGTATTAGGAAGAAACTACAGTTGCATTATCTTATCCACGGCATCTTTTGTTACTTTAAAAACATGGAAAAGTATGTCAAATTGTGGCAGAGATTGTAGTTTTATCTAAAATAAACGTATTAAATTAGACACTGTTTATTATCAAGTCAGAAGCCAAGTGTTCCCTCTTTTTGAATACCAAATAGAGATCAATGTTCATTATGCAGCAGCGTCAGCTGAGATTGCAGAAGACCCAAGGACAGCATAAAGACTGTGATTTACTGAAAATATTTCATCAGGGTAAGAGCCCTGAGATGAAGCGTAGTTTGCCCACAGAATACATCCTCACTGCTTCACTTTTCAGCATGCATTTAGCAAAGCTACTTGCACAAACTGTAAAATGTACTATTCTTGTTGCAACTCCATTACTGTTGAGCTATAAAGAATTGTTCATACATTCTAAGCAGTTCCTCTAAGAATAAAAGAAGCTTTATGGAACATCATATATTGCCATTCAATGCTAGACAATGTTAACAATTTTGTTGTTGTTGCTTATGATAGTTGCCCCTACACGAAAACTTAACTGCAGAGTAGTGTGTTTCCTTTACTTCTCTGCAGCAATTGAGAGAGAAGGAGAGAGGATATCTTAAGAAATCCATGTTCACCTAATTTTCATAATGCTGCACACCTCACCATGACACTTAGAACATCACAATATTGGCCCTGCTTTGTCTGGGAGACCTGAGAAATTCAGAACTCAAGCTGTGATGGCTCCCTGCAAAAAAACTGCACAACAAAATAAAAATGGGACACACACAAAAAAGTACAGAGATACTGAACTGAATATATCAATGAAATATAATGAAATATAAAAAGCTATGCATTATGCAATTAATGCAAAATCATCTCCACTGTATTGCCTCATCTTCAGAATGACTATTAGAAATTATTAAAAAGTACATAAATCTCAGTATTTTTTTCAACAGCATAATTCACTACTATGTGGAGAAATTCAGATTAGTGAGAAAAAAGTGCTCACCCTAGGTTGTTTGGTGAAAAGAATCAGGCACATCATGTAAATAATGAACTTTGTATTCAGGAGGCAGGGGCCAAGCACCCTTACATGAGTCTAGTAGACACCAACCTTGGAAAAACCCTGGATGATAAAAATTGGAATGGAGGTGGTGAATAGGTAGGGAAAGTTATGGATATAGACATATGGCTAAATTCTAACTGGATCTAACACTTGTACAATCCTACGGACTTGTGGCGTGCACAGGGAATAAGTCAATGCAGAATATGGACCACATAAGGCAGAGCAGATGCCTCCAGAATAAAAGAGTGAATTTTGTCAAAGTAAAAAATAAAAATCCAGTGTTTGTGCATAAGGACAAGGGAGAGATTGGGGCTAAGCCACAAGTGTGTGCAACACAGAGCAACACAGAGATCTATGGGGTTTACTGAAAATGTCTCAGAACTCTTCTTTTCCCACTAACACAATTATTAACTACTTGAATACATTGTAGACTGTCTGATGCAGTCTTGATCTATTGTGAATCTGTAAAAAAGGCAATTGACTGTGATGAGGAAGAGAAAAGTTAATTTGGCTTTAGACAAAACATACTTTAGGTATCAGTTAGATTTTACAGCTTTTCCTTCATGCTTAGAACCCAACTAACTATTTCTATCAAAATTTCAGTGGTGTTTTCTTTGTGTATCAGATTTTATACCTCCATTCAAGATTTTATAGCTCTGTTACAGTTTAGGAACAATATCGTTTCAGAAGTGTGTGACATTACCCAGGGTACAATCTGGACTGTTGAACAGCAGTGTCCCCTTAACTCTCTAGCCTGGGGTACCTTTTACACTGCTTTGCTGTCAGAACAGCTATTCCTGGCCTGTTCACACAGGGTTTAGCATGCAAATTCAGTCCCAGCTAAATACAGTAAAAGCTGTGTTATCTGCCACTTTACCAACCGGAAAGCTCTATAAACCAGCATTTCTGATCTTCATTGAAAGTCTGGTTTACAGTCAGGCTGGCACGGGGCTGGCAGTCTCCCTACCTGACTCCGCGTGGCTCCCCGGAAGTGGCGACATGTCCCTGCTGTTCCTAGGTGGAGGAACAGCTATGAAGGGTTCGGAGTGTGGGTGCGGGTGCGGGGCTGGGGATTGGGACATGGGAGTGGTTTGGGGGTCCCAGATCCAGGTGACACTCACTTTGGGCAGCTCCATCACACCTACTTTGCTTCAGATCACGCTCAGCTCTTTGGTGCAAATATTTTTGTAATGGTTTTTAAAATGAAATTAAATATGTACAGACAGGTAACACTCAGTATCAGTACCTGCAAGTTTTATTGTTATCTTAGCCACAGATCCTGATCTGTTACAAATTTCTTTAGTGGTTTTTTATTTTATGTGTTATACTCCTGGCTTGATTAATTCCTTCCTTATACTCACGTACATTTTATGTGATGGAGACGTTAGTGTTTGGGAATGTATGTATTAAGAATGGGTTGATGGGATATGTAGAAATATTTAATTTCATTTTAAAAATATATGGACCAAAGAGCTGAGCATGATCTGAAGTAAAGTAGGTGTGATGGATCGCACACCTCAAACCCAAGCCACTGGGCAGTAATCAGGCCATGACCACCACCCAGCAGTTCATCTAAGTAACCAGAGAAGTGAACCTTCCCCCCGAAGCTCCTTATTGGGAGAAACACCAGCACCCACAATTGGCTGAGGAGCTCTCTATACACCAAGAAGCAGTACAGGGCATTGTCTGAGCAACTAGAGGAATCCCTGGCTGGTTGCTACTATGGACCTCTTCTGCTTTCCTGAGTCCTTAGCCTTGCATTCCTGCCTATTCCTGGTTCCTATCCTCCTTATCACAGACCCCCATTTACTTCCAGTTCCTGCTTTCCTGCCTTATTCCAGATCCCTGCTCCTATGTCTTATCCCTGGCGTGGTCCTTTGGCTTGGCACCTGACTGACTCTGGCTCTGACCACTAGGCCTGCCTGCCCATGCCATGGTAATTGCAGCAGGAATGGATTCATGTTTCTGGTGTTTCTTGAATATAGGCCAGAGTCACACTGCCAACTATCATGATTTGGCTGGCACTGTGCCTGAATACCTTTGTTACATAGGCCAACTGCAATGTCAGATGGCGGTAAACTCATGGCTGGCCAACTGTGAATATTATAGATGGAAGACAACTGAAAAAGATAATTTGCTCAATGTTTATAAATGCATTCATGCCGAGCATCATACCAGTATGATACTCAGTAATGAATGTAACTGCATCTGTGGCACAATTGTTAGACAGTATGGCAGGTGAAACATGTGCACTGAGCCTATCCTGTGGAGAACCTAGTGTGAACCAAAAGATAGCATGCAGTTGAATTCCTGAGTGAATTATTCCTGAGGATGTATACAATTTGTATTTTTAACAGTGAGTAGCTGGAAACAAAGTGCTAGGTGGTGAGGATGTGGGATTTTAGTGCTTGGGGAATCTACTGAGCAGGCCTTGTTTAAAATCTGTGTAATGATTTGAATGATGCGGGAAGGCTATGAATGAACCAGATAGTAGAATGAGCGTAGTGATGAGTGAACGGCAAAGAAGACAGCAGAGGCTTGTTCATCCAAAATTAAGAGGACTTATCAGAAATAAGTAGCAGCATCTGGGGCACTGTGCACTCTAATGCTCCACTACCAGAAAAACATTGATGAACTGGGGAGATTTCACAGTAGAACAACAAAGTACTTAAGGGTCTGGTGGGATTCATTATTAAGGGAAAATTAAGAGAACAAAATATATAAAAGTTTGCCTAAATTATGACTGAGGGGTATAAAATAACCAATTCTTCACACTCACCAGGTTAAGTTACTCCCAAGGAGCTATAACTAATTGAGCAGAAGAGAACAAAGAACAGTAAACAAAGTCTTCCAGCACTGAGGTCTATTAGTCTGTGGAATTTTAAGACAATTAAACCTAGGCTGGAAAAGAGGCTTGGGAATATACTGTAGAGTTTCAAAGAACATTCCTGCATCTATCTTACCATACCATGCACTACACAGGAAAAACTCATTGCAGGGCCAGGAAACTACTGCATGTCCACTCGGCTTTCTATAGAGTGTTTGTTGGGGAGCGTTTGACCCATACAGCAGCTGCCGATGGCATGAGATCCACGGGAAAAATTCCACAGGTAGAATACAGGATCACTTGCATAGTGGCACTGGGCTGTACACAGCTTCCCAGAAACATCCCTTCCCCCATGACAACACAGCTTACTCAGAAGCCACTTCCCTGTGATCCCTGCTGGCATCTGCCCTAAATATCCCCTCTCCCAAGAGGAAGGGGCAGAAAGGAATGCAACATGTGGTAAGGGAAACAGCTTCAGTTAATGTTAACAGTATCAGTTTTGTGTTGTCTTGCACATTCCCTGCAGATTTGAGATGGAATCAAAGTGGCCATCAGCTCTTTCTCACCCTTATCTCATCCAGATATATTCCCCACCTCAGCTCTGAAGCACGCTTAAGGATGGACTTCTCAGGGCTTCCAGAGAGAAGCAACAAGTTATTGCTTTCTCTCTTCTATGGTTGCAGGGACATTTACATACCTTTTATCCTCTTTTTACACTCTCCTCCATAAAAAGCAACATGAAGTAGGGCCCTATGATTCTTTCATTCGTGTGATGTGATCACATTAGTGGGAGTGGAGTTGGGAGAGCGAGCGAGTGAGCAAAGACTGGGACCCAGAGGTGAAAAAGAGAATTAAAAGGAGATGATGCTTGGAAAGACATGTATTGAACTCAATAGTGTATAATATGTAGGCAAAGAACAGTCGAGCAGGTCAACAAGAAAATATGGGGCAGTGTTCCAGACTTCCAACTTTCTCTTGCTTAAGCACTCCATATCAAGCCTCACCAGAAATTAAGTGTGAAGTCCACTGCAATAGGAGCTGCAGCACTCTCTCTCAAGACAATGGCGCAATGACAATGAAGTGTATGCAACATACAGTAATATCTAAATGTATATTCCAGGACATCAGAATATACTTAATAATTATTCAGCACTGCATTATTAAATATGTTACAGAGACCTTGCAAATGTTTATAAAACCCTTTTGCTGTTCCACAAAGACCAGGAAAATTCTGACCTGACTGGAAGGTGAAGGCAACCAGTTTAAAATGTCAGCTCCAGCAGGAAGCTCAAACTTGTTGGAACTCAGTGTTCTATATGTTACAGGGGCGTTATGAAAAACAAAAAGCCATATGTGCTTGCAGCATGTTGGCAAGCAACGGATCAAAAAGGCAGATGCTGTCCTCCCCACCACCCACTCAAATCATGTTGTCAGTTCAGTTAACATCCTCCATCCATTTGAAATGGCAACTTGAAAGTGACAGTGATAATACAAGCATGATCTTTCTGCTGTCATTTGTTCAGTGTGTGGTGAAAGTGATTCTGAAACCACCAAGGAGAACAATATTGCTATAGTGGCAGGAAATAACTTTCAAGCTGTCCTCGGGAGCCTTACAATCAGTGCAGTGCTTGAAAGTGAAGAGTACATGTTGCAATATTGCTTTGTCAATGTGTCAAGGGGATCCTACTACCATCCAATGCAGACACCCAACAGATGACTGGAAGGATGATCTCATAAAGAGCTTCTGCTCCTTTCCCGCAGCTTCTATCTGCCATATACCTCTTGCAACAGTATGTCTAGTATTACAAATGATACATTAACAACCCCTTGGATGTGCTAGGACCAAGTGTAAAAAGTATATTAATTTGCTGTGTAACAAATTTCAGATGAAATAAATAAAAGCTGTTGCTGCTGTCTGCAAAAACATTTATGTTGGTTGAGCAGCATATTCAAGACAACACCAGTCCCAAAGCTTTTATTAATTTCTCTTTTCCAGATAAGAGGGATGATGATCATGTTATGCTCTGAGTATATAACAGAACTCAAGGCCTCCTCCTGCTCCCACTGGAGTCAAAGGAAAAATTGATTCGAGGGCCTTATTGAAGAAAAGATCTTTGGTAGTGGTTGGCAGTGATCTTCATTAATGTACGGGAGAGACAAGTTATGATTCTGTACCCACTTAGTGGCTTGCCAGCTCAGCTGGTGCTGGAAGTGGTACACAGTGGTGGTGGTGGGAGTGACTCACGGCCAACCATGAACAGTAGCATTTCTCTGAAAACAGCTATACCCAGGTTGCCTTGGCAAGGCACTCCTAGGTAAAAGACATCTTCACGTTGCTTACATGGCAAGTTCCTTGGTTTACTACCGGTTCTCAAAGGATGTACAGGGGAGATTTTGCTTAGACTCACACTGGAGATTCAGCAACATTCTGACACCATTAAGTCATCTCTAAGTTGGGAATACCTGCTTTTATTTTTAGTGTGTGCCTAGAGACATAGAGGGGCACATTTCTAGCAGGACCTCCTGTAGCTCCAAGGGTTGGTCTAAACCTCGAGTTTAGGTTGAATTTAGCAGCATTAAATCAAATTAACCCTGCACCCGTCCACACAACAAAGCCATTTACTTCGACATAAAGGGCTCTTAAAATCGATTTCTGTACTCCTCCCCGACGAGGGGAGTAACGCCGAAATCGACATTGCAGGTTCGAATTAGGATTAGTGTGGACGCAATTCGACAGTATTGGCCTCTGGGAGCTATCCCACAGTGCACCATTGTGACCGCTCTGGACAGCAATCTGAACTTGGATGCACTGGCCAGGTAGACAGGAAAAGCCCAGTGAACTTTTCAATTTCATTTCCTGTTTGCCTAGCATGGAGAACACAGGTGACCACGCAGAGCTCATCAGCACAGGTAACCACGCAGTCCAAGAATCAAAAAAGAGCACCAGCATGGACCGTACGGGAGGTACTGGATCTGATCACTGTAAGGGGAGATGATTCCGTGCTAGCAGAACTACGTTCCAAAAGACGAAATGCCAAAACATTTGAAAAAATCTCCAAGGGCATGATGGAGAGAGGCCACAATAGGGACTCATATCAGTGCCGTGTGAAAGTTAAGGAGCTCAGACAAGCATACCAGAAAACCAAAGAAGCAAACGGAAGGTCCGGAGCAGAGCCGCAGACATGCCGCTTCTACTCTGAGCTGCATGCAATTTTAGGGGGGCCGACACCACTACCCCACCCTGACCGTGGATTCCGAGGAGGGGGTACTGTCAGCCATGCCTGAGGATTTTGCGGATGGGGAAGAGGAGGAGGAGGAGGAGGAGAATGAGCTTGTGGAGAGCACACAGCACTCTGTTCTCCCCAACAGCCAGGATCTTTTTCTCAGCCTGACTGAAGTACCTTTCCAACTCTCCCAAGGCGGTATCCCAGACCATGAAGCCATGGAAGGGACCTCTGGTGAGTGTATCTTTGTAAATATAAAACATGGTTTAAAAGCAAGTGTTTTTTAATGATTAATTTGCCCTGAGGACTTGGGATGCTTTCGCAGCCAGTACAGCTACTGGAAAAGTCTGTTAACATGTCTGGGGATGGAGCGGAAATCCTCCAGGGACATCTCCATGAAGCTCTCCTGGAGGTACTCCAAAAGCCTTTGCAGAATGTTTCTGGGCAGGGCAGCCTTATTCCGTCCTCCATGGTAGGACACTTTACCACGCCATGCTAGTAGCAAGTAATCTGGTATCATTGCATGACAAAGCCTGGCAGCGTATGGTCCCAGTGTTTGCTGGCATTCAAGCAACATCCGCTCTTTATCTCATTGTCTTATCCTCAGGAGAGTGATATCGTTCATGGTAACCTGGTTGAAATACGGGAATTTAATTAAGGGGACAGAGGTGGCCATTCCTACTGGGCTGTTTGCCTGTGGCTGAAAAGAAATCCTTCCCTGCAGTTAGTCAAGCGGTGGGGGGGGGGGGCCCATTGGCGCTGAGCTTTTCGCGATTGGCTAGCTGGGATCTTCCCTGATACCAGCCACACAGTGGGGGGAGGGGTAAAGCGATCATCCCAGAGAATTGGATGGGGAGGGGGGGTTAGTTTGGTTTCTGCTGCTGCACGTTAACACGAAAACCGCGGCACTCAACGGGCTTTGCTTGGTATGGGAAAGGAGGGCGCTGCTTTTATGAAGGTTGCAGAAGCCGAAAGACAATGGTTTACCATGGCCGCATGCAAGCCGAATTCTGTTGCCCGGCCCTGTGTCTGTGATCTCTAACACCAAAGCCGCAGGCACTCAATATTAAGATGCAAAATGCGACCTTGTACCGAAATCACATGTGCCATGTAATGTGAATAGTGTTGTTCACTGTGAAAGAGTATAAGCATTGTTCTGTGAAATGTATCTTTTTAAATACTTCTCTCCCTTTTTTCCCTCCCTCAGCTGCAAATTTTTCAAGCCTCCCTCCTCTGTCCCGAAGACTATCTCAGATAAGGCGGCGAAAAAAACGCACGCGAGACAAAATGTTCTCTGAGATCATGCAATTGACCCGCAATGAAAGAGCTCATCTGAATGAGTGGAAGGACATGGTATCAAAGTACAGGAAAGCTGCCAATGAATGTGAGGACAGGAGGGACGCTCGAGATGAGAGGTGGCGGCAGGAAGATCAGAGGAGGCAGGATGCAACGCTGGGGCTGCTGCGTGATCAAACGGACATGCTCCGGTGTCTGGTGGGACTTCAGGAACAGCAGCAGGATCACAGAGTGCCACTGCAGCCCCTGTATAACCATCCTCCCCCCTCCCCAAGTTCCATAGCCTCCTCACCCAGACACCCAAGAACGCGGAGGGGGAGGGGGGGAAGGCTCTGTGCACCCTGCCACTCCACCCCAGTGGACAGCCCAACCAAAAGGCTGTCATTATTTTGAACTTTTGAAGTGGCCTTTTCCTTCCCTCCTCCCCTCCTCCCAAACCCCATCCGGTCTACCTTGTCAGTTCTCTCCCTATGTTTATAATCAATTAATAAAGAATACATGATTTTAAAATGATAGTGACTTTATTTCCTTTGAAAGCAAGCTGTGATCGAAGGGAGGAGGGTGGGTTGCTTACAGGGAATGAGTGACTCAAGGGGGTGGGTTTTCATCAAGGAGAAACAAACAGAACTTTCACACCATAGCCTGGCCAGTCATGAAACTGGTTTTCAGAGCTTCTCTGATGCGCAGCGCTTCCTGGTGTGCTCTTCTAATCGCCCTGGTGTCTGGCTGCGCGTAATCAGTAGCCAGGCGATTTGCCTCAACCTCCCACCCTGCCATAAACGTCTCCCCCTTACTCTCACAGAGATTGTGGAGCACACAGCAAGCAGCAATAACAATGGGAATATTGATTTGGCTGAAGTCTGAGCGAGTCAGTAAAGTGCGCCAGTGACCCTTTAAATGTCCAAATACACATTCTACCACCATTTTGCACTTGCACAGCCTGTCGTTGAACAGCTCCTGACTACTGTCCAGGCTGCCTGTGTATGGCTTCATGAGCCATGGCATTAAGGGGTAGGCTGGGTCCCCAAGGATAACGATAGGCATGTCAACATCCCTAATGGTTATTTTCTGGTCTGGGAAGTAAATCCCTTGCTGCAGCCATTTAACAGACTAGTGTTCCTGAAGATGCGAGCGTCATGAACCCTTCCCGGCCATCCCACATTGATGTTGATGAAACGTCCCTTGTGATCCACCAGTACTTGCAGCACCATTGAAAAGTATCCCTTGCGGATTATGTACTGGCTGCCCTGGTGCTTTGGTGCCAAGATAGGGATATGGGTTCCATCTATCGCCCCACCACAGTTAGGGAATCCCATTGCAGCAAAGACATCCACTATGACCTGCACATTTCCCAGAGTCACTACCTTTGGTAGCAGCAGCTCAGTGATTGCTTTGGCTACTTGCATCACAGCAGCCCCCACAGTAGATTTGCCCACTCCAAATTGATTCCCGACTGACCGGTAGCTGTCTGGCGTTGCAAGCTTCCACAGGGCTATCGCCACTTGCTTCTCAACTGTGAGGGCTGCTCTCATCTTGGTATTCTGGTGCTTCAGGGCAGGGGAAAGCAAGTCACAAAGTTCCATGAAAGTGCCCTTATGCATGCGAAAGTTACGCAGCCACTGGGAATCGTCCCAGACCTGCAACACTATGTCGTCCCACCAGTCTGTGCTTGTTTCCCGGGACCAGAATCGGCGTTCCATGACTATAACCTGCCCCATTAACAGCATGATCTCCAAAGCACCGGGGCCTGCGGTTTGAGAGAATTCTGTGTCCATGTCCTCATCACTCTCATCGTCCCCCGGCTGCCGTTGCCACCTCCTCCTCGCCTGGTTTTTCAGGTTCTGGTTCAGCATAAACTGCACGATAATGCGTGAGGTGTTTACAATGTTCATGACTGCTGTCTGAGCTGAGCGGGCTCCATGCTTGCTGTGGTAAGGCGTCTGCACAGTTCACCCAGGAAAAAAGGCGTGAAATGGTTGTCTGCCGCTGCTTTCACGGAGGGAGGGGGGAGGATGTACCCAGAACCACCCGCGACAATGTTTTTTGCCCCATCAGGCATTGGGATCTCAACCCAGAATTCCAATGGGCGGGAGAGATTGTGGGAACTATGGGATAGCTATGGGATAGCTACTCACAGTGCAACACTCGGGAAGTCGACGCTAGCCTCGGTACTATGGACGCACACCGCCGAATGAATGTGCTTAGTGTGGCCGCATGCACTCGACTTTATACAATGGGTTGCCCAAAATCGAATTCTGTAAAATCGGAGGAATCCCATAGTGTAGACATACCCCAAGAGTTCAGCAATTACTCTTTAAAGAAGCCAGACACACCCTGCTCTGGGGAACATAATGCTGCTGTAGGTAATAGCTGTGTGGAATCCTTGCATTCAGGAGGTCACATTGTGTTTGGCCCATGCTCAAAAATGCAGAGAGAATCAAGGTTCCCTGCACCCTCACCAGAGGTGAAAGTAAGCCAGTCCGGTCCAGTACGGAGTACTGGCAAGAGCCAGTATGCCGTGCCGGACCGGACTGGCTTCCCCAGGCTGGTGATATAAAGGGCCTGGGGCTCCCTGCAGCGGCCTTTTAAATTGACTCCCGAGCCCCGGTGCCAGAGCCCTGGGGTAGTGGCCGCAGGGCTCCGGAGGTGATTTAAAGGGCCCAGGGCTCCTGCCACTGCGGGGAGCCCTGACCCTTTAAATCACCGCTGGAGCCCTTCCGCTGCTACCCCAGGGCTCCGGCAGTGGGGCTTGGGCGGCGCTTTAAAGGGCCTGGGGCTCCCTGCAGTGGCCGGAGCCCCGGGCCCTTTAAATCGCCGCCCGAGCCCTGCTGCTAGAGCCCCGGGGTAGCAGCGACAGGGCTCCATTGGCAATTTAAAGGGCCCAGAGCTCCGCTGCGGTAGCGGTGGCCAGACCCCCGGGCCCTTTAAATCACCCCTGAGCCCCAGGGCTCCCAGCCACCTCTGCAGCTGGTAGCTCCGGGGAGGGTGATTTAAAGGCCCTGGGGCTCCTAGCCACAGCCAGAGCCCTGGGGCCTTTAAATCTTGATTTAAAAGCCATGCCTCTTCCGGTTGAGGCCACGCCCCTGCTCAGGATTCCGGCGTACCAGTAACTCCTTTAACTTACTTTCACCCCTGACCCTCACCAACTTACAGCCCTTGTGCAGTCATTCAGAGCTGAAATGATCCAGCCCACAGGCATTAGGCGCTGTGGAATAAGCAAACTGGTTGACATAACTTCTGATACAAATTGTTTCCAACCTAAATTATCCAGCACATGCTGTGCCTGCATCTTTCTGGTCTTGTTAACAGACAGAAGCTCCCTGCCTACTGTAGACAATACAGAGCATCTTACTTAATAGAAGAAGAACATGAGGAACTAAACTTCACAGACCATGCATCTGACCTTAAACCTCTGGAGGGCTGGCAGTCTGGCCTGAAGGAGAGAGACCTGGCTCTGTGGCCCCTTCCATTTGAGGGAATGGGCCTTTTGTTTTGCTGGGCTCCACCCTACCCTCACTGGATTTCAAATAGGCCCTTCAGTGTACATTTTTAATGGTGAGAGTAACTAACCAGTAGAACAATGTATCAAAGGTCATGGTGGATTCTCCATCACTGACAGTTTTTAAATCAAGTTTGGATGTTTTTCTAAAAGATATGGCCTAGGAATTATTTTTGGGAGGTTCTATGGCCTGTGTTATACAAGAGATCAGACTAGATGATCATAATGGTCCCTTCTGGTCTGGAAAGAATCTATGACCTAAAGGAGAAATAGCAGCACATAGGGGAAAATTATCAGACACATCTACCCTAAAGGGGCTATTGCTGGTAAATACAAAAATCACACAGTTGTGTGTCTGTTATCGAAGTCATATGTGTGCTGCTGCTGATCCATCTGCAGAGGAATATGATTTAAAGTGGGGATCCATTACATGGAAAGAGAAATTCAACAGCGGAACTAAAGCTTTTCAATGATGTCCATACTTCCCTAAGCTTTCTTCTATGTGCCAACTGTAATCCTAGGTAGCTCAATTTGTGGATAAGTTATTCTGGTAAAAAACTTCTAAGTTTGCTGCCTTTCCCTGAGTCTAACAAAACAACCACTCGCATCTCTTAACCTCTTCTAATATTTAATCCATCACTCACCCCAAATGCTCCACACTGTTGTTTTTGTTTGTTCAGCCAACAAAAGCCTAGAGATATTAATGAGCTAGACATCAAGTACAACAAGTAAGAAATGACTTAAGAATTGAATCCAGGATAATCTTGTTAGGTCCAAGGGAACCTGGAGGAACAAAATATAGCTTTCATATCTATGCTATGTATGGCTCTGTTATGCAGTGTGGTATCTTTGAAAATAGGACTCAAAGCTTACTTACAATCATTTTTTTTTCATTGCTGCATTTAATGCAAATATTTTTCCTGAAAATTGGGCTGTTATCCAGGCATGGCAAATTAAACTTCCAGCTCCGCAATTAAAGGCAGCATGCTGATGAATGGAGCAGCTATACTGATTTACTTTGAGTGGTTCTATGACTCAAAAACATGATATACAATATCTTTGCCATCTTGGCAGAAGCAGCAGCAGTCTTGAAAAGCCATTGCCACCCTGTTCTCCCTTGCTATCACTCTCACTTAGAAACCTCTACTGTCTATGATCATGAAGAATTTGTGAACAGCACCAATTCTTTCATTCTTTAATTTTTTTTCTTTTAAAAAGCAAATTAAGTGCTTGTGAATGGCATTATGTCGATGGCCTGCAGGTGGAGGTAGTTTATTTATCCAGAGGAGGGTACAGAATAGGCAATGCCCGTACCATTTTCTCCATTCTACCCCACTACTGTGAATAAACTTTGGTCACAAAACAACCTCTTTGTAAAGGATAGGAAATGTCAGTCTCCAGGCCCATTCCATCTTCCATTTCTCTGCTGAAATTGCCAATACTTGTGTTAGCGAGAGGCTGAACCTGTAGAGGCTGCTGAAGCTGGAGGGACAGGATTAGATTAGTCTGGAACTCAGTTCAGGACTGGCATCTGAAACAAAATGGTGTAAATGCTACCAGAACAGACATGTAAGAATCTAGCAAATTTGCAAGGGCTTCTGGAATTTGTAGTTCAAATGAGTGATGCTACCAGCAAGAAAACAGTGCTACTCCTCCTTTTCGATTAGCCCCTTTATTGATTAAAGAATAATAAGTATCTAATGAGTTGTTTAACTAAATAATTTTCAGTTTAGTTGTTGCTGACAAACTCTTTACTTTGAATATTCAGTATTTATTGATTGATATTTATGTTGGGTGATTGGTCACATGGAATTTCTTCTGTTCCCTGATAGGATAACTGAACGTTTTTAAATGAAAGACTAAAGAATGAATAACAAATCGTGTAACAAATTTTCAGATAACTCAATCAATCAAGATAAAATGTGCGAAACTTCCAAGAGTCACAAACATTTTCATGAATTCATGACAGTCATAAATACTTGAGAATAATCCCAAATCATAGTGCACTAACTCTGTGCTTTTATTTGCAAAAGATGTTTTGCAACTCAAATGTAACTCCATTCATGCCAGAAGAGTTACACTAACGATGTACCTGGCAACAATACATCCTGCCATGTTCAGAATCTCTTATATGATGTTTTTAACATGTATAAATAAAAAATAAGAAGGAATAGGGAGGCTGAAGGCTTGAAACTATTAGAATGCTGACATTTCCAAATTATTAAGACACATGTTCACATAGGTTTAAAATCCTGCTGAATAGTTCATCATTAATATACAAAAGGTGCTCTCTGACACTGTTTTCGAAAGGGTAAATAAAACTGTCATGGAGAGTTTCAGTGCTTAAGAATTAATATTAACATAATTGCTCTAAAAAAATTTAAAGGATCTGAAAAAAGCATTTGCTGACTCTTCATCTGTAAGAATATATTGAGGTTGGCATCTATCTCTTGACAACGGTGTAATCAGACCTGTTGCAGTCCCAAGATAATACAGTGGTGCCTGCCAGTGCCATTACAGTTAAGCTTCTGTCAGCATATTCTTTATTAATTCTTGTTTTTGCAGATTTATAACTCCTTAATACTCAGGCATAAGGATAAGATTATGTCACAGAAGTCACAGATTCTGTAACTTTCAGAGGCCTCCGTGACATTTTCTGCTTCAGCCCTAGGGTGGGGGCAGAGCTGTCAGCTGGTGGGGTCCCTGGAGCTCTCAGCCGCCATTGGTGGTGGGGGACCCTGGAGCTGTCAGGCACCCTGGAACTCTGAGCCACCAGAGATCCCAGATCTCTGAGCTGTTGGGGCTCTGGAGGGGGCCCCAAAGCTGTTGATCATCACTGTGGTGGGTGCTGGACCCCCCTTCCCGGCAATGGGGCTCAGCCTCTTTTTCTCCCACTTGGGCTTCAGTCATTCCCCCATCATTCCCCCTCCCCATGTTATTTTTAGTAAAAGTCACAGACAGATCACGGGCCTCCATGAATTTTTGTTTATTGCCCACAACATGTCTGTGACTTTTACTAAAAATAACTGTGACAAAATCTTAGCCTTACTCATGCATTACTATTAACTCCTGGATGAAACTGGGCATAGAGCATACTGGGTTTTTTTGTCTGTTGTTGTTTTTTGTTTTTACTATGTGGAGAAAAGTGTGAGACATATTGTTTTTAATTTTTAATATATAAATGCTTTTACATTAGAAGTCAACAGCTAGAATTTTGAAGATTTGTCTTTAAAATTCGACAGTGCCTACCATTCCTGCTATGTATGTGCATGGAAAACAATGAATGTTTGAAAACTGTTGAATACTCCTGGGTAGTAACTTTAGTTCCATAAGGTCTTTGCATATACCTTTCGTACTGACAAGCTAATGGATCCATAATATGGCCACATATGTTCCCCCTACTGGATGAAATGCAAAGGGTCCATACAAGCGCCTCCACACATCACTTAATCTCATTTAGGGCCTTATTTTTAGAGATGCTGAAAATCATCTGTAGCTTAGAGTTTTGGTGCTCATCAACTTGGCAATGCAGAAACTTAATGTGGGGTTTGTGTGAGGCATAAATATTGTGGGGGCCTTGAATGGACCCTGTGAACTGGGATGTATTTAACCAATAAAAGAGAGTAGAGTTTTGACCTCACTCTGCAGTTATTAACTTTTTAATACTAGTATCTGTATAAAAAGATATTATGGAACAATGCGCTGGGATGAATTTCACTCTCTATGCATGATGGATTTTAATTTCATTCTCCTTCAAGTCCTGGATCTCCCCACAGGAGTACAATATTGGAGCTGTGATCAGCTATGCAGATTGGAAAGTGGAGTTTTGCCTTTGAAGGGACTTCATAACAAGGAAATATGTTAAGATCCATTTAATAATACTATCATAAAATGGACTAGCATAATACCAAAGGAATACATATATAAGATAATAATTTGTTCTAGAGGAAAAATAATACACATTTAGGCACTTATTGTTTGCATCGTCAAAGCGTTTTTCACAAATTAACTCATTAATCCTCTAAGTAATTAATACTAATTATTTACTAGGCTATAATTATGCCAGTCTACTGCCATAATACTAATTAATTGTAAATGTTTTTATGATACACCATAATGTTTTATATGCAGTTGTTATGGTCTGTCATAATGTGCATCTTGAAAAGTTACTGTAATGCTCACTCCAAACTAGTCTATTATGTGTTTACATGACATGTTGTGAACATTATACTCTAGCAGGTGAATAATATACGTGTGCTAAAGTACCTGAAAAAGTCTTTGTTGAACAGTCATTTTCATTACAACACATTTAGGGATGGGAGAACAAACATGGCCTCCTTTCCTCCACTATTTACAATTTTTGGGAACCTGAAAATGCTGAAACACCATTTATTAATTATTATTGTTTAATATCTGTATACTACAGCAGCATGTATGGGCTCCTACGAGTTTGGGGCCTCATGGTGCTAAGCCCTGTACAAATGCAGAATAAGAAACAGACACTGTCCAGGAGAGTTTGCAATCTCAGTAGTCAAACAGACAAAGGATAAGGGAGGAAACAGAGACCCAGAGAGGTGAAATGACTTGTCCAAAGTCACACAGCAGGTTAGTAGAAATAGATCCCAAAACTTCTGATTCCCAGTACAATGCCATATTCACTAGGCCGTGCTACCTTCATTTAAAAGATTTTTATTATGGAATTTTTTTATCGAAATGGAAGTAGATCGTACTGGAAATCTGTTTTTCCATCACTAATGGCCCGTCCCATTGTCCAGGAATAGGACTGGGCCCTAGAGTCACTGGGTAAATATATATTTAGATATTTTTTGAATATCTGTTATAGGAACTTTAGAACATTAGAAATTTCAGAAAAGAAAATAACAGTGAGATGTGCAATGTGATTTACACCAACAAAAGTATGGCTCCATTTGGTTGAAATTCTTGCTTCCAGAGAAACCGTGTCTCTCTCCATTCACTGCCGTAAAGGTTGAGGTCAATTTATGCACACTCTTTAATTGCCCCCAGATTTGACTATATAAGGGCTGTTGGCAGGGGCTATTCAGTGCAAGGTCTTCAACTCTGGGGACAGGTCTATACTACACATTCTTGCCAGTATAGCAATATCAGTCAGGTGAGTGATTTTTTGTGACATTTTTATACTTGCGAAAGCACTATGTGTAGATGCTACACTAGTACATAGCTATACTGGCAAACCTTTTCTAATGTAAACTAGGCCTGGGATTTTTTGTCAAGCATTAAAGCCCAAGCTTTCAGATAAATCCCAACTTCTTAACCTTCAGGTCATTATGCAAAACCTACCTATTTGACAATGGTTTCAGATGTTTACAGTTCTAGTCAACAGTTGGGGAAGGTGGCTCTACTTTTCATTGCGGCAGTCCAAATTTCAAAAGAGCCTTTTTTAAAGCACACTGTTGGCACAGCAACATGATTGTGTTTGTAGTTACATTGAGGTGATGGGCATGTGTATTTTATAAATCTACAGATATGTTTACACTAGACTGTTTCACCTGATTGTCAATTAACTCAAGACAGTTAGTGTGTGGGTTAAGGCTATCATGACCACTCCTTTGGGGGAGTGGAACAAATGCCCCTAGTGTAGACATAGTTCTACTGGCAAAACTACACATTAGCTAGTAGAGCAGGTTTTGCTTGGGGGCTGAAATAAGCTGCACTGGCAAAAGCCCATTCGCACTAGGAATGCTTTGCTAGTAAAAACAACAAGGAGTCTTCTGGCACCTTAAAGACTAACACATTTATTAGAGCTTATGCTTATGCTCTGATAAATGTGTTAGTCTTTAAGGTGCCACAAGACTCCTTGTTGTTTTTGCTGAAACAGACTAACACGGCTACCCCTCTGAAACTTGTCACCTTGCTAGTAAAGCACGCCAGAATAGCTGTACTGGCAAGGTGCTCCTAGTGTAGACCTGGAATGATGGGCTATTCTTTGCTTCCTCATTTGTGTTTAGCTATGGTAACTGTCAAGCTGTGTGTCAAATTTGAAGCTATAGTGGGAAGCCATGCAAGAGAAGGGCTAGGCAGAATATGCTTCACTTTACACAAAGAGACAGAATAGCTTAGGTGCATTATTATTTCCCTTATTCAAATCAACCTCTATGTTTAATGCCAGAAGACAGTGACACTTTCTGAGATTCTTCACCATTGTTGTGTTGACAGTAGCTGATGCAGGGATTCTTAAAACATCTTTGTACCCTATGTTCTGCAGTAGGACTTCAGAACCACAATAAAACATAAAATTTTAGCCCTGAAATGTATTTATAGTTAGAAAAGTGATGCTGTAGAAATGACTTTGTGGGGTTCCATATTTATTCTCTCTCAGTGACTCTAGATCGAATCGGGCTTTTGGAAAACAAAAGATGATGTTTTCAAGTGCCAGCTCTGGCATACTCAAGCAGCAGGATGCCTCCAGCTTCCATCCAGGACACACCACACGATCCATTGTCTACAGCCAAGCTCTAAGATATAACCGCATTTGCTCCAATCCCTCAGATAGAGACAAGCACCTACAAGATCTCTATCAAGCATTCTTAAAACTACAATACCCACCTGCTGAAGTGAAAAAACAGATTGACAGAGCCAGACGAGTACCCAGAAGTCACCTCCTACAAGACAGGCCCAACAAAGAAAATAACAGAACACCACTAGCTGCCACCTTCAGCCCCCAACTAAAACCTCTCCAGCGCATCATCAGAGATCTACAACCTATCCTGAAAGATGATCCTTTACTCTCACAGATCTTGGGAGACAGACCTGTCCTCGCTTACAGACAACCCCCCAACCTAAAGCAAATACTCACCAGCAACCACACATCACTGAACAAAAACACTGACCCAGGAACCTATCCTTGTAACAAAGCCCGATGCCAACTCTGTCCACATATCTATTCAAGTGACATCATCATAGGGCCTAATCACATCAGCCATACCATCAGGGGCTCGTTCACCTGCACATCTACCAATGTGATATATGCCATCATGTGCCAACAATGCCCCTCTGCCATGTACATTGGCCAAACTGGACAGTCTCTACGCAAAAGAATTAATGGACACAAATCTGACATCAGGAATCATAATACTCAAAAACCAGTGGGAGAACACTTTAACCTGTCTGGTCATTCAATGACAGACCTGCGGGTGGCTATCTTAAAACAGAAAAACTTCAAAAACAGACTCCAACGAGAGACTGCTGAGCTGGAATTGATATGCAAACTAGACACAATCAGCTCAGGATTAAATAAAGATTGGGAATGGCTGAGCCATTACAAACATTGAATCTATCTCCCCTTGTAAGTATTTTCACACTTGCTTCTTATCAAACTGTCTGTACTGAGCTATCTTGATTATCACTTCAAAAGTTTTTTTTCCTCTTACTTAATTGGCCTCTCAGAGTTGGTAAGACAACTCCCACCTGTTCATGCTCTCTGTATGTGTGTATATATATATCCTCAATATATGTTTCACTCTATATGCATCCGAAGAAGTGGGTTGTAGCCCACGAAAGCTTATGCTCTAATAAATTTGTTAGTTTTTGTATAGTTTTTTTTAAATATCCTCCACAATTCTATAGCAGGGATATAATTTTCTATTAAATTCTATAGGAATTTTACATAGAGGCATTTGTGTGTGTGTGTGTGTGTGTGTGTGTGTTTTGTAATTAATGGGTCCTGTTAGATCTGGGCTTTTTCTCAAAGCTCAGATAGCAATTGTAAAAGAGCACATTTTCTCCTCTGGTAAGAGCAGTGTGATTGTTTCTTTCCAATACAGACCTTGCTACAATAAACGGTACCATTTGTCACCATGAGATTAGACTATTGCAGTAAAATCTATGTAGTGTTCCAGCTAATCAGGGTAGTGTTTAATCCGCCAATGTTTTTGGATACAGTGGAAAGTCTGTCTCCAGGTTTCAGCTACCACTTTTATATACTGTTTTACAGCAAATTCAACTGCTTCTTCCTCTACATCTCTAAAAACACACCATTTCTCACTTTTCCCCCTTGCTTAAATCTAGGATCATGCTTTGGTCATCTCATGCATTGACTGCTGGAATTCCTTTTGTGTCTTTGCTTCGCATTCCTCCATTCTGTTTAAACTGCTGCATCTTCCATTCCCACCCCACTCACCAGCTCATTCCTTCCCTTACTGAGCATCATCATTGGCTTCCTGTCTTTCCCCATATCAACATCAAACTCTTCATCCTCACCTTGAAAGTTCTACACAGCTCTGCCCACTTCACATCTCTGCTCTCATTTCTTACCACTGCCCCTCATACTCACTCTTTTCTCCTGAATGCTTCCTTTGTCTCTTTCCCTCACTTGCGACTATCTCCTCACTGCTTGAAAAAGTACCAGCCTTTCGCCTTCACCTCCTCTGTTGAATCCCTCCTCAAAAGTCATTTATTTCTCCTAACTTTCCACCCCAAAAATCCACTTCAGAATGCAATACCTATTCTTGTGCCCTGACCATTAGAAAGCATTAAAACAAATTACATGATCTTTTTTCATTGAAAAATATCTTCTCCCCACAATAGTTTTCTCTTTCTCCTGGCACTCTGTTCTCTTGCCTCCTTCCCTCTCACTCTGTGGTTTATTGTCATGATTCATTAAATTATCTGTCTAATTTAGATTTTAATAATGAACCTTGTCTTCTTATATGTCTGTACCGAGCAAACCACATTCAAGAAATGGCAATTTTCAACAATTCATAACTTGTCCAAATCTGAATGGATTGAAATGGGGTAACAAAAGGCTAATTATAGTTCCTGCTACAAATCAGTGAGGCACTAGAGCTCTTAAAAACAAGTTGTAAGAATTTTTATAATGGAAAGTTTTGGGAAAACTAAATATAAAGGTTGCTACCACTCCCTTTACTAAAGTGCCAGGCACATCAATGGTGCTGTGTAAATAACAGGAATAATAGCTGAAACATCAGCTGCATTGTACAAGAATGATTTTTAACAATTCATACAATAGCTACATAGTATTTACATACCACAAACAAAGCTTTTATACATTTGCTCCCAGGGAGAGGTACAATTGTTTACAAAACAGAAAAAGAATCATTAAGGTATTTATAAAGCACAAAAGAAGATGCTGACAGCAAATTTGATATACCCATTGTAATTGTATTTATTATGTTGTAAATGCGAATATGCAACAATGACATTTGCATTCAAAATGTGCAGAAAGAATCTTGCATAATGGAATGTACTAAAGCTTATAACTATCTCCACAATGAGCATTAGGTAGTTGGAGCCACGATAGCTGGGAAAATGACCCTGGTGTGAATGAATAAAATTATGGTATTTTGTATATACCCAAAAGTTCAATTGAAAGACAGCCCGGGGTTGCCAGAAGGTCCCTGGCCATTTCTGAGCCTTTTAGCAAATCTGGGCTGAGTTTTAGATTGGCAGTGAAACCCAAAACCGACAAAAAACTTAATGTATAGCTTATTATGAAGGGTATTATTCAAATTCTCAGGGCTTGACCCTGTAAGGTGCTCATCACCTTGCAAATTTGGGCTCTAAATTCATAGGGTTAGATCTGATTTAAGCTACAACAATGTATAATTAGGATAACTGCAGTGGAGTTACTCCATATTTACAATGCTCTGTAGTATGGTGAGTGGCATGTCTTTATTAAAGCGACATTCTTTGTGAAATAATGTCACTTCGGCTGTACTGCAGAGAACAACATGGCCCTGAATAATATAGCATGTGGGAAGTGATCGGAAGAAAAATACCAGCCAAAAGAGAGCACTAAGATGGACAACTTAAAAGTATCTCAATTTTTCCCTCTATGCAGATAATTTTGAAAAAATGTCCTCATCTGAGTTGCCCCCAGTCAATCTGTTCTTTCCAGACTTTCAGATTTGTAGTTATTAAAAGTCAGTTTCACTCCCAAAGGCTATATCTGTAGCACACAATATACTTTTGTAAGCTAGGTTTTACAGCTGGGAGCTTTTTCCATCCTCATTCTTCCCCCCACAGAAAAACGCTGCAAATTATTGTCTCTCTTTGCCACCTAGTGGGAAACTTGATTTTACAATTGCCTTCCAAGCAGCAACTTCCCATTAAAAATAAGGTCATGGAATTCTATGTGAGCACAGAACTGAGAAAAGGAAAAGTTCACGGTTTAATGTCTATGCTGAGTCTTCTGCAGGTGCAACATAGAAGGAATGGGATGGAAGGTGGGGAGACAAAAGGTAGCTTTAAGCCATCTCTGGACCTAGACTTTGCATTGCTCTGAGGGCCATTGTAAACACTGGCAGCTCAGAAGCCCCCATCGTGCAAAATGTTTGGTGCTAACCCTTCCTGCCCTGAAAAAAGCCCCCAATACACCCCTGGCAGGAGAGTATATGGCTGCTTATGGTAGCCCTACTGGGGGTATTTTCTCTCAGCTTCTTCTGGCATAGTTTTAGCCTTTATCTTCCATGACAGGGTTAGAAAGGGATCAGTGTTTTGGCATACCGGAGATGTCATGAAGATGCTATCCTTGCTGATAAGTGCATTTAAAGAAAACATATACAGAGCCTAATTTTGATCTCACTTATATTGGATTTTCATTACTGATTTCAATTGAGATACTCCTGATTTTCACCAGTGTAAGGGGCAATATTCCTCTTTGCCAAGTTATAGATTTTGAATGTTAAGATCACACAGATATGAAAAGAACCTGTTTACATGCTTCAGTTAAGTAATGGCATATACTGCAGTGTGAGAAGATTGTCCTCTCCCAAGTAAATGGGAAAGCCTTTTTCAAAGCCCTATACTTACTCATGGGCTGAGGGAAATCAAGGGAATTAGAAACGCTAGGGAAGTCTAATCTCAGTGCACTGCCCTTGCCTTATTGTTTTTTTTTCCTGGAGAGAATATTGCAGTAAGATAAAAGATTGATCCAAAACCCCAGCTTTTCAAAGGTATTGAGACACCTGAAGATGCAAATAGGATTTTCAAAAGCACCTAGGAGCCAACTCCCACTGAAACCACTGGACCCTTAGAACAGGATATGATTTCACATATCAAAAGGGACACCAGGGGGCCAGACAAGATGATAGACAATATAATAGTGAAGAGGCCAACTCTGATACTAGGAGTTGATCCCTTGAAAAGTAACACAGAGCTGACTCAGGGTAAGTTCTAAAGTACCACTGAGGTGGTTTGAAGGTCATGGAGGGGAAGGAAGTTTTCTCATGTTGGTGAGAGAACCAAAGTTATGGTGAACTTGGAGGAAGGAAGAGGTGGAGAGTGGGGCGGTGGTATCTTGAGGCAGGACTTTTTTGGTTTTGTGGGTAGAGAAAGGTTGTTAGGAGAACCTAGAAAGGTGGAATTTGCATAACACTGTTTGAACTTGAAGTGCACTAGTAAAGAGCAACCTTAAAATATTTGTGGATAATTAGGAAGGGCAACAAATGTGTATCCAATTTTGATGAAAAGCTAACAGGCAGGAACTGACACTACTTTCTGCCAGCTGGGTGAACGTGAAACAAGGTTAATTTCAAGTGCATTTAAAATATGAATCAAATGTTTTCACTTCTCTATTCTCAATCTATCATAATATGGCCACAAACCCAGCCATTTCAACTAGTCTTCTTAAATCAAGGAAATGGCGTATGACATACCCTGAAGATGTCTCAGTACATATAATACTAGCAGAAACAGTATAACAGGCACTCAAGCTGATACAGCACTGTCAGCTGGTAGCTGCCAGTAGACAGCTAGACATTTTTCAGGCTGTTACACAGAAGGAAAGTTGTCTATGTCCTCAAGTCCCCCTCCTATGTAAAAAATTTACTTAAACAATGGCCTCTTTTCTCTCACTTTCTATCCTGATTCAGAGCTATTCTCAGATTGCCCTTCTTCTGTAACTGGGATTTCAAATGGTCAGTGCTGGAATTTGATAGACACAGAAATGGTAGCTGATTAGTTTCTGTCAGGTCAATATCAGCTCTTGCTTTTGCTCCTTTCTCAGTGCTTCAGTGAAAGTTGAGAAGGAGGGAAAGCACAGAAGGTCCTTAATTATGTTCCAGAGTATCAAAGCTATGAACAGCCTCACAATCTGCAGAATATTATTGGCATGAGTGGATTGCCTGGAGAGGCAATTTGCAAGCATAATATGTCAAAGCAAGTGTCTTCCTTGGCAACACATTGTTTTGGTGGAAAGACAGAACATGGATCTGATTCACCTCTCAGTTACTCTGATGGCAGTTCAAGTCAGTGGAGTTACCCAGGTGCCAATGATTGGGTGAATGCAGCCTAATAGCTTTAAATATTTCTAGTGAGCTTGAAAAATGTCCACACTCCACCTAGTGGTGCTGGTTTTTGGGGACTTTTGTCAGAACAAGGTGGCAGTGGTAATTCAGAAGGACAAACTTTACGTTTGTTTTGTTTTTTAAATTTCCATCCCTCCATCCAACATGTGGCATATTGAAAAAAGTGTTTTCTAGGTATAGCTTATATAGCCCATAAAATACATTAATCATTGTGTGGACTTGAAAAACATTTTAAAACAACCAGTTTTCATGATCTCTGAAATACATCGTCTGACACAATGCTTTTTAAATGTATTTAATTTGTAGAATGTCATATTAGAGTGTGTTCCAATAACATGCACAGCAGTGCATGAATCCCTGAATATGCACATACATTGATCATGCAGTTGCTTGTAGAAGATGCTGTTTAGAGGACTAAATGTTCATGTAATTACTTGTATAAACAATGCCTTACATGTTTTTCTCAGAATTACAATGAACACGTTTGTCATGCTGCTTGGAGTGGTTTACAGCTAAGAATGCCAAATTCAGGACAGACTGTCAGAAATTAAGGCAGACCCTCCAAATTGATGGTATAGTCTATCATTAGATTTCACAAAGTCAGTAACAAATGTGTACTCCTGGATCACTATATCTGTCTTACCATTGAGTTGCAGACATTCCTCTTAAGCATTCCCACCCCTTTTTACCACCCGTACAAACTGGACTTTATTATGAAAAGTTATTAAAACCAAATTCACCACATATTGGATTACTTCCAGCCCCAAAGAGCCAGTCACTTACCCCCAGGTCAAAATATACTCAAGATCTCACTAAAGATAACACTACAACCAAAACCTTTAGGAAACTAAAAGTTTATTAACTGAGGAAAGAAATGAGAATTATTAAAAGGTTAAAGCAGATAAAATACATTACAGCTGGATCAGAGTATGTAGTCCAAATGGTAGCAGAGATAAAGTAATCTACCAGTCTCTTAGAGTCTTTTCATAAGTCCTCAGGCCCAGGGCTTCCCAAAATGGGGTTTGGGGGACCTTTTTCACTGCATCTAGAACCCCTCTCTCAGCATTCAGGTGGATTAAAGGTGCAGAATCTCTCCCAGTGTGCTTTCTTATAATTTAAGATGGTCTAGCAATTGTCCTTAGCCCAACATCTGTACTTAGTCTTCCCACAGTGAAACATACAATGACCCCTCTTTGAAGTTAATCTTCTACTTCTCAAGCATACACAAGTAATCCAGGTTTCAGAGTAGCAGCCGTGTTAGTCTGTATCCGCAAAAAGAACAGGAGTACTTGTGGCACCTTAGAGACTAACAAATTTATTTGAACATAAGCTTTTGTGGGCTACAGCCCACTTCATCGGATGCATCTGGTGAAAAATACAGTAGGAAGATATATATATATACACACACACACACACACACACACACACACAGAGAACATGAAACAATGTGTGTTACCGTACACACTATAAGGAGAGTGATCAGTTAAGGTGAGCTTTTATCAGCAGGAGAGAAAAAGAACTGTTTGTAGTTTGAAGTTTTTTTGTTGTAATATTGCGACTTTTAGGTCTGTAATCGAGTGGCCAGGGAGATTGAAGTGTTCTCCAACTGTTCTTCAAAACCAGACTCCAACGATAGACTGATGAATTGGAATTAATTTGCAAATTGGACACCATTAAATTAGGCTTGAATAAAGACTGGGAGTGGATGGGCCATTACACAAAGTAAAACTATTTCCCCATGCTTATTCCCCCCCCTCCACAGTTCCTCATATCTCCTTGTCAATTGCCGGAAATGGGCCATTTTCATTACCACTACAAACAGTTCTTTTTCTCTCCTGCTGATAAAAGCTCACCTTAACTGATCACTCTCCTTATAGTGTGTATGGTAACACACATTGTTTCATGTTCTCTGTGTGTATATATATATATATATCTTCCTACTGTATTTTCTACTACATGCATCCGATGAAGTGGGCTGTAGCCCACAAAAGCTTATGCTCAAATAAATTTGTTAGTCTCTAAGGTGCCACAAGTATTCCTGTTCTTTTTACAAGTAATCCATTTACAATGATTTACTAAGGCAATTACCGGTCATTATAACATGGATAGATAAGTGAAGACAATACAGGTAATATTCATTAGTTTCATGCAGTGTATACATATCTTTGATCTTAAGGTTAATTAAGTACAGGATACAGATATGAAAAAGGACATTGCAACAGCAGATTAATTTAGTTACTTTAGTACACATTAAACAGGATACATACACAATGTAAAGAGCATTCAGCTGGTTACAGACAAGTGTAGTCAATATCATTAACATTCAACAGACTAGTGAATTGGGACACTTAACACTGCTTTGAGGTCATGACCTGAGCTCAGCTAGCTGCTAGCGCCACAATGTTCATGTCAAGTCAATCATTTGTTAAAAATATATTACAATGCTATTTTCTATGTTATACTTTATGGCATTTACTAATCGTGGAATAAAGAAAACCTGACGAATGAGCAAAATCTCATGATTGTTTCTGCCTATTCGCTATCTAGAGTGATCACAGTATAAAGAGCAGCCTCTGGGGTCTCAGGTTGCCAAATTATGCAATCGACCAGGATGCTGGCCATTGCAATTTAATGAGGCTAACACAGAAGTGAATGTTCTTTATATGCAGACATGGAACAAGTAGTTAAGCAATGTACACCTAAGTGGTGTGCATTGTGTACAACAGATCTTAGAAATGTATTGATTTTTTTAAATGTGGAAATGGTTTAAAAAAATTAAAAATGGAGGCTGAAAAGATACTTACAGCTAAAAACTCACCAGGGAGATTATCAAAGGCACAAATGGGAGTTAGATACCCAATTTAAATTGATTTTCAATGTGTTATCTAATTATATTCAGCAAATTATTCACATCTATCCCCCCCCCCCCAAAAAAAGATCTCTATTTATTAAGCAAGAAAGAAGAAATCTGCTACAAAATCAGAATCAGTTCAAAATAGATAATTAAGAAACTAGAACATTTATGGTATTGGTGAGAGTAGTCCACAGATTATGAAAATTCCCATTGATGTAAATGGGGGCGGGGGTTGGCAATTGTTTGCACAGGGACTGCAGATATGACCTTTTAAAGAACTGTGGTTTCTCTTGTAGTAGAGAAGTTGCAGGGCTCTCTTGTAATGAATCAGAAGGGGACTATTTTTACTGAAGCTATTACCCAGAGAGACCTTGTTGCCCATCCTCACTCTCTTATCACTGAGACTAATACAGATTCAGTGCCCTAGAATCACAACTCAGGATCTCCATAAATTTAGAACTGAATTAAGCGGACATGGTAAGGATTGTTACCTACACAACAGGACCCTCCTAGAATTCTGAACAGGAAAAAAATGTATATACACTGCAAAACTTTTCCTCAATTAAAAAAATAAGGCAAATTTCTGCTCAAATTTGCAGAAAAAATACATACCTTGCAGTAATTCCTTGCATGGAACTCTCCAGGCCTCTTAATGTGTATTATGCATGTATTACAAACACATTACATGTGACAAGGTTTCCCCATAGCAGATCATAAAGGAGAATCTTCTCTAAAGAACCCCCACTGACATTTTCTCTCCAGTTACAATAACTGGATATCCAGGAAGAGATATGAAATTTCAAACTTGGAAGCTTTCTGCAAGTGAGCATTCTGAAGGCACTAAACTTGAGGATATTAGGAGGAAATTATGATTTAATTAAGGACATGGAGCCACAAAAAGGAGATTACACTTAAAGCTAATATAATATAGCTGAGAAAGAAACACACATAGTATTAATTAACTAGCATAGGAGAAGCCATGGACATAACCAATTGGCCACAAAGTATTACTCATAAGAAGGTCAGTAAATACTTCATTGGAGTTGAGCTAATTAAGTGGATAAAGAGTTGGCTTTTAGAGAGAAGAGAGAAGGTATCAAAGCAGTATGGGATGAAGGAAATTGGTCAGTGAAGTGCCACATGCACTTGTATTTGTACAAATATTAACATTAAACATTAGCAGCCCGAAGGAAGGAAGAGGAAAGGAAGGTGATTAAATTTGTTAATGAGTTTAATGTAAGGAGGGGTAATCAATATAAAGCAGGAGGGCAATAAAATTTAGAATGATGTGAACAGATTTGAAGCCTGGGCAGGACTAAGTGATTCAGTGTGGAGAAATGTAAGATAATGAGCCTGGGGATAAAAAAGGAGGATTGGAAATACAGCCTTAATGGCCATATGCTCCAAAACATCAAGCAGGAATAGGATCTGGGGGTAGTGGCGGATAAAACTCTAAATACTCTTGGCATAATGCTGAACACCAGTAAAAAAGAAATGCAAACAAAACAGTGGAAGATACTGGACCAAATTCAGCTGCAGAATAATCAGGCACAACTTAAGTTAATGGGAACTGTGTTCCAGTACTACAAGGCTGAATTTGGCCCACTGAATACAAGCCATGAGGATTTGGGCAACATTTTATAATGGAAAAGAGGCAAAAATGTCAAATACATTTGCTGTTTGTGAAAAGTTGTGATTTTCTCCATTTTATTTATTGGATATTATTCACCAACAGTTCAGAGAATAATTCTTGGCATGAAGCCTGTAATCTTTGTACAAGGAATTAATTAGTCTGTGGAACCACTCATCTATTTATGTGATGTTTTTCTGTCCCCCAGTTTGATAATTCTTAGAATCAGGTTTCAATATGAATGCATGTGGAGTGAATTTTAAATGTATTTTCTATTATTATGCTCTAAAATTTATTTTAAATTGGTAATTTCCATGATCATTCATGCCATTGGTCTCATTCACTAGAATATTTGTGGAAAGTTGAGAAAATAAGGGCATGGTATTTTCTGTTTTACGTGTGTTTTATATTACTTAGGGGTGGCTGGGGAGAGCCCAGCGTGATTCTGTCTTTCCTTCTTCTGAGAGTTGGGGAAGCTCCTGCCCCATGTGGTGTCCCAGAGTCAGATGGCTACTAGGATCATATAACAGGCCTGGGTGAGAGCTTTTGTGGACAGAACCTGGTCTGTTATGGCCTGGTTTCATCCACCAACCGTTCCAGCTGTTCCCAGTGCAATGTGTGATGATGGTGCCATTTGGGCAGCAGTATGAACCTGGATCTTTAGAATATTTGTGTTCACTTATTATTCTGACAGGCTGCTAATATTTTTTCCAGCAGAACATAGGTAAGAGAAGGGAAATGGTGATTTCTAACAGTGTATAATTCAGCTGAACCTCAACAGATTTTAATGGGAGAGTGAAAGGCACATTTCTAGCCCAAAGGCTTTGTCCTTGCTAATTTTACAGCTTCCAAAAAGGGGTTGTTACCAGTCCCTACTATAATATAATAAAATAAAGCACCCCACTGCTTTATTTACATTTCCTTTTACTGGTATTCAGCACTGTGCCAATGGTATTTAGAATTTTATCCACCACTTGTCCCAGATAACGCTACTCCTACTCCATGTATTGGAGCATATGGCCATGAAAGATATATGGAAATTTCTTGGCTTTGATCTGCATTGCAATTTCCTGTATTCCTTTTATATGTTGTACAATATCTTAGCACAAAAAAGTTTATCCTGGATACAGCAATGATTATGAGTTTCTTGGTATTCATGATTTCTTAACCTTTACATTATATTATGTTTAATATACCTTTTTTATGTGTTATATGGACCTTGTATTAGACCAGTGGAGCATTTTGGTACAAAATGAAGTCAACAAAAGAGTTAAGATTTTCCACTGATAACAAAGTTTCCTTCATTTTAAGTAATAAAAACCCTACACATTGGGACAATACATCATGCTTTGGAGCACTTTAAATGTCTCATGGCAATAAAAGTTATGTGTTTTCCCATGAGGAATAGCATGCACAAGTTTGATAATGCTATAGCATTTATTGAACCTACAAATAAATCACAATACACAAGGCTTTCAGGCCAAAGAGTTGCCTTTTTTCAGGTGTATCCATAGAGTGAATAATATGAATTGAAATATTCAAACTGAAGTCATATTGAGTCCAAACAGGCTGGAGATTCCAACTATTTTCAGTAGAGTAGTGGTTCTCAAACCATGGGTCGGGATTCAAAGTGAGTCGCGACTCCATTCTAATGGGGTCACTAGGACTGGTTTAGACTTGCTGGGGCCTGGGGCCGAAGCGCAAGCCCCGCCGCACCAAGCCAAAGCCTGAGCCCCACTGCCTGGGGCCAACCCAAGGGATTCAGCCCTGGGTGGTGGGACTCAGGTTACAGGACTTGTGCCTGGGGCTGAAGCCCTTGGGCTTTGGTCCCCCCGCCCGGGGTGGTGGGGCTTGGGCTTTGGCAGGGCTCGGGTGGGCTCAGACTTTGGTCCCCCCTCCTGGGGTCGTGTAGCAATTTTTGTTGTCAGAAGGGGTTCACAGTGCAATGAAGTTCGAGAAACTCTGCAGTAGTGCCATTACTGTTTTTCCAGTGGTGATTATAATGGCTCCAAAATGAAAATTGATGAGACTGATGATGTCAGTAGAAATGCCAAGGAATAGCATTTTGAATTTTCCATCTTGAGAATAATATTATAGGGTAAACATGATAAATTCTAACAATCCTTCATATAAAGGCACAATATGACATTTTCAGTTAGGAACAGTATATACTGAGATCCTTCCACTGAAACACTGTGGGTTTTAGAGTCAACCATTTTGTGGCTTGTAGAAGTTACTGAGAAAAGCACAAGTTCACTCAAGTGCCTTCAGTCTAAAAGTGTAAAAAGGATTCTTCTGAAAAGGACTACATATCTGAAGTATACCTGAAATTTGACATCTGAGTTGACAATAGTCAGTTCAGTTTTTAGCCAAAGGTAACCTAAAACTGCCACAAGGACACCTAAAATTTACAGAGCACACATTCATTTATTTCATTTGTATAAATTATGAACAGTGGACTAGATTCTCAGCCAATGTAAATTGACTCCATCTGGTCCAGTGGTTCTCAACCCATGGCCCAATCAGCACACATCTGTGGCCCATGTGACATTCTCAGGAACATTCAGGTAGTATACATGTTGTGTGGATGTGGCCCACATAACATACAAAGAGCTGTATATACAGCCCATAATGGTAAATAGATTGAGAACCATTGATCTGGTCCATTTCTTAACACACACTTCACCTATATTCTTTTTTGTACACCAATTTTGTTCAACTGTAGAGGAGCTTTTAGAATGATCTTAAAATTTTGCTTGGAATGAATTTCCTATAATAAGTGCACTGACAGTGCCCCACATTACATATTGTCAACAAGTCACAGGAGAGAGGCAGGGAACCATTTATCCAATACATTTTAGCCTCATGTTCCTTGATATACCTCTCTTTCCTCTCCAGAAATAAATCTAGGTGTCTCAGGATACTCTCTGCTTCGCTCATCTTTCCTGCCAGATTATTTCATGAACAAAGGATCTTTCTTGTCAGGGAAAAGAAGAGACTGGCAGTGAAAGCACCATATCCTACTCAGTAGCCTAATTTAAAGGTATGGGTGAGTGAGTACGTCAGATTTGTCAATAACTACCCATCTCATAAAGGATAGCTACATTTTGAACTCATTTTTATAAAAGGTCCCCTACACTTCCCTTATGCGTCCATATAGGTGAGTACATTGAATATCTTTCTTTATTCTGTATGCGGTGGTGTTGTAGCTTTGTTGGTCCCAGGATATTAGAGAGATAAGGTAGGTGAAGTAATATATTTTATTGGACCAACTTCTGTTGGTGAGAGAGACAAGCTTTCAAACTTACACAGAAGTCATCTCAGGAAGAGCTCTGTGTATGCTCGAAAGCTTGTCACTCTCACCAACAGAAGTTGTTCCAATGAAAGATATTACCTCATCCCACTTGTCTTTCCTCATTTTCATAACTGCTCCTCTTTCTATTTTCCCTGCTCTGTTTTGCTACACCTTTAGTTTATTTGGTGCCAGAATTCTGATTTATATATCTGCCATAGCTTTGTAAATTGTCACTGTGTATAAAAACAAAGCCCTTCAGCCTGGCATTTACATTCTTGAATGATGACATGCAAATACTAGGTGTACGTGCTCTGATATCCCCTTGACATATGGTACTGCATTGTCTCCATTGATTGGCTGGTATGGTGTATTGATTTATTACAGACATCAATTTAGAATAACCTTAGGTAAACACAATTGTCTGCTGATTGCAGAGGTTGCAGGTTTACTTCAAGGTGAAGGTTACATCAGAATAGGTTCATCCATCATCTTAAATCATGGTGATTTGGTAATTGTGTGATATAATACATTATTAACAATCAATAAGGCATAATATTTTGTGCTACTGTTGCACATTCCATCTGAAAATAAAAGTGGTTTACAAACACACATAAATTTGGCTCAGCAACATTGTTGTGAGATAAGCATTATTGTCCTATTTTTTCAACTGGGTAAACTGAGGAACACAGAGGTTCTAGGCTTAGATTTTCAAAATTGTCTATTAGATATGAGTCCCTCACTCTTTAGGTACCCAAAGTGAATGGCTTAGATCATTTTACAGAAATGCTGAACATCTGCAGCTCCGAATGAAGACAATGAAAACTGTGGTTATTCAGCACCTATCAAAAATAGGCCCCATATGGTCTGCTTTTCAGCAGTGTTTAATACTCACAACTCTAATTGAATTAGTGATTGAATTCCATCAGTAGGGATTGACCTTCAGCACTAAAATATGAGCCTTTGCCACTTGAGCTAAAAGGACAGCTACTTACCCAGCACCAGCAGTAGGCTCGACCAGATGAGAGGAACATGTAACGTACACTTAGCGGTTCTGAAAATCAGACCCTATCGCACATGTAATCAGTAGACATTTGAAGATTTTGACATAAATTACTTGACTTTAAAAGTCTGTGGCAGAGATGGGAATAGATCCATAGATTCCTGATTCCCAGTCCTTTGTTTTAACCACAAGACACCCTTCCTTTCATGTACTTAGGCAGCAAAACCTCTAAATGTTTAGTGTAGATTTCAGATGAAACAAATGATACATATATTTCAATAGTATAATTAGAAGGGAAGAATCACAATGATAAATTAAGACTCAATCTGTGTTTTATTTATTAAAACAAAGACATGTCATACAAATAATCTGATTGAAAGAAAAGGAAGTCAAGTCACAACATTCCCCGTTAAGGAACTGGAGCACTCCCCTGCAGGCTGGACCTTTAGATGCTCCTGTGTCCCCGGGATGAGACACCTTTACCCTATCTTGTTTTTAATGTTTATCTTTTTAGTATGTGTTTCACGTTTTCCAGCAGTAGGGGGAACCATGATTGGGCATGTCCGGACTTGCTGGGTATGTGCATGTTCCAGAGCGCATACATAGCCTAGGTTATAGATGAGTGTGTTATGAGATTTTCTGCATGGTGTGTGGTGGAGTGGTGGCAGACTCTAGACAGAGAAACACTTTCATCTACCTGCAGCTGGTACATCTCGCTCAGGGACGGCACAACCCATTAGGCAACCCAGGCAGTCGCCTAGGGCACTACAATTTGGGGGGCGGCGACCGCGGCACTATTTCGGCGGCAGGACCTTCTGCTGCCTCTGCGGGGGGCGGCATTTCGGGGCGGGACCTTCCACCGCCTAGGGCGGCAGAAAAGCTGGCTGTGCTCCTGATCTTGCTGGACCACCGAGCAGGTAGTGGGATTTTACTTACTTGTAATTGTAGCCTAAGAGCATATATTTAGATCCTATTGCAGTTTGCAATAAATGGTTAAAACCACCTGATATCTCTTGAGCTTGATTGAATTGCTCTGGGGGAAGGGCAGTTTGTAACACCCCTTCCTCCAGACTTTAAAGACCTTGTTCTTGAAATACTGTGACAAGGTCTATCCTTGTAATAGCCACAATTCAAGATAATTAAAAGCCATTCAGTTTCCTCTCTCACATTAATTTTAATCAAGCTAAACCATGACACGGAAGAAGAATTGAATAAATATATGTATACATTACATTTTGAAATACTCTAATAAGCAGGAAGCTTTCAATCTATTAATTAGTCTATTATCACAGGTAGTTGGAAAACAAAGGTCTTAATCCAAGCATAGTAATTTATAAATGGGGAAATACAGGATTATCATTTGCACAGGTACATTTTGATGTTGACTTGCAGCACAATTTCCTAAATTTAATGATGTATTGGAACAAGTTAATATTTGAAAAAGAGAATGGAGATATTTCATTATACTGTGGCACAGATATTCCCTTTGACAGAGACATTATTGGTAATGGCCTTTAGCCAGTATCTGGCCGTTATCTTATTTGTACAGGGCTGCACTTGAAAATCAGCTTTAAATGCATTATTTTATTGAGTTTAATCATTTTGTTTGTCTACACAGGGGTTCTCAAACTTCATTGCACCGCGACCCCCTTCTGACAACAAAAATTACTTCACGACCCCAGGAGGGTGGACCAAAGCCTGAGCCTGCCAAGCGTCACTAGGTGGTGGGGGGACAATATCTGCATTGTGTTCATTCTTTCTCTCTTCAAAAGAACAGACAGGAACAGAGGCCGGTTTAAAGTTTCCTTTGGCACTTGGTTTACAACAGCTTGGAGACTATATGGAGTTTATGGTCTGGCTTGATGATCAGCTCCCTGGCCGAATCCAATTAACCTTCATTCATATGTTCTCACTGACTCTTCTAGAAGCTTCTTCCACTGTAGCTACAACATTTGACCCTGCCTACCTGCCCCCGCCCCTCCACTACACCCTTAGTGCCAAGGGTGCTCCAAATAAGAGATGACCAAAACTATATTTAAAATTATTGATGGATTCAGAAGTTCACTTTAGGCAAGCATCTAAACATTCAGATGCTCATACAGACCAATTGAATCTCTAGGGTCTGCAAAACTGAGCTAACAATCTCATCAGAAAGGGAACATACACCAGATTTCTGGCACTTCTGATTCAGCTTTGGCTGCAACCCAAAAGTGCTGAGGTGAGCAATGGTAGGAGATCATTTTAAGTTAACACAGCTGAGTTTCACAAGTAGAGGAGTGACTAATGTCTTGCTACATGTTTGCATGTAAATAGAATGGATGATGATACATATGTGGGATAGTTATATTTGACAATACATTATTCTTTTCTCTGTAGGAAGCCCTGACCTTTAATTCTAATTTACATCCTTCTTTAAGGGGGAAATTCATACACAGATGGGCTGTATGGGGGGACTCCCACTGGGATTTAGAGGAATTCTTCATACGCTGGTGTTGGTGTCACTAGGCATAGCTACCAGGTAACTCAGGGGAGTAGAAGGCCAAAGAGCCGATGAAGCTCTTCTGCTCTGGGCCTATCTGAACCCCCAAACTCCATCTTGTGAACTCTCACCTACTTCTGTGTTTACTGCTTACATGGTCTGTAGCAGGCTGAAGCAGAAATGTATTGGTCAGCGTTTCTAGCAGATGGCTGCAGTTTCACTCACACTAGCAGAAATAATAGAGATAAGGAGGCGGGAACAGGAGGGGTAGTTAGTTTGCAGATGCCTAACTCAAGGCCGCAGAGATTGGGAAAGTTTTCTCACAAGCTTATGTAGAACTTATTGTAACAGTTGTCTGGAAGGGAGGGGTGGGGGAATAGCCAGACAAAGAGATGTATGCAAACAGTTTGGGGTATAAAAGGTAAAAGTTATTTGTATTTGTTGCACTGGATTTGAGACATGCTGGTCTCCTAGTGCCATTTCAGAGCTCTGAAATAAACTTGGCTTGCTTTCTCCCCTCGGTGTCTTCATTGGTGCCAAGCACACCGGGCCACGGACCATTGTTGTCCGCCTCGAGCCCTTGAGCGGCCAACACTGGAATAGCAACTACTGTTGCCCTCAGCTGGGTCTCTGTGCCAGTGGATCTATGCAACTATTGATCTTATTGCCAAAAATCCAACATCATTATTAATTAATTATTATTATTTGTGTTACCATAGTGCCTAGGAGGGGAGCATGGATCAGCGTTCATGTCATGCTCCCCATCAGTACCTAGCCCAGATCGGGGAAGTCAATGATCCAACCAGCGGACCAAATTCTGTGATGAGTCTTGGTCACGTGCCACCTGAGGAATGTTGCACATAACCTAAGAAGAAGTGCCTAGGAACTCTAGTCTCTACCAGGACTTCATTGTGCTAGGTGCTGTACATGCACAGAATAAAAAGACTGTCCCTGCCCCAAGGGGCTTAAAATCTAAGCATGTTCCAGCCTATTTGGAGCTGGCACTGGGACTCTCTCTCTGGGAGTAATTAATCTGTATTTCTGCAGAGAGATTCCTTAAAGACCAGTGTATTTTACACAACAAATGCATCACACAATATAAAGATGACCTCTGACAGCACTTGATCACTAGCTTTCAACTACCCGAAGATCTATAGCTTGTTATCTTACTGCTTAAGTGCTGATTCAAAGTACCAAGATCAATGTATACAAAGCAGCTGAAATGCCACACTCTGGCTTGGAATAGTTTTCATATCATTTCTGTCATTTTTACCAGGCATTTCAAGCTACATTGACCTCTGTGACACATATATAGAAAACAGAGATGTCCACTGGTGGGAGGTGGGAAGTGGAATCAGCCAAAAATACATGTTTCTATGAAAGAGATTGAATTATTCTGTTGCAGAGAAAAAAATGGAAAAAAAGATTTCACTCCATAGAATATAAAGAAAATGTTACCATGGTACCAGCAGAATCCTGATACATACACACACATGAACCTTTCCTGACAAAATAACAACAACATAAATATACAAGGTAAATTATTTTCAGTTAAACTTTTGCATAGTGTTCTTAAGTAAATGTGTTTCATAAATGTTTTCATTCATATGTATAGTTAACACATAGGAAATCATCCCTATCAGATCTTGCTGTTCATCTCTTTTATTAGCATATGATGGGAAGAGTGTACCTTTGCACTGGCCAAAGTAAAACAAAATATGCTGCACTGACATTATAGAAATATATGGCCTCAAAAGGTGTTGGATGGCTCAGGGGACTGAGAATGAAATACAGATATTTTCACTTCTCGGCTGTTCCTCTGAAATGGTAAAAAACTATTCTCATTTGATCAAACTGATACTTGGCAATTAAGTGGATGTGAGGTAGATGACAAAGTTATCAGTGATGAAAGTGAATGATTGGGAGTCATGTTGTGTTCCAGTTTATCCATCTTTATAATGGACATAAGAATGCTTTCCAATTTCACAGGGGTGTTCTCAGACTTAGGTTTTACTGGGGAAGTATTTAGAGAGGAAAAATTATTATTGCCTGATGGATGGGAATGTGATGTAGAGGTACCATGTCAGGATGGAACTGGCAAAAGTTGTTACTGTCAGATGGCTGTTCAGTGGCTTAATATGAAAATAGTTTGGTGGGTCCAAATCTAATTCTAAGTAGACAGGTGTCCACATCACAAAACCAAACAAACAAACTGTCCCAATTGTCATTAATGGCAATCTCACTTGAAGGACTGACTAAGCATGGTGACAACATACCTTCTCACACCTGCATCTGGTCCCTCCAGATCAGGGTTGTAGTAAATTCATAAGCACAAATTTTAAGTTCAGAAAGGACCATTATGATCATGTATTCCAGGCCACAGAATTTTACCCTGTGATAGCTGCATCAAACCCATAACTTCTGGATAAGATAGAACATCTCTTTTTAGAAAGGCAACAAATCTTTATTTACTCAAAGACTTGCAGTGATGGGGAGGCCATCAGATCCCTAGGTAAACTGTTCCAATGGCTAATCGCCCTCACTTAAAAAATTGTGCCTTATTTCTAGTCTGAATTTGTCTAGCTTCAGCTTCCAGCCATTGATAAATGAATCCTCTACTATCAGAAATCTTCTTTCCATGTAAACTGTGATGTCATCTCTTAATTTTCTCTTGGATAAAGTAAATAGTTTGAGCTACTTTAGTCTTTCGCTATAATGCAGGTTTCCCTGACCTTGAATCTTTCTTATAGCTCTTTTCTGAACCCTTTCCAATTTTTAAACATCTTGTTTCAAGCATGGATACCAGAAGTAGACACAGTATTCAAGTAACAGTCTCACTAATGCCATACACAAACGTAACACTACCTCACTTGACTCCTACTTGATATCACCCTACTTATAAATACAAGGATCGCATTAGGTCTCTTAGTTACAGCTTTGCACTGGGAGTTCATGTTCAGCAGGTTATCCACCATGACCTCTAAGTCCTTTTCAGAAACAATACTTCCCAGGATATAGTCCATCATCCTGTAAATGTGTAAATTCTTTGTTCGCGGATGTATGACCTTGCATTTGGCTATATTAAAATTCATGCTGTTTAAATGAGCCCAGCTTAACAGGTGATCCAGATCACTCTGTATAATTGACTTATCCTTGGTTGGGCAGTATATGGAGGCTTACATTCCCTCTGCAATATCTCTGTGCTATGGATAAAGAAAGGACTTCATCCTCCAGTGCTGTTTGTTTGGCACTTTTCACCGGCATGAAATTCACAGAGAATGTAATGAGCAAAATATTGCAATGCTTAACATTGCTATTTTTAACCCTTTACTTGATCAGTTATCAATACACACACACACACACACACACACACACAGTGTCCTTCCATTACACCTTCCCACCTTCCCTTTGATAAAATTATCCCCTTTGGATTTCTGAATCACACTGCACACTCCAAATCTGGAACACACATTCATTCCCAACACTGCAGTGTCCCATCACTCCCTTTCTATGATTCTCTCTCCCCTCTTAGTGAACAGTTGTAGGCAAGCAACAGTAAAACAGATGTAGTAGTGTGCTTTGTTACTTCCTTTTCAGCCATGCTATATATTATATGCTGGTGAGAAAGTGTATAAATAGAACAGAGCTTCTTTCTCATTACAGTGATTGTAATGAGAATGATAAATGGGTCGAAATAAACCCATTGAGGCTACAGAGATAAGACTGTTATCTCCTCTGATGCTATATCTAACCCAATTTCATTATGTCATTATCTTCCCTGAAATGTAATGGAATTTATGGCAGTTAAAAAGATCTGTATTTTATATATGGTATGATTTCTCTGGCAAAGGAAAGCTCCCATCATCTGATCATGCTGATACTACAAACTTTAACTTGCCTGAAATTCTGCTTTCACAAATGATAAAATAACTAGCTACAGAATAGTGTGTATATTGATCTGCACATGTATAGCCGCTATTGCCTTTTGGTTGTTGGTTACTCCTAGAAGATCAGAGATCGTGTGTTATGACTTGTACTGAGATAAGTCATGTAATTAAATGAGACCCAGGAGAGACTGGGGGAAACTGCCTGAAGAGCAAACTCAATTGTTTTGTTTTTTGGGTGGAGTTTGAGAACAGGCTGCCAAATTCACTGCCTTGGAGAGAGCCTAACAAAAGTCAATAGAGAGTTTACAAGTGGAAAGGATAATAAAATACACATACAGCATTAAATTATGTCAAGATAAATTTCTCTGCCATCAGCACAGAAAGAGCCTGGAGTTCACCAGCATCTGATTCTGTTGATGCAGAGAAAGGGGTGTATCCAGGAGAAAGAATGGTAACTGAGAACTTCAGTTAGAGCAAGTAACGTGGGGGCACATACGACCACATTGGCATCTTCTCATAACAATAATACTTATTCTGTACTGCCAGTTCTCATGATTGTATCGTGAGTCTAGACATATTTGGTGGTTGGAGTCACACCTCCTGGAGTCAGGTGACTGCTTGAGAATCTCAGTTTTCATTTAAAAAAAAGAAGTCTCTAGTCCTCATGGTTGTGGAGGAAAACTTGAAAATGTGACCCCAAGCTTAAAACACAGAAAACAAATAGAGAAAACCCAACGTTTATTAATTTTTAAAAATATTTCATGATTTTTTAGTCTTGATTCATGATTTTTTTTAACAGTTGGCCATCCTACTTACTGCTTCTAAATCACCTGTTGTCTGAGATCTCACAATGGTTAAATCAGTCTGACAACACCCTGATACTCTTGGTAAATTATAGCTATTTTCCAGAAGAGTATACTGAGCCCTAGAGAGTTTAACTGAAGCCAAACAGCAAGTAAGTGGCAGAGCCAGGAATAGAACCGAGGACCCTGGTGCTAATCACTGGATCATAATTCCTCCCAAATTGGTCTAACAGCACAGTAAGTCTGGTCACTTTGTCCTTGACATAACTCGTAGGAATAATAAAAGGAGGCCTCTCAGTGAATGGTACTGTAATGCAGTATATTCCTTCCAGGACTTTCCAGTAAAATGGTCATCCTCTCTGACAAGAGAAAGAAAACCAAAACTACACAGAATGGTACACAAAACACACATATCCACATTTACTCTGACCTACTTATCTAAATACCGATTCAGTTTTCATGTAAATATAGGCAAATCCAGCAGGATTTACACAGCTCTTTGTCTTTCTGAGATTGATAACGTTTGTTCAAGAGAGGGTATTGTATGTGGGATCAATCTAAGACAAGTCCTCCGACCTCCCTCCCCCCCCACGAATTAAGTGTATTAGCAAGCATTAGGGATGGGATTTCAAAAGTGCTCAGCTTGACCTGAAAGAGCCGATAGCCCTTTTCATAAAAGCCAGAGCTTTGTCCTGGAATTAAAGTGTCTCCTCTCCTCTCTACTGTACTTCAGCAAGCTCTCTGTTGTCTTTCCGTTCCAAAGGTGGCTACATAATTCCTGCATGTATAGTCTGTATACAGTAAAGTGTTTCAGCATGAAAGCTATTGTTAATTATAGCTGTCGAAGGAACACCTAGGTAGCCTAGTCTCCAAACTGAACCTACATTAAAGCTGCTATCCTGTATATTCTAAACATCCAGTGTCTTTTTTATATCCCTGTTTAATTTTCGACTCTGTTGTCAAAGAAATACAGTCACAATTCCTGCAGAACCTCTAAAACCTGTGTGAGCCCTCCCTGCTGACTCAACAGCAGCAGTTGACTAATAAATACTATTCCTTTTGCTGTGCTGAGACTGACACTGCTAGGACACAAAAAAAGAAAGATTGCTTTATATATAGCTCTAATACAAACATGAGCTGAGAGTAGAGAGCAGGGGGTGGGGGGAATCAATGGTTGTCAAATGAAAAAGGCTGAAGCTGCTAGAAAAGAGGTTCTGTTTTCAGGTTTCCAAGAGGTTAAGCTATAATATACCAGTGAACAGAGAAGCAGGAGAATATAATAATCATAATAATGCTTTGTTCTTCTATAGCATCTTTCATGCAGAAATTTCAAAACACTTGAATTAAGACTTATGTGACATGCCTGTGAGGTAGCTAAGGGGAACAGAGGGGCATCTTCACCCACCATTCGGGATAGAAGATGCCAGCAGTTAAACATTGCAAATCAACATTGCATAACAATTTGGACAGTAAAGAACACAGCATACAGTGGGAAAGTCAGTCTACAGGGGAATTAACAAAGGCAGGATGTAATTGACTGAACTTGAATTGGGTCAAGACAGCAGCCCTAAGATCCCTAGTGCTGCAAAAAGTGCAATAGGCTCATTAATGAGTTCACCTGCCAGAGGTGGTGGTGGAGGTAATATTAGTCCCTTTGACTGAGGAAGTACATCTACTCCTAGTTACTCGAACTAGCAACTTAGGGTTGCTGCTGCTACTTGATGATGATATTACAGCGATGACCCGTTTGCTTTCTACCATCTGTATCTGGCTTGGAGGTTATGACTCTTCTTTTTGGACACAGGCTTGCCCCTGTTATCCAGGCACTTGTTACCTTAAGATTAGACTGATCCAATATGCTCTACATGGTCCACAGCTTAAAACCATTTGGAGACTGAAGCTAAGGCAGAATGAAGCTGCTTGCTTAATGAGCGGGGTATCTTGCTGGAAGCATGTGACCCTAGTGCTCCAGGATCTGCATTCTCTGGATGGAGTTTAAGGTGTTGGTTATGACCTATAAAGCCCTAGATGGCCTGGGATCAGCCTACCTGAGGGATCACCTCTATCTCCATGCCTTCCTGCCACAGTGCAGTCAGCCAGGGCACTCAAGCTGGATCCCTCTTGCTGATAAGGCATTCACTGTGAGGGCTCTGGAACTTGCTGCCTCTCTTGGTTTGAAATAGTCCAAAATCAGTGACCTTCCAGACATGCTGAATAAGACATCTGCTCAACTGGGCTTTTGGAAAAGTTTGAGGTTATGAGTACGAGTTGACGAAGGGACAGAAAGGAGTTTTTGTAGGTGGCTGACTAGCTGGCTGAGCTCCTGCTGAATTGCTCATTTAATGCTGCTGAGATTTAAATTGTATCATTAATGCACCTTAGGGTGCCTAGTGCCTTGAATAGGCAGCTTTTTATTTATTTATTTAGATTTAAAAAATAAATAAGATAACTTGGATTTCAGTTTTACATTGCCTCTGAAAGACAGCACCTCCAGCAGTACACAGCCCCATGCCGAGGTATTGGTTTACTGTTGATTTGGGGGGAGAGCACCACCTCCTGAATCACCAGCAACACTTCCTGCTGGCTCTAGGTGTTTTGTGGAGGTCTAACTATTCAGCCAGCCCAGTCCAGCTTCACTTGAAAGACCAAACATGGCCACAGCACAAGGAAGCCATGAAAAAACCTTTACTTGTACACAATCACAGCAGCCCATATACCCAAGGTATTAGAGAAGCTGACCTAAAGTTGTGGCTTTTGTGTAACCAATCCTGGGATCCTGTTTTTGATATTCACCTCCATCTGGGTATCCCCAGGCAAATAAACAGAATCTAGCCAATATAAGGCAGTTGCAAGCTTGGTGGGAAGATTGAGACTCCCAAACTGTAATATTCCACATGATAGCCATGGGCAGAGATTGGGAGGGGCGTGTAGGGGCATTGCCCCTCCCCCAACTATATACTAAAGGTTTTCAAACTGTGAGCGTCCCCTCTAGGGGGGGTGCAGAGGAACATTTGGGGTGCCACCTAGTGTCACCACTCATCCCCCCCAAATGTTCCTCCACACTCCCTGGGGGGGTGCACCCCATAGTTTGAAAACCTCTGGTATAGTTGAGGGGGGGCAAGTGGCAAGGTCAGGTGGCTCAGCCAGCCCTGTGTGGCTGAGGGAGGAAGAAGTTTGGGCCAGCTCCGCATAATGGAGCGGGAGGGTCTCGGGCCAGCCCCGCACGGCAGGGCTCAAGGAGTGCAACCTCCACTCCCTGACTCACTCATTAAGTACACTGTAATTTAAGTACCACTAACAATCGGCAAATCCGGAAGTTAGACCTATACCTATTATTAATAGTATTAAGACCCCCATCCCCCCCAAAAATATAGAAATCACACTATGCGTATGATAATGACTCATTTATTAGTTAATAGTGGAGAGGATGAAGAACTTTTATTTGGAAGCTAAAATAATATACAGTTCCAATGAAAGCTGAACAACAACTATCTTAAAATCAACCACAGCACCATCAGTGAGTTTAAAGTGGCTCATAAGCCTCAGTTTATAAGCACTTTTGGTGCCCAATACCTCTATTACTTTCCCAGAATTTCTGCAACCCAGCCAGGATCTACACACACGGAATCTTAGAAATATATTGCTGGAAGGGATCTTAAGAGGCCACCTAGTCCATTCTCCTGCTTTGAAGCAGGATTAAGTATGCCTATAGCATCCCTTACAGGTATTTGTCTATCCTGTTCTTAAAAACCTCCAGTGACAAGGATTCCACAATCACCTTAGGTAACCTGTTCCAGTGGTTAAATATTCTTATAGTTAGAACGTTTTTCCTAATATCCAACCTAAATTCCCCTTGCTGCAAATTAAGCCAATTACTTCTCATTCTACCCTTTGTGGGCCTGGAGAACAACTGATCACCATCCTGTTTATAACAACCTTTAACATATTTGCAGACTTATGTCTTCCTTCAGCCTTCTCTTCTCTAGACTAAACATACCCAGTTCTTTTAATCTTTTCTCATAGGTTTTCTAAACCTCATCATTTTTGTTGCTCTCCTCTAGACTCTCTGATTTGTTCACATCTTTTTTAAAGTGTGGAGCCCAGAACTTGATACAATACTCCAGCTAAGGCCTCACCAGTTTTTAGTAAAGCAGAACAATTACTTCTCATGTCTTACGTATGATGCTCCTCTTAATATATCCCAGAATGACATTTGCCTTTTTTACAACAGCATCACACTGTTGATTCATATTCAAATTCTGAACCACTATGACCCACAGATTCTTTTCTGCAGTACTGTTGCCTAACCAGATATTTTTCATTTTGCATTTCTGCATTTTATTTTTCTTTTCTAAGTCTAGTACTTTTGCACTTGTCTTTATTGAATTTCATCTAGTTGATTTCAGACCAAGTCTCTAATTTCATTTAATCCTGTCCTCCGAAGTGTTCACAACCCATTCCATCTTGATCTCATCCATAAATGTTATAAGTATTCTTTCCACTCCATCACTGAAGTTGTTAATGAAACTATAAAATAGTGTCAGACCCAAAACAGATCCCACTTGATACATCTTCCGAGTTTGACAGACAACCATTAATAACTATTGTCTGACTAAAAAGCAACAGAGGGTCCTGTGGCACCTTTGAGACTAACAGAAGTGTTGGGAGCATAAGCTTTCGTGGGTAAGAACCTCACTTCTTCAGATGCAAGTAATGGAAATCTCCAGAGGCAGGTATAAATCAGTGTGGAGATAACGAGGTTAGTTCAATCAGGGAGGGTGAGGTGCTCTGCTAGCAGTTGAGGTGTGAACACCAAGGGAGGAGAAACTGCTTCTGTAGTTGGATAGCCATTCACAGTCTTTGTTTAATCCTGATCTGATGGTGTCAAATTTGCAAATGAACTGGAGCTCAGCAGTTTCTCTTTGGAGTCTGGTCCTGAAGTTTTTTTGCTGTAAGATGGCTACCTTTACATCTGCTATTGTGTGGCCAGGGAGGTTGAAGTGTTCTCCTACAGGTTTTTGTATATTGCCATTCCTGATATCTGACTTGTGTCCATTTATCCTCTTGCGTAGTGACTGTCCAGTTTGGCCAATGTACATAGCAGAGGGGCATTGCTGGCATATGATGGCATATATAACATTGGTGGACGTGCAGGTGAATGAGCCGGTGATGTTGTAGCTGATCTGGTTAGGTCCTGTGATGGTGTTGCTGGTGTAGATATGTGGGCAGAGTTGGCATCGAGGTTTGTTGCATGGGTTGGTTCCTGAGTTAGAGTTGTTATGGTGCGGTGGGTTGCTGGTGAGAATATGCTTAAGGTTGGCAGGTTGTCTGTGGGCGAGGACTGGCCTGCCTCCCAAGGTGTGTGAAAGTGAGGGATCATTGTCCAGGATGGGTTGTAGATCACTGATGATGGGGCCACAACAGGGGTACCCCCAACTCACCCAGCAATATCGTCAATTTATCCAGCTACACACTCAACCCAGCAGAAGAGTCTGTCCTATCTCGGGGACTCTCCTTTTGCCCCAGCACCCCCACGAACATAATACAGTTCTGTGGTGATCTGGAAGCCTACTTTCGCCGCCTCCGACTCAAAGAATACTTTCAAGATAACACTGAACAGCGCACTGATACACAGATACCCTCCCACCAACAACACAGGAAGAAGAACTCCACATGGACTCCTCCCGAGGGTCGAAATGACAGTCTGGACCTATACATAGAATGCTTCCGCCGACGTGCACAGGCAGAAATTGTGGAAAAACAACATCGCTTGCCTCATAACCTAAGTCGTGCAGAACGCAATGCCATCCACAGCCTCAGAAACCACCCTGACATTATCATCAAAGAGGCTGATAAAGGAGGTGCTGTTGTCATCATGAACAGGTCTGACTACCAGAAGGAGGCTGCCAGACAACTCTCCAATACCAAATTCTACAAGCCACTTTCCTCAGATCCCACTGAGGAATACACTAAGAAACTGCACCATCTGCTGAGGACACTCCCTACACTAACACAGGAACAAATCAACATACCCTTAGAGCCCCGACCGGGGTTATTCTATCTACTACCTAAGATCCACAAACCTGGAAATCCTGGACGCCCCATCATCTCGGGCATTGGCACTCTCACTGAAGGACTGTCTGGATATGTGGACTCCCTACTCAGACCCTACGCCACCAGCACTCCCAGCTATCTCCGTGACACCACAGATTTCCTGAGAAAACTACAATGCATTGGTGACCTCCCAGAAAACACCATCCTAGCCACCATGGATGTAGAGGCTCTCTACACAAACATCCCACATACAGATGGAATACAAGCTGTCAGGAACAGTATCCCTGATGATGACACAGCACAACTTATTGCTGAGCTCTGTGACTTTATCCTCACGCACAATTATTTCAAATTTGGTGACAACATATACCTCCAGACCAGTGGCACCGCTATGGGCACCCGCATGGCCCCACAATATGCCAACATTTTTATGGCTGACCTGGAACAACGCTTCCTCAGCTCTCGTCCACTCATGCCCCTTCTCTACCTACGCTATATTGATGACATCTTCATCATCTGGACCCATGGGAAAGAGACCCTAGAAGAATTCCACCATGATTTCAACAGCTTCCACCCCACCATCAACCTCAGCCTGGACCAATCTACACGGGAGGTCCACTTCCTAGACACCACCGTACAAATAAGCGATGGACACATTAACACCACCCTATACCGAAAACCCACCGACCGCTATGCCTACCTTCATGCCTCCAGCTTCCACCCCGGTCACACCACACGATCCATCATCTACAGCCAAGCACTGAGGTACAATCGCATCTGCTCCAACCCCTCAGACAGAGACCAACACCTACAAGATCTTCACCAAGCATTCTCAAAACTACGATACCCACACAAGGAAATAAAGAAACAAATCAACAGAGCCAGACGTATACCCAGAAGCCTCCTGCTACAAGACAGGCCCAGAAGAGAAACCAACAGAACTCCACTGGCCATCACCTACAGTCCTCAGCTTAAACCTCTCCAACGCATCATCAGTGATCTACAACCCATCCTGGACAATGATCCCTCACTTTCACACACCTTGGGAGGCAGGCCAGTCCTCGCCCACAGACAACCTGCCAACCTTAAGCATATTCTCACCAGCAACCCACCGCACCATAACAACTCTAACTCAGGAACCAACCCATGCAACAAACCTCGATGCCAACTCTGCCCACATATCTACACCAGCAACACCATCACAGGACCTAACCAGATCAGCTACAACATCACCGGCTCATTCACCTGCACGTCCACCAATGTTATATATGCCATCATATGCCAGCAATGCCCCTCTGCTATGTACATTGGCCAAACTGGACAGTCACTACGCAAGAGGATAAATGGACACAAGTCAGATATCAGGAATGGCAATATACAAAAACCTGTAGGAGAACACTTCAACCTCCCTGGCCACACAATAGCAGATGTAAAGGTAGCCATCTTACAGCAAAAAAACTTCAGGACCAGACTCCAAAGAGAAACTGCTGAGCTCCAGTTCATTTGCAAATTTGACACCATCAGATCAGGATTAAACAAAGACTGTGAATGGCTATCCAACTACAGAAGCAGTTTCTCCTCCCTTGGTGTTCACACCTCAACTGCTAGCAGAGCACCTCACCCTCCCTGATTGAACTAACCTCGTTATCTCCACACTGATTTATACCTGCCTCTGGAGATTTCCATTACTTGCATCTGAAGAAGTGAGGTTCTTACCCACGAAAGCTTATGCTCCCAACACTTCTGTTAGTCTCAAAGGTGCCACAGGACCCTCTGTTGCTTTTTACAGATTCAGACTAACATGGCTACCCCTCTGATATTGTCTGACTATGGTCTTTCAACCAGTTATGGAAACACTGTGACCCAAAGCACGCTACATTCATACCCTCCACACTATTGTAATAATCACAAAATATGCTTGGAAGGTATGATTTGAAAACTAATAACTCATTCATCATTAATATTCTTGTGTGATTTATGTACGCAATGTATATTAAGAGTTATGAATATATGCTGGAAGTATGACTAAAGTGTGTATAAACCAGGCATGTCAGGGGGAGTTGTTAAACAGGTCTATCCTAAACAAAGGAATATGTGTTTACCTCGATTTACATATAAGCAGTAAACTGTCAAGAGAGCAGGGGAAGGAGATGGCAGGAAACAGAACAATTAGCAAACACCAATGGGGAAAAAGAACATGGAGCTTCCTTCACAACCAGACTCCATGTCGCCTTCCTCACAGCTTGACTGGACTTTACTTTGAGGGGTCACCTTCAGAAGAATCCATTTTGAAGCTTCACTGGACTATAAAAGAAAGGGGCTGAGAACTCCGGTCCTCTCTTTTACCTAAGAAGACAAAGGAATCACCATTTTGAGCATCTGAAAGAGATCCTGACCCAGGCGGGAGTCAGCCACCATCTTGCTGGAAGCCGATGGGTGAGAAACAGCATCTTGAACAAAGCCTTGAACTAAACCTTGCTACATTAAGTTTTAGACTTTTAGATGTGTGTTTTCACTTTTATTTGTTTGTTTGTAACCATTTCTAACTTTATCTTATACTTGAACTCACTTAAAATCCAATCTTCTTTTGTTAATAAACTTGTTTTACTACTAATCGAAATCAACAGTGCTGTGTTTGAATTAATGTGAATGTTAACTCCAGTTAATGTGGCTGGTGGATTTTGTTTCTTTAAAGGAACAAACAGAACTTATTATTTCTTTGAGCAGCCCAGCAGACAGCTAGACACTTCAGGGCACGTGGTTTGCGAAAATTCAGGGAGTATATTGGAGTCACTTTTCTGATTGTAACCAAGGCTTGTGGAAGCCAGAGTGGGGCTGTAGACAGGCTGCTGGGGTCATAGTTCCTGAACCAGGGTTGGCTGCATAGCACACAGACACTTGGGGTGTGACTGCCTGCTTGTTGCTCACTGTAAATGTCCCAGGCAGAGAACTACAGTGGCAAAATATTGTGAAGCACTCACCGTTACAGGGTAAAAGGTGACAAACCTCTTATCAATCTGGATTGCACCCATAACATGGCACATACCTTACAGTAATTTCATCTAGACCACATTTCCATATGTTGCTTATAAAAATTTCAAGAAGGAGCATAGGTGCCGACTCCATGGGTGCTCAGGGGCTCAAGTAACCATGGAAAAAAATAGGGGGAGGGTGAGAACAGTGGTTACGTAGCCCTAGGGCTAACCTCCAAACAGCTGTTTGGTGGGCCGGGAGCTGGCTGCTGATCAGCGAGCGGCAGGAGCGCAGGGAGCCTTGGGGCAGGAAGAGGCTGAGTGAGGGCGGGGCCTCCGGGGAAGAGGCTGAGTGGGAGTGGGGCCTTGGGGCAGAGCAGGGGTGGAGCAGCCACTGGGAAAAACAGAAGTCAGAGCCTGTGTGAGGGAAATTGTCAAAAGCCTTACTAAAGTCCAAATAGATCACGTCTACTGCTTCTCCCCTATCCACTAGGCTGGTTACCCAGTAAAAGAAAGAAATTAGATTGATTTGGCATTATTTGTTCTTTGCACATCTATTTTGGTGACTACTTTTCTCCGTTTTATCCTCTAGACTTGAACAAATTGATTGTTTAATAATTTGTTCCAGTATCTTTCCAGGTATTGGAGTTAAGGTAACTGGTTTGTAATTCACTGGGTCCTCCTATTCCCCTCTAATTGCCCTTCTCCAGTACTGCCAGACCTCAGCCATCCTCTATGAGTTCTTGAAGATAATCACTAATGATTCCTAGACTGTTTCAACTAATTCCTTAAGTACCTTTGTCTGAATTTCACCAGGGCTTCCTGACTTAGATACATCTAACTTATCTAAATGTTCTTTTAACCTGTTCTTTCCACATGCTGGGCTGCTGCTTTTCTATTGCAGCATGCACATCAGTCAGGGGTTAGCGGGGCCAACTGGCCGTGCTAGAGCTGACACAGTGCAGCATCTCTAGGTTTCACTCAGTTGCTTCTCTGCATATCTGGAAGCTTCTCTGTCTCAGATGGCTGGCTGGGAATGACATCATTCCACTTCTCTACTCTTTTCTTCCTTAGAAAAGACAGCAGGTCAGAACAAAGGAAACACCTCAGAGTCTCCACTCCCTGATACATACAGACACCATCTAGAGCAGTGGCTCTCAACCTTTCCAGACTACTGTACCCCTTTCAGGAGTCTGATTTGTCTGGCATACCCTCAAGTTACACCTCACTTAAAAACTATTTACTTACAAAATCAGACATAAAATACAAAAGTGTCACAGTACACTACTCTGGAAAATTGCTTACTTTCTCATTTTTACCATGTAATTATAAAATAAATCAATTGGAATATAAATATTGTACTTACATTTCAGTGTATAGAATATAGATCAGTATAAACAAGTAATTGTCTGTACAAAATTTAGGTTGCACTGACTTTGCTAGTGGTTTTTATGTAGCCTGTTGTAAAACTAAGCAAATATCAAGATGAGTTGATGTACCCCCTGGAAGACCTCCATGTACCCCCAGTGTTATGTGTCCCCCTGGTTGAGAACCACTGATCTAGAGGCTGGGATGAGTGGCAATCAAAGGAAACCTGTGACACTTAGTGTGAGTTGGGTGAATTTGGAGTCTTAATGTTTGCTTGATTTTCAGATTTCAACATTGAAATTATAGATTTTTATTTTATTTTGTAGAGAAAAGATAGATATTTAGAATCAAGATGTTATCATATAGTCTGACTAATGCTACGGAGATCAAACTTCAGCGCTAAACTTTTCACAACATCCCTTATTTAACTGACATTACACTCACTAATCAGTATCCAAAACTATAAAGTAATGTATTAGCTTCTATGTTATAAACACATTTGCCCTCTACTGGATAGAATCAGAACTGTAGAGCATATATATGAGGATTCCAATTTTATTGTTCATGAGTTGACAAAAAATAAAATTGATGCTTATTTCCAAAGTGGGTTTATTTTAATTTTTGCCAATTTATGTCTTTTATTAGCATAAAAATAAATGAAAAACAGATACTGATTTGCCCGCCTACAAATTAATAATTTTGAATAAAAGATAATCCAATACTTTTATTGCTATACCATAATTATTGTTTAGTAGAATGGAAAGCAGAAGTTTTATACTAGTATAACATAGCTGGTGTTTTAAAATTCCCCTTCCTGTACATTTGATTATTAAAAATAGATATTTTTTTGTGGAGGTAGAAATTACCCATTATGAATACTGACATTTAGCAATTTCAACCTAATTCATCCAGACCTATTTATAAGCAAAGTTCATACTGCTCCCTGAAATCAGATTGTGTTTTTAGAGCCAGTTTGTGCATACCATCCCCTCCCCTCCGATGCATCCATGATCACCATCATGTCTATGTAAATCTGCTACCACACAAAATTACAATACAAACATCTAGCTCAGCAGACGCATTTACTGGGTCAAAAGTCTCTACCATTAAGAATGTTGCTTGTTATTTTCAGTAGAGATAGAAGTAAATGAGATCACCAAATCCAAACACCACAGATAGCTCAGATCCATCTCTAATTCACATTTTTCAGAATGGTAGTACAATTTTGTGGCCAGACTGGGAAAAGTAGATAATGACTGCAAATTGTGTTATATTTGTGTTGAAGGTGGACACAGATGGGTTCAATGATTTATCCAGAGTTTGATAGTGAGTCAATAAGGTCCCCAATCCAGGAGAACTCAAATTCCCATATCAGTCCTAGAACCACAAGAAAATAGGTATTTTATAAACATCCATTTTGACAATCCATAGGGTCCCTGCATATGAATCTGTGGCTTTTTGATGTACTGTAACATGAAAAGGATATAATTCCATCATGTCGGCACTTCCTCTTTTAATTTGCACAGTAGTCAATAGTTTTTCCTCTTTCAGCTCTTTAAGAATTTTATAGGCCTTTAATGAGTAACTAAAAAGGGTGAACACTTGGTGAGCCTCTGCCAGATGTTGTTTAATTATATAGATTCATAGATTCATAGATTCTAGGACTGGAAGGGACCTCGAGAGGTCATCGAGTCCAGTCCCCTGCCCGCATGGATATGCCCCCTGCCCGCATATCTCTGTATAAATGAAATATAGCAGTTCACAGCAACACGCACATTATATTGGGGCTTAGATGCTAAAGTGATGATGGGCACCCTAGAAATATCATCACTAGATTAGATAAATATATGTTTCAGTTGAATAATGAAGATTCTTGAATATGATGGATCTGCTGGTCACCTCTGATACCTGATCATTTTTCTAGATACATAGATCATTCACCATAGCAGGAAATATTTTAGTGATGAATACTCAGCTCTTGCATGATGGAGGAGGTTAATTATGGCACACCAGCATCAGATCAGAGTACACTTTTGCAGGTGGGAAACAGCTGGTTCTTACTTCTCAGATGGCCTTGAGAAACTTCTCAGATGGCCTTTTTATTATATTTTATTCCATCACTCTTAGTCTTTGGGGAAACTAGATGAGTGGGATTGTACTTTGCAGTCTGGCCTATGAACTTTTTAAAACTTAACTGTTTCAGTAGTTTGTCTTGTGTGGATGCTACACTGAGGAAAGGAACTCTGACTTAATTGGCAGGCTATTTTTTTTCATCTTGTCTGTCTTACATTTACAGCCACATTGTGATTATACAGTGCATCATTCACATTTAGATACCCAGGCTTACTCTCTATGGAAAAGTGAGGGTATATAGTATAGTCTTTACCATGTCTGCCTCATCATAAGAGAAGTGGTTTCACCTAGCAGACATTAATGACTTTTTGCTCTTGCCACCATGTGTGCTTTGAATGGATCAGGTATCTTAATCCCCTCTATCTCACATGCTTCCTTTATACCAGCGACTTTATTTGCTCAGGGACAGGAATAATTTTCATTTCTCATAACACATTCCTATTTCATTTAGTTGTGGCTCACAAAAATACATGCATGCAGTATAGTTCTAGCACTCTAGGTTGCCTGCCTTGCTTTATGTGCTCCTTATTAATTGCACGGTAGGTCCTTCTCTCTGGAAAAAAAATCACAGCTCTTTCAGCATAAACCTGTCATAGATTTTTATCTGCTGAGTCCACTCTTCTCTTTCAGCCCTTCTTCCCAACAATAACAAACCTTTCTCTAATCACACTTAGAAAAAATAACCCCTCTGTTTCTTCACTGTACTGAATTTAAAAGGCTTCATTAATCCTTGATTACTGATAAACACAGCACTTGCTCTGCACATTGTTGTTTAAACCCTCTACTGAGGCATTTCCTTTAGACTCATAACTTTCCAGGCTGTTTCTACAATGATTGCAGCTGACTCTAAACTATTCTTTTATAAGGCCCACCGGGGGAATGCTTCTCATCCCAGGACCCAATCAGGTTTTCTCATTAATTAGGCTGCTTGAGAGCAGCAAGCTGAACATGTTTCCTAATCATGTTAAATGCTATGCTAGGAGCCTTCCTGTGGCTCCTACCTCTTCTGCCTCTCCAAAAGTGTCTTGAAAATGCTTCCTTGATAATATATTCTTGTCTGGGTTAAATACAGTTCTACAATGAGAAGGATTCTACTATTGTCTGTGGAAGTGGGGGAGAACTTTTTCTGATATACCCACTGTCCCCCTATTGCCCCTAAATTTCTGCTCCTTAGATCCCTCTTTTCTTCCCACTCCTCTGGGGTGGTTGGGTAGTCATGTCTTTGCCTTACTTCCACATACCTCAGACAGGGGGGAGGGGCTTTTAGCAGTGGGAGAGCTAGCGCCTGCCCATGTTCCAGCGCTCAAAAGGACATACCTCAGACAGTCCTGTTTGCTTGTTGCCCTGTATTTCTCTTCTTATTTCTGTGTTTCTTGGCCCCTCTTTCATTTCTCTTGCTTCCCCTCGCTGGTCTCTAATTTTCATACTAGTACCCCTTTTTTCTAGTCAGTTGAGATTTGCAACAAATCCATCATACCCTTCACTAGTTTGCCTCCTCAGGAGTTTGATTGTTTTTTGAGGTATAGAGGAGTTCTTCCTGATCATAGTGTGAATTCCTTTACTCTCCTCCACAAAAGCCATCCTCTGTAAAGGTTGCTGGTTCAGGGAGGCAGGGCAGGCACAGCCATCTGTTCTTGATTTGCCTGAGGTACCCTAACATTGATAGCAAGGGATGAAAGATCAAAACATAAACTGACAAATTCTGATTTCAGTCATGCAGGTGTAAATCTAGAACACTCCTACTCCTTTTGAAGTCTATGGACCTGATTCTTAGTTGTTCCACTCCTGTGCTTGGGGCAGGGATGAGAAGAGGGGGCAAAGGTGGCTTTAAATAGCCTTTGCATTCCTATAATCTGGGCCTGTGGATGATCCTGCCTATCCCCTGGCAAACATCAGGACAGCCTCGGGGCTGCACTAATTTACACTCTTTTCCCCAGAGCTCTCTCTAGGCCTTGGGAAGCAGAGAACAGCTTTAGTGAAATGCACTTTTCTGCCCACTTTGAGTTTCTTTTATACCACTCTAACAGCTTAAAGGGATCAGAATGTAACAGAATCAGGGTTGATTCACACTGGTGTAAATAAGATTGTAATCTGGCCCAAGGATTTAGGAACTAGGAGACTTCTCAGCAGAGAGTATTCTAGAGAAACAGTAGTAATGAAAATAAGGGGGAATTAAAGATTGCCACCACTTTCTGGGACACTTTCATGAGGTATTTATTATCCATTTTAGGTATTAATGAAGCTCCCATTACCATGTTGTCTGAGCACCTCACCATCTTTAATAATAAATGCAGAAAATTGTATTTCTCTACCTTAACAGGTGGAGAAGTGAGGTACAAAGGTAGCATGTCGCAACATAGGGGATTGAACTCAGGCATCCTAAGTCCTAGATAGAGGACCTATCTACTGGACCCCTCTTCTTTTCATCCTTGCTAGGCCTCAGTCTCATTCTTAGTGGATAGGTAATTCCATCACTAAACCAACATCTGTATCATCATCAAATGACACCCTTTTGGGGAGTATCAGTAGAAAGACCAAGGTTTAAGAGTCTGATCTTCCCACTGAAGTCAATAAGAGTTTTTTATATTGGTTTAAATGGAAACAGGCCAGGTTTTAAGGGTTTGACCAAAAGCCCCATAAAGTTAATTGAAAGATGAAGCCTAAATTTTGTATAGGCACTGGAGTACCTTTATGGTATGTCTATGCTGAAATATAAGCCCAGGGTTTGAACTCAGGCTCAAGCCTAACCCCCCTGCTATCCACACACAAATTGCATTAAGCCAGGGGGAGGACCCAGGGTCCCATAGATGTGGAGGGCTTAAGTCTGAGTCAAGCTAGGACCCAGGGTTCAAACCCTATTTCTCTGCAGTTAGATACAGGCCCACTTGACTCATGCTCTGGGAGGCTGCCAAAAGTTTCCCACAATGCCATGGGCCAACTTTCTTTGTCCTCTGGACAGGTAAGTTTGGTGGACAGTCAAGTTTTCCTACATTGCACCATAAACAAAGGGCTAGAGCAGCCACATTTTGGGAAAGTGCTAGGAAGTCTGGGATATGGTGCTTGATCTCAGACCCACATAATGAGGTGTAGACACTGGAGCCCCAACTTAGGACCCAGGGTTCAGCAATTCCTGACCTGGGGTTAAAAATGAGTATAGATGCACAAAGCCCTAAGTCAACATTCTACTAACCCTGGGCTTACGTGGCAGTACAGACATAGCCTGCAGGTATGTCTACACTGCATTAAAACACCCATGGCTGGCCTGTGTCAGCTGACTTGGGCTTGGGCTACAAGGCTGTAGAATTGCAGTGCAGATGTTTGGGGTTGGGTTGGAGGCTAAACTTTGGGACCCCAGGAGCGGGGAGGATCCCTGAGCCCAGTGTCGAGCCCAAGTCTGAACACCTACACTGCAATGTTATAGTCCCACAGCCCGGTCCCCACCAATGGGTGTCAGCTGACACAGGCCAGCCCCAGGTGTTTTATTGCAGTGTAGGCATATCCTTAGAAGTTACTATTTATATCAGGGTTGAGGCTTTTCTGAGGAATGCTGCCCTCAACTACACAAGCTCTAGGGTAGTAAAATGCACTAGAATAACACCTACACATAGTGGCAATTGGTGCTACATAAATACCTTAAATAGATAGACTTGCTAGTAAAGCCCTCCCAACCTGCAGTAGAGACAGAACAGCAACACGCCTGGAGCTTATAGCAGACCTTGCTTGTGGTGCAAGCTGGAACAAGAGTAGGTGAGTATACGCTATGTTCCCTCCACTCCAGGCAGTTGGTTGAAAAATGGAAAAACAATTTGCAAATATTTTGAAATTTCAAACTTTTTTTCTGTTTTGCAGGGTTTGAAATGGAGAAATAATTTTATTTAAGAAAATTGAAAAATAATTTGAAAAAATCATATTTTTATTTCCTTCCTTTTCACAACTGAGTACAATAAAATTAGCAATATGTGTGTGTTGGGGTGTGTTTTGTTGTTTTTCCTTTTTAAATTTTTCCTTTTGATACTTTGCAATATGTCTAAACTCCTCAATCTTTTGAAAAGATCCAGACTGGCAGAGTTACAGTGTTTTCCTTTTGCTTTTGATACTGTTGCTTTTCCATAACTGACGATGTTTTGAGAAGGTATAGAGTGGAAAAAGAGGCTGGGAGGGTGGGCAATGAAAGAAAAAGGACAGAAAAACTGAAAGCAAAACAAAACCAAAGTAACCCTATACATCATCCATTTTACTGCATTCCATGGTAAAAAGAGGAGAAAGCGAAAAAATTGAAAGAAAGGCAAAAAACAAAAATCCAAAGACTCAAAATGTTGAAGTTTGAAATTTTCAATTTTAATGGATACCCGGACATTAAAAATGTTCACAAAAATCTTTCAAATTTTTTTAATTTAAAAAGAGGCCATTTCTCATTTTTAAAAAGAGGCCATTTCTCATTTTTTAAAATGTATAATGAAAAATTTCAACCAGCGAGGCAGATTACCATGAGGACATTTGCCTGAAACTGACTTCTGGTTCTACCAACAAAAACATCCTCAATAGACTGTAAACCTTCCCTGGAGAATGGTGCAGTGTCAGGTGAGGGGTAACAACAACATGGCTTCTAAGGTTGCGATAGGAGAAGGAAACCAGGCTCTTGCCTGGGAGAATATTACAAGATCTTCTTGTTGAAGAAAAAATGCATTGGAGCCAACTTCTGCGCTTGGATCCACACACAGAGATTCCATTGACTTCAGTGGGGCTCACACGTGTGTCAAAGGGTAGAATGCAGCTTCTAGAGTTTCATTTGCATTGTGGAATCTTTAATCACTTACTCTACCTTTTCAAAAGAAATTAAAATGAGTATATCATTAAACTATGGAACATAAACAATCATTTATCCTTACAATTGGAATAAATAATTTTTTAACTAGACAAACTTAGACTGGGCTTTGTGAGAACCCAAACTTTTTTTTTAAACATTGAACATCTGATACGATACTGCAGTCCTATGATAAAGTCCTGTGTACAGTAGGTATCAGAAATGCCACAAAATAAAGCTATGGTAGTTGCTTGGAGTCTAATATTCTTTTGTTGCATAGCACTCATTTTCTATTTCCTTCCAAACAGAGAGAAAGATTGATAGAAAGTCCAATTTGCATTTAAATTACATCATCCACATTTTCTCATGCCCTTTGGGGTTTTTGTCACTTATGGCATTAGTTGTAGAATCATAGTCATAGCATTTAAGGCCAAAATGGACCACCAGATCATCCAGTCTGAACTGCTGTATATCACAGGCCACCAGCACCATCCAGCACCCACAACCTAAACTCCACAACCAAAATGAGACCAAAGTATTACAGCCCACAGAAGACTACACTTTTATGTGTCACACAGGCAGAGAATAGGAGGGACTGAGGTGCACCAGTGCCCGAGGCCCATGCAGTGGCAGGGAAGTGATTAAGTGAGATATACCCAGATAATCCTTGCAAGTGATCCACACTTACACGCTGCAGAGGAAGGTGAAAAAGCCCTAAAGTCACTCCTGATCTGACTTGGGGAACAGTTCCTGACTCCACAGGTGGTGATCAGTTAGATCCTGAGCATGGGAGCAAGAACCAGCTAGCCAAGTACCTGAGAGAGAGTACCATCCTGGACCCCGGCCCACCCCTCCACTATCCCATCTCCAGTCTTAATCATCTCTGATGCTTCAGATGAAGGAGATAAAGAAAAACCTTCCACAACACGATAGGGTGGAATCCCTTCCTGATCCCTCCCATTTGGGGTAGATGTCAAGAATCCAAGGCTCTGACATTATGGCCATCGTTTTCCTGAGTCAGCACTCCAGAGACCAGTTTATGAACTCAGTTTCACCACTGTAAATCCAGAGTCATTCCACTGCCTTTCCTGAAAGCAGATTTTTTTTCCCTACTAAGGAAGCAGCTTCTGCTTATTGGCCAATAACTCTTCCCACTTAATGCCTGTTGTATTAATTTAGATGGACTGTGTGGGCCCAAAGAGTAAAATGTATTAACATAATCCACGCGTCCAACATTAAGCAATTTTAAACATGGTTTGGGGTTTGGAATACAGAGTCCTCAGCCTCCCATGGCAAACACACCATTAAAAATCCTTTTAACCTTTTATTACAGATACAGGAAAAGAAGGAAAAACAGTTAAAGAATTTGAAATGTAAATTGTAAGGCTTTCATTTTAATAACATCTCTTGCTCCCTTTCCCTTGGGCTGGAGAGAGTTTTAAAAATAACTCCTCTTCCCTCTTCCCCCCGCCCCTTGTTTGACAGTCTTCTAGATGGTATCAAAGATGGTAAAAACTGTCTTCTTTTGGGAAAAGTGAAGAAGTTAGTTGAGATGGGCCAGAAGGTGGTGTTATTGCTGCTGTTGTTGTTAAAGTCTGATCCCATTTCCTAGAGGACAAAACAAGAACAACACTCAAAAAGAGGGAGAGAAAAGAACAGCAAAGATTGAAAATGCAGCCACTGTGTCTGATGTTGTCTTTCACTTGCAACCTCACAGCTGGAAAAACACAGGCCCAGCACACAGTATTGTCTGCTACTCCGAGATCGGAACAACTTGTACCAGCAGTGGGCTGTTTGGAGTATTGGTTTTAGTTGCCTCTCTGGTCACAGGCTTACAGCAGTGTTGCAAAATATGTAGTCTTGCCAGACTCTTATTAACCAGAAAGCAAAAGGAGAGAAACAGGAAAGAAAATAAATAAGATGGGGGAAGGAAAAGGACACACTGGCAGTGAGGGGGAGACAAAGTCTCACATCATAGGTGGTGTTCAGGATTGAGAAGGAGTTGGTGAAGGTGGCAGTCTCATCAGGGTCCCTCTCTGTGGCTCAGTGTGGTCAGGACATCTCTCAGGATCAGAATGATGAAGGCCTGGGGTCCCAGGAGATGGAGGTGGTGGGGGTGGGGGTGGGGGGGGCAGCCATGATGATGAAGCTCTCTCCTTCCCCTTCTCTCATCTTTCAATCAGCCAGCATTTCAGTTGCCTGCTTTTCCTGCCCACGGTCTCTTTTTTTTTTTTAAGGACCCCAAAAGGGAGCAATGGGTGCAACAGCCCATACCCATTCTTCTCTTGTTTACCAGGCAGGAGCTTAACACAGTCCTTGAATTATATCAGTAGGCCTTTTTCTTTGGACTAATTCAATCTCTGTTTTGCAACTTTTCCTATCAACATTTGTTGTTATAGGTTATCATGGCACTTTATAGGGTGACCAGACGTCTCGATAAAATCAGGACCGTCCCGATTTTTCGGTGTTTGTCCCGCATCCCGACCGATCTCTGGTCGGGAAACAATTTGTCCTGATATTTCGCTCCCCCCTCGTGGTGTCCCGATATTTTCTCTCATCTGGTCACCCTAGCACTTTTATACACTTTTTACAGTTGAGCTCACAATTAAGATAAATTTGTAGGCTCAATTATTGCAAGATGCCAGGCTGGTGGAAATTGCCGCTGGTGCACTTATAATAATAGCTATGCTTCAGGGCCAAATTCTAATGCCATAGAAGTCAATGACAAAACTTCCACTGAATCCAATAGTACCTAAAAGGAAAAAGTGGCACCCCCCTATGGGATAGCTAGGGGCTAACTCATAACATTCGTACAACTCACTGTGCTTAGAGGGATACACACAGGGCCAGATCCTTGAACTCTCATAAGTCCCACAGCTCAATGGAAACTTAAAGCTGCCTTGAGGCAACCACAGCATACCACTTACATAATGGTCCTCATATGGTGTGAGGCTGGCATTGTCAGGAGCTGCTTTCCATAGCAGGTGTGTAGGCTGCGGAGAGAACAGGTCGGGGGCTAGAGATCCCAATTGGCAGAATTGCTCCTAGAGCCATGAAGGTGCTGTAACTTGCACTGGCGGGAGTTCAGCCTCTGGCATTCCTCAGGATGGACATGGACAAATGAGGGGTGGGGTATAATGTGGGTATAAGTGGTATAATGCCACCTATGCCTCCCCACTTTCCCAGGTTTGCCATGCATTGCTTGGGAGCACCAGGATTTAGCCCACAATTTCTTCCTTATTCTTTGGTATGCTCTACTAACCTGCTGTGCAATGCTGCTCCATTGATCCATTTCTCTACAGGGGTCCTTAGTTATAGCTAGAAGAAAAATGAACTACCGTGTCCTTTTCAAAGTAACTTGTTCCTCTGCCCTGTGTAATTATACATGGTAAGTGAGTGGGAAGAAAATGGCCAAAGTCTAACATTTTCCTTTGCAGAACATGACAGAGTTACTCGGGTTGTTGTTGACTAAGTCAGGATTCTGCCCTTTACTGGTTGTTTATTCCATGGGAAGAGCTCACATGTGGGCTCTGTCACTGATATTTGATTCAATTTGTTACTTGGGGCCATTGTCTTGCCTGCTTCAAACAAGCCTCCAGGCAGCTGTGGTCTGCTGCGATCTTTTCTGACACCCCAAGTAGTACTGATGAGTTTCTATGCACCTGTGGCAATGCAACCTGTCTCTTTGGCAGCCAGAAATGACTCTGCATTTGGTGTATTGCTTTTCGGCACGGTTCATGTATTCTTTTCTTGGCACAAAATTTTCAACAGGTGTAATCCTGCCTTAGGAGGCCCAGGGTACCAGTCCTATAGTAATGGCTCAAAGGAGCTGTGCCTTTAGAAGAAATGACACTTGCATTGTTGTGCAGGCTGCTGATCATTGCCTGGCACCTATGCCCCTAAGGCAAGAATCCAAATAACTTGTGAGAAGGCACTTTGCCATCTTAGCAGATGGACATGAGTGCAAGCAGCCAAGAGACTATGTCTGTGCATCAACCATGGCATTGAGGGCATGATTCCTGGCAAAGAATATTGTAACTGCTGTTTATCTTTTGCTAGGGTTCGGGGAATATGTCATTGCTAATTGAGGTCTGGGCTGGATTCTGTTTCAAAAATTTAAAATATGACTGTGTAAGACAAGTGTCTAGCTGGCTTGAATCAGGCCGAAAGTCTTGAGAGGGGCCAAGAGAGGGATCAGGATGAAATCTGCACTGGAGCAGCCCCAAATGTTGTGCACGTGAAGCAAAGCCAGAAAATGTTGCCATTGTATCAGAGTTATGAAAAGAATGGGGGAGATGAAAAAAGGGAAATTGTTTTTCATTGGCTGGGTTCTTCTGTTTTCTTGTGGAACAAAAGGGAAAATTCACATAGTAAAGGGGGGAAGATGGGGAAAATTCAGGATGAATATCAGGAAAACTTCCTCACAGTGAGCTGCATTCATTTATGGCCTCTCTCAAGGGAAGGGATGGAAGCTCTGTTGCTTGACAAATTTAATACTTGAAAGGACAAAACTCCGGTAACTATGGGATAGTGAACTTTCCTGAAGTGGCAGAAAGATGGATTAGTAGACCTAACTAGTCTTACTTCTCTAGATTCCCTGATTCACACAGAGTGACTATCACCCTTGGGCAGAGGGCCAGCAGAAATCCTGTGCTGTGCCCCGGTGCCTATAAGTGAGACTTAAGTGGGGCAAAGGTCTCATCTGGCACTCTGTACTGGGGTGAATTTCACTCCTAGAAAGAGAACTAGAGAATATATTATCTTTGCTGTGACATGACACACTTTTGCTGGCTGGATTCACCTACATGATCCACGGCACCCAGACTCAGAGCTGAAAGAAATGGGAGACAGACTAAGTATATATTGACATAAAAACATAAAGAGCTTCCATATTGGGTCAGACCATGATTCATCTTGCCCAGTATCCTGGCAATTATGGAGCAATCCACCCCTGGCTTTCACTCCCAGTTTCTGGTAATCAGAGTTTTAGGGTTGCCCTGAGGATGGGGTTCCTTCCCTGATAATCTTGGCTAATAGCCATTGATGAACCTATCCTCTGTGAACTTAGCCAGTTCTTTTATGAACCATTACAACATCTCATGCCAATGAGTTCCACAGGTTACTTTTATGTTTTGTAAAAAAGTGCTTCCTCTGTTTGTATTAAATCTGCTGCCTATTAATTTCATTGGGTGATCCCTGTGAAACACTGAAAGGGTAAATAACACTTATTCTGATTCTGCTAGATAAGTTGAGTGTATGCTCAGCTTCTGCAGAAAGAGGTCCATCATGAACAAAATTGCAAACAGTTCATAGTTACATAGTAAAATATGGCATCTTTGCTTCATCTTGGTGCAGAAAATTCTGTATTAATAATAGTGAGAATATAGAGGACAGGTATTCTCCTTGCTGGTAAAAACTGATTATAAATAGGAGAAAAAAGCAAGTGAATAATACATGCAAAACTAAAACTGAAAGGGGACAATTGCAACCTATTGCAATGTGTAATCTAAATATAGGACACTTATAGAAAAATATGGCATAGCAATAGAGAGAGCCAACAAAGTGATGATCTAGGCATAGAATCATAGAATATCAGGGTTGGAAGGGACCTCAGGAGGTCATCTAGTCCAACCCCCTGCTCAAAGCAGGACCAATTCCCAACTAAATCATCCCAGCCAGGGCTTTGTCAAACCGGGCCTTAAAAACCTCAAAAGAAGGAGACTCCACCACCTCCCTAGGTAACGCATTCCAGTGCTTCACCACCCTCCTAGTGAAAAAGTTTTTCCTAATATCCAACCTAGACTTCCCCCACTGCAACTTGAGACCATTGCTCCTTGTTCTGTCATCTGCCACCACTGAGAACAGCCGAGCTCCATCCTTTTTGGAACCCCCCCCTCAGGTAGTTGAAAGCAGCTATCAAATCCCCCCTCATTCTTCTCTTCTGGACACTAAACAATCCCAGTTCCCTCAGCCTCTCCTCATAAGTCATGTGCTCCAGACCCCTAATCATTTTTGTTGCCCTCCGCTGGACTCTTCCCAATTTTTCCACATCCTTCTTGTAGTGTGGGGCCCAAAACTGGACACAGTATTCCAGATGAGGCCTCAACAATGTCGAATAAAGGGGAACGATCACGTTCCTCGATCTGCTGGCAATGCCCCTACTTATACAGCCCAAAATGCCGTTAGCCTTCTTGGCAACAAGAGCACACTGTTGACTCATATCCAGCTTCTCGTCCACTGTGACCCCTAGGTCCTTTTCTGCAGAACTGCTACCCAGCCATTCGGTCCCTAGTCTGTAGCAGTGCATGGGATTCTTCCGTCCTAAGTGCAGGACTCTGCACTTGTCCTTGTTGAACCTCATCAGGTTTTTTTTGGCCCAATCCTCTAATTTGTCTAGGTCCCTCTGTATCCGATCCCTACCCTCTAGTGTATCTACCATGCCTCCCAGTTTAGTGTCATCTGCAAACTTGCTGAGAGTGCAGTCCACGCCGTCCTCCAGATCATTAATAAAGATATTAAACAAAACCGGCCCCAGGACCGACCCTTGGGGCACTCCTCTTGAAACCGGCTGCCAACTAGACATGGAGCCATTGATCACTACCCGTTGAGCCCGACGATCTAGCCAGCTTTCTTTCCACCTTACAGTCCATTCATCCAGCCCATACTTCTTTAACTTAGCGGCAAGAATACTGTGGGAGACCGTATCAAAAGCTTTGCTAAAGTCAAGGAATAACACATCCACTGCTTTCCCCTCATCCACAGAGCCAGTTATCTCATCATAGAAGGCAATTAGGTTAGTCAGGCATGACTTGCCTTGGTGAATCCATGCTGACTGTTCCTGATCACTTTCCTCTCCTCTAAGTGTTTCATAATTGATTCCTTGAGGACCTGCTCCATGATTTTTCCAGGGACTGAGGTGAGGCTGACTGGCCTGTAGTTCCCCGGATCCTCCTTCTTCCCTTTTTTAAAGATGGGCACTACATTAGCCTTTTTCCAGTCATCCGGGACCTCCCCCGATCGCCATGAGTTTTCAAAAATAATGGCTAATGGCTCTGCAATCTCATCCGCCAACTTCTTTAGCACCCTCGGATGCAGCGCATCCGGCCCCATGGACTTGTGCACGTCCAGTTTTTCTAAATAGTCCTGAACCACTTCTTTCTCCACAGAGGGCTGGTCACCTTCTCCCCATACTGTGCTGCTCAGTGCAGTAGTCTGGGAGCTGACCTTGTTCGTGAAAACAGAGGCAAAAAAAATCATGCTAGATTCCAGAGCCAATGTTCTTTCATTCAGGTGGTTATCCATGCAGAATGAATAATAGGACTATTTATTTAACCTAATCTTCTTTCATGTATTTTCATTTTTATACCTGGAGCTATCTGAGTCAAACCAAGTTTGAATGTGTGGGGACATATTATGGCTGCCCCTCCATGGCTGTGATAACTGGGGGACAGGCTGCAGGAAATTCCTCCCCTTCCCCTGCCCCCACCAGCACATGCATGGGGAAGGCAATGATCATTTGTTAGCTGGGCTGGAGAGCTCACCAGTGCTATAGCCATGACCTGACTCACTCTCCCATCCCCCCAGCCCACCCTCCACACACCAGCCAAAGCCTGATTGGTGCCATGGGAGTGAGCATAGCTTATACCAACCACTGTTCCAAGAGATGCTGTACACGACACACTCTGGGGCCTTTCCATAGGTATATGCCTGCCTCTTCCCTGCTTGACAGCCCAGCGTGCCTCCCCTTACCAAAGCTCTGCATGCTGCACGAGAGGCATCATTTAGCGCTTTACTTCAAAGTGTCTTTCCAGCATCTTATTAGTTTTCTAAGAGCAATAGGTATTAAAATGTCCATCAGTATTTTCCATTTTTGTCTCATCTTTATCTGGCTGAGCAGCCAATTTCATTATAATTATGTTAGAATTTAGATTTATATCGATATTTGACTTTTTAAAAAAAATCCCTGTTCGAAGACCCAGAACTTATACACAAAAGGAAATCCATAGGATGTGTGTCTGAAGTATCAAGAAAAAATTATATGGCCAGAACATGACCTTGCACTGATTAGTGTGACATTGCAGATATTTCAGGACACAAGATCAATGAGACTAAGCCTGCAGTTTTGCCTCTTACTGTATGCTGGTGCAGCATATTCCCTATCATAAATATTTAGGGCCTGATCCAAAGTCCAGTGAAGTCAATGGGAGTTTTCCCATCAGCTTCAATGGACTTTTGACCAGATCCTTAAAGAGAACCAAGAGAGGATCAATACATGGTGTTATAAATAAGCAGCATCAGTATATATAGTTATTGTTTTCTGTCTTGGTTTTGTACTTGAGAATGAGCAAATTATTTCTGTTTGAATCTCCTTTGGATAGAGTCAATGGAACAGGGACATGGTGTCAGCTGCAGAAGTGAAGACATAGGTAAAGGAAATGTGGGGTGTCAGGGAGAAGGAGCTTCACTCCTGCTATAGCACTAAGAAACCCAGAATATTTAAGGCTACACTGTGACTTAAGGTTTAGTGCTGAGTAATCTGCACCACCCCAAGAGTAACCCTAGGAGGCATTGTGCCCCCAGAGACACCCCTATGAGATACAATTTCCTCCCTGCTTTCTCCTGGGAATAATAATCTACTTTTAGCCCAGTGGCACACCCCCTCCAGAAATTTTTCACATGGTATGCACCAGGGATACCCATCACCCCGACTCCTGGCCAGCTCCTCATTGCAGGCACTCACCGCAGCTTCCTTTACTTGTAGCAGATCTTGAGGTGGTCACTGAGTCCTGTGGGCAGGGCAGAGGGGACATGGGCTGCTGAAGTGGAGTGATGCCAAGCATGCTCCTCGGGGTGGGGAGACCTGGTGCAAGAGCCAGCCTCAATGCCCACTCAGGTTTGGCTGCATGACCTCTGTCTTGACAGGGGAGGTGGTGGGGCCAAAATTGGGTGAGTGGTCTTGCGACTGGTGCACAGGGGTTGCAGTACCACTTAAGTTTGGGAACATGTGCCCTCTGGCATCACAAGAGTGGAGTGGCCAAACCTGAGTGGTCTTGTGACTGCTGTGCACCAAGTTGCAAGATCACTCATCCAATTTTGGCCCTGATACCCCCATCATGAGGATGTGCCAGAGGACCAATGGTAGACATTGTGTGTGATGTGGCATCATGGTTTAGCCTATCCTAACAGTAATTTACTATCCACCCCTTGCTTACTCAGCTTCTTTAGCCCGTGAGTAGGGGGTGGAGCAAAGGCTCTGTCTGTTCTCTGCCCATCCCCCAACTCCCCACCCACCTGTTTCAGATAGGAAGTAAGTGGGACAGTAGCACAGCTTACATCCAGGAAACTATATAGGCACAGGTGCTGGAACTAGCGGTGCTGCCACATCCCCTGGCTTCAAGTGGTTTCCATTATATACAGGGTTTGCAGTTTAGTTCAATGGTTCCCAGCACCCCCACTATACAAATAGTTCCATCACCCCTGTATATAGGAGCATAAGGCAGCATTCTTACTCCTTTGCACAGGCATGCAATCCTAGTCAGACTCTAGCCCTTATTAATTAAGGGGCTAAGCAAAAAAATTAAGTTAGGTGCTACAGTAATTACAGGAAGAGAAGCAGTTGGTGACAGAGGCAGCAACAGTAAAGGCAGGGCAGCTGCTACCACAATGATGATGAGGCACCAGAAAGAAAGGCAGAGAGATGCTCTAGTTATGAAAGAGCCAGAGATGGGAGAAAGGGAGTAGATAATACAATCAGGGAGTCCAAACTTGCAGTGTTTTCTCAGACAAAACTCCCATTGTGGCTTTGCTTAATAGTGCCGGTAGGATCACACAATAGTAAAGGTACAGTAGAGATAAGGGCACATGTTCCAGTAATGATAACAGTTGGGGAAATTATTGCATCATTTGTAAAGTTAATACCATTCATTGGGATAACTCCTTCTATAATGGTAAAAACATGAGTTTACAGCAGTATGTTGGACTGTTACTGTAGCATACTGGGGTTTTTTGTCTTTTAAGTGAAGCTGTAGTATTCCTCTGTAACTTCTCCTTATGTTTCTACTCAGAGCAAGCAGTAGTGTCCCAAATTTTTAATCAATAAAAACACTTCTTGTGAGAGCTTGCGATGCTATTCATCGTGGATTATATTGAATTTTAAATCATGAACACAGTCATTGGACCAGATCCTGATCTGCTGTAAATTAGTGCAGCTCCATTGGACTTCCCAATGTATATCAGATGAGTATCTGGCCTGTTATGTATAAGTACTTGCTGAATAGTTTGTGTGAACATTTTTCAGCATATGAGTTATTTGTGAACTATTCTCCCTGAGTTTTCATTATTTGTTATATATAGTGTGTGATTAGTCACCTAATGGGTTACCTAGGGAGGTGGTGGAATCTCCTTCCTTAGAGGTTTTTAAGGTCAGGCTTGACAAAGCCCTGGCTGGGATGATTTAGTTGGGGATTGGTCCTGCTTTGAGCAGGGGGTTGGACTAAATGACCTCCTGAGGTCCCTTCCAACCCTGTAATTCTATGATTCTAAATTGCACGCTGTTGTTTCCCCTCATTCATTGGTTGACAAACTCTTTAAACAGAACAATAAAGAATGACAAATGCCAAATAACATATTACAAATAAAGCACTGTTTAATATGAATAAATTCATGCTAAAATAGCAAAACTTTCAGGATTAGTGAATACTTTTACAAGTAAACTGTCAGTCATAGTCTTGAATAAACTCTCATAGGTTTGACTAAGGGCTTGTCTACACTGGCAAGTTTCTGCGCAGTAAAGCAGCTTCTGCACTCAAACTGCAGATGTGTACACGCTGCCAAGCCATTTTGTGCGCAGAAACTCCTCAGTTGCAGCGCTGCAAAAAATCCACCTTGATGAGAGTCATAAGGCTATTTACGCAGAGGCTCCAGCGCTCTATTGCCAGTATGAACACTTGATTGCTTTCCGCACTGTAATTGGCCTCCGGAGCTGTCCCATAACGCCTCAAGTGACCGCTCTGCTCATTGTTTTGAATTCGGCTGCCCTGGAGACATGTGCCCCTCCCCTTTCAAAGCACCATTTCTGACAACCTTTGGGTGCTGTGCTGATCTGCTCCGGGACACACAGCAAACCATTAATGTGAAATGTTCGTGCTGTTGAACACAGAGGTGTGTGTGTGTGTGAGAGAGAGAGAGAGAGAGATGCGGGGGGGAAGAGAGAGAGATTGCTGTGCAGAGAGCCCAGGGAGGGAGGCGGGGGCTGATGTCGGGATTTCCCCCTCCCCCGCCTGAGGACTGGTTGCTTCCTTCCACTGTCTGAACTTACAAGACAGCATGCTGACACACTCTCTGTCCCCCAAAACACACTGTCTCTCCCCCCCACTCCATACACACACACACACACACACACGCACACACGCACACACTGCTCTGCTCCCCACTTCAGTTGAAAAGCAGCTGCAATGTAGTAGGATGCCCATGGAATAATGGGATTGGGAAACCTGCATCATGTGACACTGTGCCTGCCCCATGTGGCATTGCAAACCCCTGCGGCCAGTTGCACAGTAGGATAGCTACCACAATGCACTGCTGTCTTTGCTGGTGCAAGAGCTGCTAATGTGGATGATCTCCAGCATCACAAGGAGCACAGGGTATACATGCAACAGTGATTTAATTCCAGTATTTTAATAAAAGTGGTATAACTTGTGGTGCAGAAACTTGCCAGTGTAGACATACCCTAAGTAATACTATTGTCCCACAAAGAACAGCAGTGGGAAATCTGCCTGTTATTTACTATTTGCACAAACACGTTTCTTCATGATACAACCAATTCTACATCTCATCCTAAAAATCACATTCACCACCACCCCACACATGCATACAAACTAGCTGATGTGCCACACCTTAATTTTTTACGCTAGTACAAAGTGCCTGCAGCTGCACTGGAAGACCACCAGAAGTCCCCCACCAGGATGAATTAAATCAATATATTCAGTTTAGGATTTTCTTCAGCTATCAGCTGTAGTGTATCTGTATTAGCCTTATCCCCTTACTGTAGTAGAGGGTTTGTTTGTATTTTCCCATTCATATCTCATAGGTACAAAGTGACTTGACCTGTTTTTTGAATGCCAAGAAGCAAAGCTAAAGGTCAGCTCTGAGCAGCATTGCTGGGACTTGAATAGCATGAGGGAAAAGAGAAACATTAGGAACATAACCAGCAACTTAAATGATGAATAATACACTATGTCTCATTGGTGATGATGGGCATGAGTCTTTTTTTTTAGTTTTTCTTAAGAGACATTAGTACAGAAGCTCTCAGCAGTGAGGGGGTATATATTGGATATTAGAATAGGAAGTCTGGGGGCATGCTGCTGTGAATTGTCATGGCTCCATTGACTTCAGGGAACTACTATAATTTATACCAGGTGAGGCTCTGTCTGAAATTCTCTTAATTAGGGCATGGGACTGGGACAAAGGAGATCTGTGTTCCATTCCCATCACTGCCTCAGACATTCAGTGTGGGTTTGGGCAAATCACTCAAGCTCTGTGCCGCAGTCCTTCCCACCCCCACAATAGCTGCAAATAAATTACAGAAAAGTAAAATGGGAAATATTTATTAACTCATATTACCCATGCCTAGTCCAGTGTAGGATTGTTTCATGCCAATGCATGGGATCAGTTTTCTGTATTGTTGGCTCAATGTATAGCTGCTTCTGCAATCCAAATACAGTACATCATTATACAAATATTTTTAAAAGTGTTGTTTTGTGGGAGGTCGCATAATTGCCATCTGGACAGTAAAATATCATCAGCAAACAGTATCTTGACTAGTTTTAGTTTAGGATCCACTTTTTGTTCCTTTAAATTTTAGATTGTCATCATCATCATGGGTTAAGAATACCCTGCTCAGAGAAATGTTTTCCTCTTTGCATCAGTATCATTCCTATTGCTGCCTATTAACAAAGAACAAAGGAGCGTTAGTAGGTTACAAACTGTTGTAAGGAGCCATCAAACTAGTGTCTCTGTTGAGCACATGATTTTTGCAGAGATGTTAATTGCCCACTTCATTTAACTGGTCTCCTGCAACATGTATTAACTCTTTATGATTAACAATCTGTCCCATCTTGTATTTAACTGTGACACCCTGATTACTTTTTTCAGGCCTGAAGAAGAGCTCTGTATACAAAAAAGCTTGTCTCTCTCACCAACAGAAGTTGGTCCAATAAAAAATACTACCTCACCCACTTTGTCTCTCTAATAACCTGGGACCAACACAGCTACAATACTGCAAACTACGAAGGAAGTCAAGTGGCACACCTGGGAGTATAACCCAACTGCCTTGACTCCCATCCCTCTACTTTAACTACAGGATGACTGGATTAAACAGAACCTGATGTAATAGAAGGACAAACAGAGGAGTTCATAACAACACTAGAATGCCCCAAAAGGAGGGACTCGCAAGAAGGGCAAAATGTGTACAATATAAATTGAACGTACAGTGAACCCTTTTTAAATGCCTCATTAAATTAAAGTGATCTAGCAAAGCAGCTATTAGCTGTTGCACAGTTCACTGGTCAACATGTTAAATAAATTATTGACTAAAAATCCTGCTGGGAACAATAGTCGTTAGGCTTTGTCTCCTACTGTAGTTAGTTTTGAAGGATCTTAATAGAAAGAAGAGGCTATTGATGTATATTAGGATTATTTAAAAAATGTATTAAACATTCTATCTTAATAATACCTATTGGCTGTCTCTTGGTCTACAGTAGGAGACACCTGAATTTTCAAGAATAAATTTACCTTCTAAGAGCATGGCTACACATGCAAGTTAGAACGCATTAAAGCAGCCCCAGGCGCTCTAACTCACGACGTGTCCACACTGGCAAGGCATGTAGAGCGCCTGGACTCCGCGGCTAGAGAGCTCCTGGTACTCCACCTCGGTGAGTCGAATAACATTTGATGCGCCCCTGCTGGAGCGCTGCAGCGCCAGTGTGGACGCCCTGGTCTGTTAATGTGCTCTGATAGGCATTGTGGGACAGTTCTGGAGGCCGACTTTAGCCACTCTGGTCATCACTTTGAACTCTACTGCCCTGCCCTCAGGTGACCAACTGTCCAGACCCGCCCTTTAAATTATCTGGGAATTTTGAAAATCCTCTTCCTGTTTGCTCAGCCAGGCATGGAGTGCTCTCAGCGAATCTTTCCAGGTGCCCATGCCTCCACACGACAGGCGATCCCCAGTATGGAGCAATGGCGAGGTGCTGGACCTCATCAGTGTTTGGGGGGAGGAAGCTGTCCAGCCCCAGCTGTGCTCCAGCCGTAGGAATTATGATACCTTCGGGCAGATATCAAGGAACATGATGGAAAGGGGCCATGACCGGGACACACTGCAGTGCAGGGTTAAAGTGAAGGAGCTGCAGAATGCCTACCACAAAGCCAGAGAGGCAAACCGCTGCTCTGGTGCTGCCCCCGCAACCTGCCATTTCTACAAAGAGCTGGACGCAATACTTAGGGGCTACCCCACCTCCGCTCTGAGGACCACCATGGACACTTCAGAGCCCAGTTCAACAAGGCAGGAGGAGGAGGAGGAAAGCGGGAGCGAGGGTGCTGAGGAGGAGGAAGACACCCCAGAATCCCTAGATGCATGCAGCCAGGAGCTGTTCTCAAGCCAGGAGGAAGGTAGCCAGTCCTGGCAGCCGGTGCTTGGAGAAGGACAAATACCAGAGGAGGTTCCCAGTAAGCGGCTTTTATTTTGGGAAGGAAGTTATTCGGTGCGGGCTCTTGGGGCGAGGAGGGTTAGGGCTGCATGCATGCCTAGATGCAGAATAGGGCGTTGATGTGCTCTCTCACATTGCGGTAATGGGCCTCAGTGATCTCTTCAAAGGTCTAATTCAGCAGTTGGGCAATGCGCTTGCGCAGGTTTCTTGGGAGAGCCACTGTGGTCCTTGTCCCAGTCAGGCTAACATGTCCATGCCACTGTGCCATGAGGGGCGGGGGGACCATTGCTGCACATAGGCAAGCTGCATATGGGCCAGGGCAGAAGCCGCATTGCAGTAGAAGACTCTCCCTTGCTTCCCAGGTCACCCTCAGCAGCGAGATATCTTCCAGGACGAACTCCTGTGGAAAATGTGGCGACAGTGTTCAGTATAGGAGCTCCCGCAGCTGTTGGCTCTCCCCAAGGCACAGAAACCCAGAGGACAGAACGGCCATGAAACAATCAGTTCCCCTTGACCCTGTGCTTACTCACCATTTGGGGGCTCCCGTGGGTTATGTGCGCTTGCTTTGGGACGGGCAAATTATGCTATTGTGTAGACTGTGCTTGCCCTTAAGTACGGGGGAATCATTGCTCTGTCTGGTGTGAACAATGCAGTCTCTGTTAAGTGTTGCATTTTGCCTTTACAGATGCAACCTTGAGATCTCAGCCGTCTGTGTTATCACCATCCAAAAGACTCCAAAGAATTAGGAAGAGGCCACGTAGAAGCAAAGAAGACATGCTGCATGAAGTAATGCAGCAGTCCCTTAACGAGAATCTGAAAATGCAGGAGTGGAGGGAGAGTGAAAGGAGGATCCGCCAGCAGAATGAGGAGCGCCGGCACAAAAACGCAGAGTTCCGGCAGCAAAGCACAGATCGGCTGATAAGTATCATGGAGCACCAAGCGGACTCAATCCAGGCGCTCATAGCCATGCAGGTAGAGCACTACCGCCCTCTCCCCCACCCCCCGCAGCCCTTGTCCCAAAACTCTTTCCCTTGTGTCCCCATGTCATCTCCAACCCACTTTCCCCAACATCTGGGTTTTTATCACCACCAGCTGCCTCCAACACCTGTAGCTTCACCACCCATCCCTGAAAACTACGACCCTTACCCACTGCACTCAACCCCCATCACCATGCAGTATAGCCATCCTGAAGTGCAGCACTCATTGCACAGCACTCCAGACAGGACATACGCAAATCTGTGATTGTACCGTTCCCCACCCCACCCCCTTACCCTTTCTGTTTCCCAAGCAGTTGTGTTTCTTTTCAATAAATGAATTTTCTTTTCAATAAATGCATTTTTTGGCTTTGAAAACATTCTTTATTATTGCATAAAGTAAAAGATACCTTAGCCCAGGAAAGCAACAGGCACTGCAAGTCAGCGTAGCAAACACAGATTCCTACTAACATTGGAACCACTGCACTTCACTCCCGTGCAGGGCACCAAGCATTACTGGTAGCTTTCAGCCTCAAATTGCTCCCTCAAGGCATCCCTAATCCTTGCAGCCCCGTGCTGGGCACCTTTAATAGCCCTGCTCTCTGGCTGTTCAAATTCAGCCTCCAGGTGTTGAACCTCTGAGTTCCATGCCTGAGTGAATCTTTCACCCTTCCCTTCACAAATGTTATGGAGGGTACAGCATGCGGATATAACTGCGGGGATGTTGTCATCGGCCAGGTCCAGCTTCCCATACAGATAGTGCCAGCGGCCCTTTAAATGGCCAAAGGCACACTCCACAGTCATTCTGCACCAGCTCAGCCTGTTGAACTGCTCCTTGCTGCTGTCAAGGCTCCCTGTGTAGGGTTTCATGAGCCACAGCATTAAAGTGTAAGCGAGGTCTCCAAGGATCACAATGTGCATTTTGACTTCCCCTATGGTGATCTTCTCATCTGGGAAAAAAGTCCCAGCTTGCAGCTTCCTGAACAGGCCAGTGTTCCAAAAGATGTGTGCGTCATGCACCTTTCTGGGCCAGCCTGTGTTAATGTCAATGAAATGCCCACAGTGATCCACAAGCGCCTGGAGAACCATAGAGAAATACCCCTTCCGATTAACATACTCGGAGGCTAGGTGGGCTGTTGCCAGAATTGGAATATGAGTCCCATCTATCACCCCCTCCACAGTTAGGGAAACCCATTTGTGCAAAGCCGGTCACAATGTCATGCATGTTACCCAGAGTCACGGTTCTTCTGAGCAGGATGCGATTAATGGCCCTGCAAACTTGCATCAACATGATTCCAATGGTTGACTTTCCCACTCCAAACTGGTTATCGACCGATTGGTAGCCGTCTGAAGTTGCCAGCTTCCATATTGCAATAGCCACCCGCTTCTCCACCATCAGAGCAGCTCTCAATCTTGTGTCCTTGCACTGCAGGATGTGGGCAAGTTCCTCACACAGTCCCATGAAAGTAGCTTTTCTCATCCAAAAGTTCTGCAGCCACTGCTCATCATCCCAGACTTGAAGGATGATGTGATCCCACCACTCCGTGCTTGTTTCCCGAGCCCAAAAGCAGCGTTCCACAATGGTGAGCATGTCCATGAATGCCACGAGCAATCTTGTGTCATATGCGTTACTTGAGTCGATATCATTGTCAGAGTCCTCACTGTCAGTTTGGATCTTAAGGAGTAACTCGACTGCCAAACGTAATGTGCTGGCGAGACTCGTCAGCATATTCCTCAGCAGTTCGTATTCCATTCCTTCAGACCGAAAGGGAAGACAGAGCGTGCAGTACAAAAAACATTGAAAGATGGCACCAAATGTGGACGGAAGCACAGGGACTGCTGGGATGCGAACCGATGCATCATGGGGCGTTGGGACAGGACCCAGAATGCCCTGCACCCTCTGCCCCTGCATCCTCTGCCCCCTTCCCACAAGCCAAAGCGCCAGAATGGGAAGAGGTGCTCTGTGGGATAGCTGCCCATAATGCACCGTTCCCAATGCCGCTGGAAGTGCTGCAAATGTGGCCACACCAGTGCGCTTGCAGCTGTCAGTGTGGACAGACTGCAGCACTTTCCCTACTGCACTCTACGAAGGCTGGTTTAACTCAAAGCGCTCTATATCTGCAAGTGTAACCATGCCCTAAGTATAGTGAATTCCTATTTGATATTGATTTCTCAATGAGTTTTCACTACTCTTTCCTGCCATTTCACCCATAATAATCTGGGATTGTTTGGTCAATATATAGACATGAGTAATTCAGAATTATACTGACAGTGCTAAATGCAAGGTTTTCAATTAGTCTGTGTTGCAATGAAAATCATATATATTTTTAATATGTGCTTTCTCAGATGCAGATGACACTGGCATCTCTGCTGCCCGTGGGAACACAGGAAGGGAATGCAGGAAGAGAAAACACAGGAAACCCTTACTGGAACAGACCAATGGTCCATCTAATCCAGAGTCCCATTTCTGACAGTGGCCAATACCCAGTGCTTCAGAGAAGTGTGCAAGAAAGCTCTAGTAGATAATTTGGGAATAAACTGCCCGGGGGCGGACATTCCTGCCTAACCTCCATCAGTGAGTAGTGGGTTTATGCCATGAAGCGTGACTGTTTATATCCATTTTAATTTTTTTTCCCATCCCATCTAATTTGATTGAGGGTTCTCATTATGCTGACGGTTGGCAATACTGGGATTAGTTAAACTCACATCCTCCTGTAAGCTATTTTATGTCTATGCCACTCTCTTCCAACCCCTCAGCATCTAAGTTACATTAGCTTAGGCTCAGTTAGATCTCCTTCTACCCATTTACCAACATTATATATAAACTGCTGGTCCCTTCACTGCAGAATTCCTAAAAAAAATATAATGAAGTCACTCCCATTTTTTAAAAATTAAACTTATTTTGGCAGGCGGTGTGGTCTCATGTTCCAAACTGGACTGGCTACAGTCTTCACTCAGACAGCAAATTGTCCCTTTCCATGTATGATTTATACTTAACTCTACATCTCTTTGGCTTTAGATTCAGGCTTTCTCATAGGCAGATACAAAGATCTTACTATCTCCTTCCCCTCTTCTCCCTCCTCTGCTCAAATAAACTCTCCCCCTCACATTCCTTTATAAAAGGATATTGAAGTCTGAGGTTGCAGCAGAAGCAAAGGGGCTATTTATTAGCTATCTCATCACAAAGACAGCAATGCAAGAGATTTCTACAATGCACCATGTGCAACATCTGTATTCTCAAGACCCAATTGCTCTCCTCAGTTATTTCCATTTTTTTGGAATCATTGGAAATCAGTGGCCTTGATTATGTGTTTTGTCAAATAGATTGTGATGAGGTGAACTGCTTGAAAGGATATTTGACTAGTTCTGCATTTGTGCTTTCCAGCAGAAACAGCTCATCAGCTTGGCTGATATATTTCGGCAGCAATGGCAGAACAAAATGTCATGATGGTGTACAACATTCTGCTGAATGACTTGAAAGGTTTTCTGACCTAATTCACTTTAATTTTCCTTCTTATTTTTCAAGTGGAGTCTGCCTTAGTAAACCTAGTATCTGACTTTTACTACTGATTTGGAAGTAAAAATTATAAACATTACTTATGTGAATTACCATGCAGTTCATTGAGTGGCAAGTCTTATAAACAGACGTGAAATAAACTTTCATTAAAAGTATATTGGATGCTAAATTAATCCAAGACACACATACACTTTGTGTGTGTGTGTGTGTGTATGTGTATGTGTATATATGTGGGGGAAATAATACACAAAGTTAGGAGTTTGCAATCTGTTATTTAAATGGAACATTAATGTAATAGAAGGTATTTGCTTGTATCAGCAAGACTACCATCATAAACTTTACAGAGTAATCTCTTGCCGTTAATAGCATTTCCCAGGACTCATTACAGAGAGCATAGGAAATGTATCCATACACATGTAGCGTGATGCCCTATGGATTTTCCCATCACATAGAACAAATTTGTTTCAAAATTAGAAAGTGGCCTGAGGTGAAAAGTTCAAACTCCAGATTTGGGTTTGCATCTCAGTTTCCCCCAAAGTTTGAGGGTAGGGTACTGTTCTAATCCCAGTTTTTGGTTCAACTCACAATAAAGATAGAGGACTACAGTGAAATTTAATCTGGTTCTGAACATTCACTCAAGTGGAGGAGTGTGTTCAGATTTGGGCTATTGATTTGGTTCCACCTCTATGGATAATACTGCACCTGATTCTCCTCTCACTTACACCTGCCAGTGCAGATCAAGAACAACTCCTTTGAAGTCTGTGGGCCAGATCCTCAACTGGTGTAAAAAAGAGAAGCTTCATAGACTTCAGTGGAGCTACTCTGATTCACACTAGGTGAGGATCTGGCCCACTGGAGTTATACAGTGGGTAAAAGTAATGTAAGTGAGAGAAAAAAATCTGATTAATTATATGGCCTTTATACTTGGCCTGACAAGGTAAAGTACCAAATCTCTGTAATTTTACCAGTCTGAATTGTATACTCCCAATAATGAAGCTATAAGGAACATTCAGCCAGCTATTATTTGTATTCTTTCAGATCCTGAAATACCTAAACTCATTGTAGCCTGCCGGATTTTGGTTCAATGTGGCTTTCTTATGAGCACCATGTTGAGACATCCTGGCTATCGCTGCAGCATGGAATTAGCACACAGCAAAATTTGGATAGTGTAGGGGCCAGATTTTCACTTATATTAAGGAAATGGAGGGAAGGGGGTGTTCCCTGACCTCTCCTTGCTTGTATCTTTCCTGAGTTGCTTTTATGCTTCAGTAGGATTCCAGGGTAGCTGTGATGCCATGGCCTGACATTACATTATTGTAATGACTATATTGAAAATGTGCCAGTTATGGACTTTGGGGACAATAAGTGTTCAGTGGATTTCCTGGGGAATCCCTAGAGCGAAACTAATGCAAATTCCCCACCTCTGGTTATGCAAAAACCCAGCAAGTCTCCCAGTCTGGGTTGACAGACTTGGGTTAGCAGGGCTTGTGCTAGTGCTCAAAAAATTGCTGCATAGACAGAGTTTGAAGTTTCAGTTCAGGCTGGAGCTCGGGCTCTGAAGCTCATGCCCCTCCCAAGGCTTCAGAGTCTGAGCTCCAGTCTGAGCCACAGCATCTAAACAGATATTTTTAGTGAGGTAATGCAAGCCCCACAAGCCGGAGTCTGTTGACCCAGGCTAGAAGGTTAACTGCCACGGGCGATATAGTCATACATATCCCTAGACAGTTTGTCTTACTAGGGATATCACCGTGTAAATCAGGAAGCTGTGCAGATTTAAAATCCCCAGTCAGGAGGAAGTGAGACATGGGTGACACCTGGGGTGATGACTGGGAGCCGAAAGCCTCAAATGGGTGCTCTTGGTGGACCAGAGAGTGGAAATACAGGTTCAGTTGCATTGAGGACTGTGACACTTAGTATTTGGGACATTCATCGCAGACCCAGATCAAGTTACTGACTCAACTTTCTATGGCACCTTTAGAAACCCCTCAGGACAAGAGAATAAAACTTTGATCAAAAGATTTTGATCATTCGTATTATAACACAGTCGGGCTTGAAGAACACCAATTCCAGCATTCCTCAGAACATTGCAACAATTTGATTATCTGCACTAGATGTTAATTATTCCTTCGACACCTGGCTTGAAGATTGAGCCACCTATGGCATATATCCTGGAAATGTCAACCAAAGAGTGAGAACTATTATTTTTGGATCTCATGGTCCTTTCTCACCCATTTTATTTTGGACCAGGTTATTAGATTAGTTGGGTGGCAGGATTTTGAGTTTCTGTTAGTAATAAGCAGAGTGGAAAAAGAAGCTAATAGAATTTAAAAACACACTTCCCAGGGTGACACAGTACAGTTCTATGGGAACAGGACATTTCAGAGAAGCAGAACAACAAAACCTACATGTAATTTGATGCCTTGTCAGAGAAAAGTTGTCATTGAACTAAAATTAACATTGTTCTCCTTCACACACTGCCAGCTTTTATCTTTGTGTTTGTGGTCAGATCTCTCTAGTATACTAAATGCAATGAAAGATGATGATCTCTGTGATACCTACAGAGTTCTCATGTGCACTGCAAACAGCAAGTCGAGATTTTAAGAGACTTTCTTTTAATTTACTTTGAAAGAATTAAAATCATTGCTGAAATGGATAGTCAACTCCATTTCTTAGGCTTTCCCCAAATGCATTAATTTTTACTTGAATGAACTGAGTTGAGTGAGAGAAATTCCCCTGCCTCAATTTTTACAAAACCATTGCCTATCACGCCAAATTGAACCTGGTTTTCACTAGCGACTATTTTCCCACAAGTCCAGGTTTATTTCAATTTGTACTATATCCAGCTTCAGGGAAGGAGTATGGTCTACTGGTAAAGGACAAGACCAACCTAGTTTCTATTCCCAGAATCTTGCAGTCCCATGGATTGGATATTGGAGAGAGAGTTCTATTCTGTTTGTCTTGTCTTCTTAGATTTTAAGCAATTTGGGCTCTCACAAAATGTTTGTACAGAGCCTCGCAGAAGGGGGCCCTCATCTCTGTAAGGACCTCCCTTCACTACTGTAATACAAATAATAATTATTATAATAAATATTTCCCAGTACCGTCACCAACATGCTGTATACTTGGGGCAACCTATCAGTGCCATAGTTTCCCCACCTGTAAAACTTGTATAATAATGTTTACCTACCTTACATGGGTGTTGCAAAGCTTACTACATTAATGTTTTCAAGAGCTTTGCACAAAACATCTACTGTTAGTAGACTTGCTATTTCTAAACAAGTACATGTGTAAAACGGTGACCCAATTCTATGTTGCCTCAAAAAGGTCTTAAATCAGGTAATTCTATAGAACAAAGTGCCGTGTCATAAATGAACAAAATGCTATTTTTTTTTTCTTAAAAGTCTACACTGGCTGAGAGCAGTAGCAATATAATTGCAGGTTGTCAGGACTTAGTATTTTTTCAATACTCAGTTTAATTAGGAATAGTAGGGTCAAACTGAACTCACTCTCACTGAAAACATAACTTGCTTTCTCTTTTCTGTGGCTTTGGAAACACACTTTGTGCTATTAATGGGACATTCTTTTTCAGGTACACAAATTTCAGAATATTTCTGGATTAAATTTCAAGACAGTCATAAATCTATTTTAGAAAATACCTTGACTAGCTGTATAGTGCGTGTGTATATCTAACACTAAATAGTGTTACATAGCAAATTACTGCTTCAAAATTTAAGGGCCACAATCAAACCTACTATACTCAGGTGCAATTTAATTGACATCAAGAAGGTCCATTTACACCACATCTTTATTTCGTCCTAAAATTTTAGGAAATATGGATAACATTTATGACCATGACACTTAGGGCCAGATATTTAAAGGAACTTAGGCACCTAACCAGACAAGTGCCTAAATACACCATGTGGGAACCACCAAAGTTTCTACCTGTTGGCATTTTCAAAGCAGCCTAAGCCTTGTTGCCATCCCACAGCTAACAAGCTGTTCAGAGCCCTAGCTCAAGCTGAAACACTGGAGGCCCTGCAATGGGATCTTTTAAAGGTGTGTGTGTGTGACGGGGAGCGGGAGGGGGTCCAATCCTATAAGCATGCACAGAGGAGAAGCAAGCCACCAGTTGTTTCATCTTTAGGACTGAAATTTTCCATGTTTCATTTTGTTCAAAGGTTGGTTTTTTTTTTTTTTTTTTTGCTTCAGATTCTTGTAAATTTCAGCAAAATCCCTTAACCTGTTGTGGGACCAGATATTCAAAAGACTCAGCTCCGATTTAGTTGTCTGAATAAGGACCAGATGTTCCAAAGTACACCCAGCAGCTTCCATTGTGACACTTATAGCCAGATTTTCAAAAAAGCTTGACATAAGAGCCATCCACAGAAGGGAAATCTGTTCCTGTGAAAAAAATTTGCATTTTTACAATTTTCTGTCCCAAATCAAGTTGAAAACTCAAAAATGTTGATTTTTTCATGGGAAGGAGTTTCTAGGAAAATCACTTTTTGGAAGAAATTAAAGGTATTTCTTCCTGCAAGTGAAATTGGCAAGATCCTTCCAGGCAGGCAGATGGGCAGCCTGTGGAAAATTTTGATTTTCCAAAAAGGGCATTTTCCATTGAAAAATTATTTCACCAGAAAATTCCTGACCAGTTCTGTTTAGCATGTAATGTGCTGAATTGTGGATAATGTGTCTGCTTCTTTGGGTGCCTGCCTAAATGACAGCTGAACTCTTAAAAATCCAGCCCCTAAGGTTTTTGAAAATGTAAAAGAACAAACTTTTCCCATATAATATACATATTTATTATATATAATATATAAAATGTTAATCACATTGATCATACAAATATGCCTGAACCTAGAAACAAGAAGCCTAGGGCCTGATCCTGCAAATATTTACAAATCAATTACAAATCAATGCAGCATTAAGCACTGCATCCAGTGGTAAGAATATATAGGATTGGGCCCTTAGATTGTAAATAGGCCTCCCTGAGGCACACTGTCATGAGTAAGTCTGAAAACAATTAGTTGACTAATAGTAATGTGACTAATGAAGCCCCACTGCCATGGCAGAGCCTGATGAAGCCCTGTTCTTTCTGTGACATGAAGGTGCTTAGCTGATCCAAGATCTAAAGGCAAAGATGTTGCTGCTCTTCAAGCTTCTGCTGGGACAATTTATGTGAGGAAGACTGTAAATCTCTCTTTGAAATACAGAGCAAAATTTTCCTAAAACATACAAACAACAGAATAAACTCTGCCTTAGTGGTAGAAGCAGGAGAGAATCATGTGTGCAAAATTGTCAAATACCTCCATTTCATGGTATCACCACAAATTTTGCTGCATTCTCTAATAATTCTATCTTGTCATTTAAAAATATTTTTCTTTTTCAGTTGCCAAGCTACAGCCACATAAACAGACGCTCTGCTAACCTAGTGTTTTAGGAAACTGTCTCCAGGAGGACGATCCAGTGGCTAGGAGACAAGCCTTGGCTTGTGAGGCTGGGTTCAGTTTCCAGCTCTGTGTGACTTTGAGTGAGTCACTTTCTGTGCCTATATTCCCTGTCTATAAAATGGGGATAACAGTACTTACCTGCTTCAGTGGGGTGTGGTGAGGATAAAAACATTTAAAGACTGTGAAGGGCTCAGACACTATGGTAATGGAGGCAGTATAAGTACCAAAAATAGATTATAGGAGAACAACAGCAAAAGCAAACATGCTGCACACTTTACAGGACTCCCTCACCTAAAGTAAAATGCTTTTGTTCTTTTCAGTTCTTTTATGATGTGTAATGCAAAGTACTCTACTTAGGAAGGAACAATCAGTTGGACATGTACAAAATGGGAAATGACTGCCTAGTAAGGAGTACTGCAGAAAGGGATCTGGACAGGGCCGGCTCTAACTTTTTTGCTGCCCCAAGCAGCAAAAAAAAGCGCCGCCCCCCCCACCGCGGAATGCCGCGCCGCGCTGCGCTGCCCCCCGCCACCCCAAGATTGGCCGCCCCTTACCAGGCGCCGTCCCAAGCATGTGCTTGGTTGCCTGGTGCCTGGAGCTGGCGATCATAGAGGATCACAAGCTAAATATGAGTCAAGAGTGTAACACTCTTGCAAAAAAAAGAAAAAAGAAAAGAAAGAACATCATTGTGAGCTGTATTAGTAGGAGTGTTGTAAGCAACACATGAAAAGTAATTCTTCCACTCTTGCACTGATTAGGCCTAAACTGGAGTATTGTGTCTAGTTCTGGGTGCCACTTTTCAGGAAAGTTGTGGACAAATTGGAGAAAGTCCAGAGAAGAGCAACAAAAATGATTAAAGGTCCAGAAAACATGACCTGTGAGGGAAGATTGAAAAAAAATGGATTTGTTTAGTCTGGAGAAGAGAAGACTGAGGGGGGACACGATCACAGTTTTCAAGTACATAAAAGGTTGTTACAAGGAAGAGGGAGAAGAATTGTTCTTCTTAACCTCTGAGGATAGGACAAGAAGCAATGGGCTTAAATTGCAGCACGGGTGATTTAGGTTGGATATTAGGAAAAGGTTCCTGTCAGGGTGGTTAAGCACTGGAATAAATTGCCTAGGGAGGCTGTGGGATCTTTGTCATTGAAGATTTTTAAGAGCAGGTTAGACAAACACCTGTCAGAGATGGTCTAGATAATACTTAGTCCTGCCTTGCACGCAGGGGACTGATTAGAAGACTTCTTGAGGGTCCTTCCAGTCCTAGAATTCTATGATTCTGTGATGGAATTGTGGGGCAGTTTCTCTGCTGTGTCCGCTTCTACTAAGCAAAGGTGAGTAATTATAGCTTCCTGATTCCCTATGCCGGCCCCAATGCAGGTAGGAGGAATCTGCAAGCTGTTCTAAGTTGTGCCAATTGGGTATGGTCATACACCAGGATAGCTGAAGTGCATTGCTCCCTACACAGAAACACTCCCTGTCCCCTGAGCCCAGGACTGAAGAGAGGGAAGGATAGGAGCTGGCTCTGTTAGCTCTCTGCTTGGTGGGGCTCCCTCGTGCTGGGGGTATCAAGTGGAGGACTAATGGGAGGATTTTGTTCCCTTTTTGCCACCTTGAGAATCTGCAGAATCTGCTTTTTCTGCTGTTGTCTTAC